>NC_142534.1:8567500-8882500 GCF_056151865.1 Erythranthe guttata | reverse complement strand
TTTTTGCGAATGCACTTTTGCGTGAGTACTTTTGTGCATGCTTTTGTACTCTTACTTATGTGCGTGTCTTTCTAGCGAGAGTTTTTGTGCATGTTTCTTGATGCGCATTCATGTTCTCGAACTGTAGTACGTATTTTCATGATCGCTTTTGGAATCCAATTTTGACCATGTTCGAGTCCGAATTTGGATTATTTCCATTAGACAGGCATTGCAGCCTGCTGAAATAGCTTTCTAATGCCGCCAGAACCAGTTGATTTGGAGTCCGGATGAGAAAGTTATGCTCGACTTCGTGGACGTACACTTCCAAAGATGTTGAGGGATTCTCTCTTCTAATTTGATTTTAATTTCCTAATTGCAACTCTTTTCTTACACTTTGATCATTTTTGCTTCCTGGACACCTAATTTTTAATTTGTACCTATAAGATACCAAATCCACCAATTCAAACAGAAATATAAATTAATCCAAAAAAAAAAAATCCACGTCAACGTAAACGTAGAGTTTTATTTCTACACTCCACTGTATCTTTTTTATCTAGTGTTTTTGCTGTTGTTTGTTGATGCGTATCAAAGTCGTAGTATTGTAGTTCGTGTTTTTAAGAACGTTGTTCCGAATGCACTATTGCGCATGTTTTTTTACATGTACGTTTGTGCATGTCCATTTGAGCGAGTGTGCTTGTGCATGTTTTTTGATTTGTATTAATATCCTAGGATTGTAGTTTGTGTTTTCATGATCCTTTTTGCGAATGCACTTTTGCGTGAGTACTTTTGTGCATGCTTTTGTACTCTTACTTATGTGCGTGTCTTTCTAGCGAGAGTTTTTGTGCATGTTTCTTGATGCGCATTCATGTCCTCGAACTGTAGTACGTATTTTCATGATCGCTTTTGGAATCCAATTTTACCATGTTCGATTCCGAATTTGGATTTTTGCCGTTAGCCAGGAATTGAAGCCAGCTGAAATAGCTTCCTAATGCCGCCGAAACGAGTTGATTTGGAGTCCGGATGAGAAAGTTATGCTCGACTTCGTGGACGTACACTACCAAAGATGTTGAGGGACTCTCTTCTAATTGGATTTTATTTTCCTAATTGCAACTCTTTTCTTACTCTTTGATCATTTTTGCTTCCTGGACACCTAATTTTCGATTTGTACCTATAAGATACCTAATCCACCAATTCAAACAGATATATAAATTTATCCAAAAAAAAAAATCCACATAGAAACGTAAACGTAGTGTTTTATTTCTACACTCCACTGTATCTATTCTATCTAGTGTTTTTGCTGTTGTTTGTTGATGCGTATTAAAGTCCTAGTATTGTTGTTCGTGTTTTTAAGAATGTTGTTTCGAATGCACTTTTGCGCATGTTTTTTTACATGTACGTTTGTGCATGTTCATTTGAGCGAGTGTGCCTGTGCATGTTTGTTGATTTGTATTAATGTCCTAGGATTTAGTTTGTGTTTTCATGATCCTTTTTGCGAATGCACTTTTGCGTGAGTACTTTTGTGCATGCTTTTGTACTCTTACTTATGTGCGTGTCTTTCTAGCGAGAGTTTTTGTGCATGTTTCTTGATGCGCATTCATGTCCTCGAACTGTAGTACGTATTTTCATGATCGCTTTTGGAATCCAATTTTGACCATGTTCGAGTCCGAATTTGGATTTTTTCCATTAGACTGGCAATGTAGCCTGCTGAAATAGCTTTTGAATGCCGCCAGAACCAGTTGATTTGGAGTCCGGATGAGAAAGTTATGCTCGACTTCGTGGACGTACACTACCAAAGATGTTGAGGGATTCTCTCTTCTAATTTGATTATATTTTCCTAATTGCAACTCTTTTCTTACACTTTGATCATTTTTGCTTCCTGGACACCTAATTTTATATTTGTACCTATAAGATACCAAATCCACCAATTCAAACAGAAATATAAATTAATCCAAAAAAAAAAATCCACGTCAACGTAAACGTAGAGTTTTATTTCTACACTCCACTGTATCTTTTTTATCTAGTGTTTTTGCTGTTGTTTGTTGATGCGTATTAAAGTCGTAGTATTGTAGTTCGTGTTTTTAAGAACGTTGTTCCGAATGCACTATTGCGCATGTTTTTTAACATGTACGTTTGTGCATGTCCATTTGAGCGAGTGTGCTTGTGCATGTTTGTTGATTTGTATTAATATCCTAGGATTGTAGTTTGTGATTTCATGATCCTTTTTGCGAATGCACTTTTGCGTGAGTACTTTTGTGCATGCTTTTGTACTCTTACTTATGTGCGTGTCTTTCTAGCGAGAGTTTTTGTGCATGTTTCTTGATGCGCATTCATGTTCTCGAACTGTAGTACGTATTTTCATGATCGCTTTTGGAATCCAATTTTGACCATGTTCGAGTCCGAATTTGGATTATTTCCATTAGACAGGCATTGCAGCCTGCTGAAATAGCTTTCTAATGCCGCCAGAACCAGTTGATTTGGAGTCCGGATGAGAAAGTTATGCTCGACTTCGTGGACGTACACTTCCAAAGATGTGGAGGGATTCTCTCTTCTAATTTGATTTTAATTTCCTAATTGCAACTCTTTTCTTACACTTTGATCATTTTTGCTTCCTGGACACCTAATTTTCAATTTGTACCTATAAGATACCAAATCCACCAATTCAAACAGAAATATAAATTAATCCAAAAAAAACAAAATCCACGTCAACGTAAACGTAGAGTTTTATTTCTACACTCCACTGTATCTTTTTTATCTAGTGTTTTTGCTGTTGTTTGTTGATGCGTATCAAAGTCGTAGTATTGTAGTTCGTGTTTTTAAGAACGTTGTTCCGAATGCACTATTGCGCATGTTTTTTTACATGTACGTTTGTGCATGTCCATTTGAGCGAGTGTGCTTGTGCATGTTTTTTGATTTGTATTAATATCCTAGGATTGTAGTTTGTGTTTTCATGATCCTTTTTGCGAATGCACTTTTGCGTGAGTACTTTTGTGCATGCTTTTGTACTCTTACTTATGTGCGTGTCTTTCTAGCGAGAGTTTTTGTGCATGTTTCTTGATGCGCATTCATGTCCTCGAACTGTAGTACGTATTTTCATGATCGCTTTTGGAATCCAATTTTACCATGTTCGATTCCGAATTTGGATTTTTGCCGTTAGACAGGAATTGAAGCCAACTGAAATAGCTTCCTAATGCCGCCGAAACGAGTTGATTTGGAGTCCGGATGAGAAAGTTATGCTCGACTTCGTGGACGTACACTACCAAAGATGTTGAGGGACTCTCTTCTAATTTGATTTTATTTTCCTAATTGCAACTCTTTTCTTACTCTTTGATCATTTTTGCTTCCTGGACACCTAATTTTCGATTTGTACCTATAAGATACCTAATCCACCAATTCAAACAGAAATATAAATTTATCCAAAAAAAAAAAAATCCACATAAAACGTAAACGTAGTGTTTTATTTCTACACTCCACTGTATCTTTTCTATCTAGTGTTTTTGCTGTTGTTTGTTGATGCGTATTAAAGTCCTAGTATTGTTGTTCGTGTTTTTAAGAAAGTTGTTTCGAATGCACTTTTGCGCATGTTTTTTTACATGTACGTTTGTGCATGTTCATTTGAGCGAGTGTGCCTGTGCATGTTTGTTGATTTGTATTAATGTCCTAGGACTTTAGTTTGTGTTTTCATGATCCTTTTTGCGAATGCACTTTTGCGCATGTTTTTTTACATGTACGTTTGTGCATGTCCATTTGAGCGAGTGTGCTTGTGCATGTTTGTTGATTTGTATTAATGTCCTAGGATTGTAGTTTGTCTTTTCATGATCCTTTTTGCGAATGCACTTTTGCGTGAGTTCTTCTCTACATGCTTTTGTACTCCTATTTATGTGTGTATCTCTCTAGCGAGAGTTTTTAAGCACGTTTCTTGATGCGCATTCATGTCCTCGAACTGTAGTACGTATTTTAATGATCGCTTTTGGAATCCAATTTTGACCATGTTCGAGTCCGAATTTGGATTTTTGATGTTAGACATGAAATGTAGCCAGCTGAAATAGCTTTCTCATGCAGCCGGAACCAGTTGATTTGGAGTCCGGATGAGAAAGTTATGCTCGACTTCGTGGACCTACACTACCAAAGATGTTTGAGGGATTCTCTCTTCTAATTTGATTTTATTTTCTTAATTGCAACTCTTTTCTTACTCTTTGATCATTTTTCTTCTTGGACACCTAATTTTCGATTTGTACTTATAAGATACCAAATCCACCAATTCAAACAGAAATATAAATTTATCCAAAAAAAAAAATCCACGTAAACTAAACGTAGAGTTTTATTTCTACACTCCACTGTATCTTTTTTATCTAGTGTTTTTGCTGTTGTTTGTTGATGCGTATTAAAGTCCTAGTATTGTAGTTCGTGTTTTTAAGAACGTTGTTGCGAATGCACTTTTGCGCATGTTTTTTTACATGTACTTTTGTGCATGTCCATTTGAGCGAGTGTGCTTGTGCATGTTTGTTGATTTGTATTAATGTCCTAGGATTGTAGTTTGTGTTTTCATGATCCTTTTTGCGAACGCACTTTTGCGTGAGTACTTTTGTGCATGCTTTTGTACTCTTACTTATGTGCGTGTCTTTCTAGCGAGAGTTTTTGTGCATGTTTCCTGATGCGCATTCATGTTCTCAAACTGTAGTACGTATTTTCATGATCGCTTTTGGAATCCAATTTTGACCATGTTCGAGTCCGAATTTGGATTTTTGCCGTTAGACAGGAATTGTAGCCAGCTGAAATAGCTTTCTAATGCTGCAAGAACCAGTTGATTTGAAGTCCGGATGAGAAAGTTATGCTCGACTTCGTGGACGTACACTACCAAAGATGTTGAGGGATTCTCTCTTCTAATTTGATTTTATTTTCCTAATTGCAACTCTTTTCTTACTCCTTGATCATTTTTCTTCCTGGACACCTAATTATCGATTTGTACATATAAGATACCAAATCCACCAATTCAAACAGAAATATAAATTAATCCCAAAAAAAATCCACGTAAACGTAAACGCACAGATTTATTTCTACACTCCACTGTATCTTTTTTATCTAGTGTTTTTGCTGTTGTTTGTTGATGCGTATTAAAGTCCTGTATTGTAGTTCGTGTTTTTAAGAACGTTGTTGCGAATGCACTTTTGCGCATGCGTTTTTACATGTACGTTTGTGCATGTCCATTTGAGCGAGTGTGCATGTGCATGTTTGTTGATTTGTATTAATGTCCTAGGATTGTAGTTTGTGTTTTCATGATCCTTTTTGCGAATGCACTTTTGCGTGAGTACTTTTGTGCATGCTTTTGTACTCTTACTTATGTGCGTATCTTTCTAGCGAGAGTTTGTGCACGTTTCTTGATGCGCATTCATGTCCTCGAACTGTAGTACGTATTTTCATGATCGCTTTTGGAATCCAATTTTGACCATGTTCGAGTCCGAATTTGGATTTTTGCCGTTAGACAGGAATTGTAGCCAGCTGAAATAGCTTTCTAATGCCGCCGGAAACAGTTGATTTGGAGTCCGGATGAGAAAGTTATGCTCGACTTCGTGGACGTACACTACCAAAGATGTTGAGGGATTCTCTCTTCTAATTTGATTTTATTTTCCTAATTGCAACTCTTTTCTTACTCTTTGATCATTTTTGCTTCCTGAACACCTAATTTTCGATTTGTACCTATAAGATACCAAATCCACCAATTCAAACAGAAATATAAATTAATCCAAAAAAAAAATATCCACGTAAACGTAAACGCAGAGTTTTATTTCTACACTCCAGTGTATCTTTTTTATCTAGTGTTTTTGCTGTTGTTTGTTGATGCGTATTAAAGTCCTAGTATTGTAGTTCGTGTTTTTAAGAACGTTGTTGCGAATGCACTTTTGCGCATGTTTTTTTCATGTACGTTTGTGCATGTCCATTTGAGCGAGTGTGCTTGTGCATGTTTGTTGATTTGTATTAATGTCCTAGGATTGTATTTGTGTTTTCATGATCCTTTTTGCGAATGCACTTTTGCGTGAGTACTTTTGTGCATGAGTTTGTACTCTTACTTATGTGCGTATCTTTCTAGCGAGAGTTTTTTTGCACGTTTCTTGATGCGCATTCATGTCCTCGAACTGTAGTACGTATTTTCATGATCGCTTTTGGAATCCAATTTTGACCATGTTCGAGTCCGAATTTGAATTTTTGCCGTTAGACAGGAATTGTAGCCAGCTGAAATAGCTTTCTAATGCCGCCAGAACCAGTTGATTTGGAGTCCGGATGAGAAAGTTATGCTCGACTTTGTGGACGTACACTACCAAAGATGTTGAGGGATTCTCTCTTCTAATTTGATTTTATTTTCCTAATTGCAACTCTTTTCTTACTCTTTGATCATTTTTGCTTCCTAGACACCTAATTTTCGATTTGTACCTATAAGATACCAAATCCACCAATTCAAACAGAAATATAAATTAATCCGGAAAAAAATCCACGTAAACGTAGAGTTTTATTTCTACACTCCACTGTATCTTTTTTGCTGTTGTTTGTTGATGCTTATTAAAGTCCTAGTATTGTAGTTCGTGTTTTTAAGAACGTTGTTGCGAATGCACTTTTGCGCATGTTTTTTTACATGTACGTTTGTGCATGTCCATTTGAGCGAGTGTGCTTGTGCATGTTTGTTGATTTGTATTAATGTCCTAGGATTGTAGTTTGTGTTTTCATGATCCTTTTTGCGAATGCACTTTTGCGTGAGTACTTTTGTGCATGCTTTTGTACTATTTCTTATGTGCGTATCTTTCTAGCGAGAGTTTGTGTGCACGTTTCTTGATGCGCATTTATGTCCTCGAACTGTAGTACATATTTTCATGATCGCTTTTGGAATCCAATTTCGACCATGTTCGAGTCCGAATTTGGATTTTTGCGGTTAGACAGGAATTGTGCCAGCTGAAATAGCTTTCTAATGCCGCCAGAACCAGTTGATTTGGAGTCCGGATGAGAAAGTTATGCTCGACTTCGTGGACGTACACTACCAAAGATGTTGAGGGATTCTCTTTTCTAATTTGATTTTATTTTCCTAATTGCAACTCTTTTCTTACACTTTGATCATTTTTGCTTCCTGGACACTAATTTTCAATTTGTACCTATAAGATACCAAATCCACCAATTCAAACAGAAATATAAATTAATCCAAAAAAAAAAAAATCCACGTCTACGTAAACGTAGAGTTTTATTTCTACACTCCACTGTATCTTTTTTATCTAGTGTTTTTGCTGTTGTTTGTTGATGCGTATTAAAGTCGTAGTATTGTAGTTCGTGTTTTTAAGAACGTTGTTCCGAATGCACTATTGCGCATGTTTTTTTACATGTACGTTTGTGCATGTCCATTTGAGCGAGTGTGCTTGTGCATGTTTTTTGATTTGTATTAATATCCTAGGATTGTAGTTTGTGTTTTCATGATCCTTTTTGCGAATGCACTTTTGCGTGAGTACTTTTGTGCATGCTTTTGTACTCTTACTTATGTGCGTGTCTTTCTAGCGAGTGTTTTTGTGCATGTTTCTTGATGCGCATTCATGTCCTCGAACTGTAGTACGTATTTTCATGATCGCTTTTGGAATCCAATTTTGACCATGTTCGAGTCCGAATTTGAATTTTTTCCATTAGACAGGCATTGCAGCCTGCTGAAATAGCTTTCTAATGCCGCCAGAACCAGTTGATTTGGAGTCCGGATGAGAAAGTTATGCTCGACTTCGTGGACGTACACTTCCAAAGATGTTGAGGGATTCTCTCTTCTAATTTGATTTTAATTTCCTAATTGCAACTCTTTTCTTACACTTTGATCATTTTTGCTTCCTGGACACCTAATTTTCAATTTGTACCTATAAGATACCAAATCCACCAATTCAAACAGAAATATAAATTAATCAAAAAAAACAAAATCCACGTCAACGTAAACGTAGAGTTTTATTTCTACACTCCACTGTATCTTTTTTATCTAGTGTTTTTGCTGTTGTTTGTTGATGCGTATTAAAGTCGTAGTATTGTAGTTCGTGTTTTTAAGAACGTTGTTCCGAATGCACTATTGCGCATGTTTTTTTACATGTACGTTTGTGCATGTCCATTTGAGCGAGTGTGCTTGTGCATGTTTTTTGATTTGTATTAATATCCTAGGATTGTAGTTTGTGTTTTCATGATCCTTTTTGCGAATGCACTTTTGCGTGAGTACTTTTGTGCATGCTTTTGTACTCTTACTTATGTGCGTGTCTTTCTAGCGAGAGTTTTTGTGCATGTTTCTTGATGCGCATTCATGTCCTCGAACTGTAGTACGTATTTTCATGATCGCTTTTGGAATCCAATTTTGACCATGTTCGAGTCCGAATTTGGATTTTTTCCATTAGACTGGCATTGTAGCCTGCTGAAATAGCTTTCTAATGCCGCCAAAACCAGTTGATTTGGAGTCCGGATGAGAAAGTTATGCTCGACTTCGTGGACGTACACTACCAAAGATGTTGAGGGATTCTCTCTTCTAATTTGATTATATTTTCCTAATTGCAACTCTTTTCTTACACTTTGATCATTTTTGCTTCCTGGACACCTAATTTTATATTTGTACCTATAAGATACCAAATCCACCAATTCAAACAGAAATATAAATTAATCCAAAAAAAAAAATCCACGTCAACGTAAACGTAGAGTTTTATTTCTACACTCCACTGTATCTTTTTTATCTAGTGTTTTTGCTGTTGTTTGTTGATGCGTATTAAAGTCGTAGTATTGTAGTTCGTGTTTTTAAGAACGTTGTTCCGAATGCACTATTGCGCATGTTTTTTAACATGTACGTTTGTGCATGTCCATTTGAGCGAGTGTGCTTGTGCATGTTTGTTGATTTGTATTAATATCCTAGGATTGTAGTTTGTGTTTTCATGATCCTTTTTGCGAATGCACTTTTGCGTGAGTACTTTTGTGCATGCTTTTGTACTCTTACTTATGTGCGTGTCTTTCTAGCGAGTGTTTTTGTGCATGTTTCTTGATGCGCATTCATGTCCTCGAACTGTAGTACGTATTTTCATGATCGCTTTTGGAATCCAATTTTGACCATGTTCGAGTCCGAATTTGAATTTTTTCCATTAGACAGGCATTGCAGCCTGCTGAAATAGCTTTCTAATGCCGCCAGAACCAGTTGATTTGGAGTCCGGATGAGAAAGTTATGCTCGACTTCGTGGACGTACACTTCCAAAGATGTGGAGGGATTCTCTCTTCTAATTTGATTTTAATTTCCTAATTGCAACTCTTTTCTTACACTTTGATCATTTTTGCTTCCTGGACACCTAATTTTCAATTTGTACCTATAAGATACCAAATCCACCAATTCAAACAGAAATATAAATTAATCCAAAAAAACAAAATCCACGTCAACGTAAACGTAGAGTTTTATTTCTACACTCCACTGTATCTTTTTTATCTAGTGTTTTTGCTGTTGTTTGTTGATGCGTATTAAAGTCGTAGTATTGTAGTTCGTGTTTTTAAGAACGTTGTTCCGAATGCACTATTGCGCATGTTTTTTTACATGTACGTTTGTGCATGTCCATTTGAGCGAGTGTGCTTGTGCATGTTTTTTGATTTGTATTAATATCCTAGGATTGTAGTTTGTGTTTTCATGATCCTTTTTGCGAATGCACTTTTGCGTGAGTACTTTTGTGCATGCTTTTGTACTCTTACTTATGTGCGTGTCTTTCTAGCGAGAGTTTTTGTGCATGTTTCTTGATGCGCATTCATGTCCTCGAACTGTAGTACGTATTTTCATGATCGCTTTTGGAATCCAATTTTGACCATGTTCGAGTCCGAATTTGGATTTTTTCCATTAGACAGGCATTGTAGCCTGCTGAAATAGCTTTCTAATGCCGCCAAAACCAGTTGATTTGGAGTCCGGATGAGAAAGTTATGCTCGACTTCGTGGACGTACACTACCAAAGATGTTGAGGGATTCTCTCTTCTAATTTGATTTATTTTCCTAATTGCAACTCTTTTCTTACACTTTGATCATTTTTGCTTCCTGGACACCTAATTTTATATTTGTACCTATAAGATACCAAATCCACCAATTCAAACAGAAATATAAATTAATCCAAAAAAAAAAAATCCACGTCAACGTAAACGTAGAGTTTTATTTCTACACTCCACTGTATCTTTTTTATCTAGTGTTTTTGCTGTTGTTTGTTGATGCGTATTAAAGTCGTAGTATTGTAGTTCGTTTTTTTAAGAACGTTGTTCCGAATGCACTATTGCGCATGTTTTTTAACATGTACGTTTGTGCATGTCCATTTGAGCGAGTGTGCTTGTGCATGTTTGTTGATTTGTATTAATATCCTAGGATTGTAGTTTGTGTTTTCATGATCCTTTTTGCGAATGCACTTTTGCGTGAGTACTTTTGTGCATGCTTTTGTACTCTTACTTATGTGCGTGTCTTTCTAGCGAGAGTTTTTGTGCATGTTTCTTGATGCGCATTCATGTCCTCGAACTGTAGTACGTATTTTCATGATCGCTTTTGGAATCCAATTTTGACCATGTTCGAGTCCGAATTTGGATTATTTCCATTAGACAGGCATTGCAGCCTGCTGAAATAGCTTTCTAATGCCGCAAGAACCAGTTGATTTGGAGTCCGGATGAGAAAGTTATGCTCGACTTCGTGGACGTACACTTCCAAAGATGTGGAGGGATTCTCTCTTCTAATTTGATTTTAATTTCCTAATTGCAACTCTTTTCTTACACTTTGATCATTTTTGCTTCCTGGACACCTAATTTTCAATTTGTACCTATAAGATACCAAATCCACCAATTCAAACAGAAATATAAATTAATCCAAAAAAAACAAAATCCACGTCAACGTAAACGTAGAGTTTTATTTCTACACTCCACTGTATCTTTTTTATCTAGTGTTTTTGCTGTTGTTTGTTGATGCATATTAAAGTCGTAGTATTGTAGTTCGTGTTTTTAAGAACGTTGTTCCGAATGCACTATTGCGCATGTTTTTTTACATGTACGTTTGTGCATGTCCATTTGAGCGAGTGTGCTTGTGCATGTTTTTTGATTTGTATTAATATCCTAGGATTGTAGTTTGTGTTTTCATGATCCTTTTTGCGAATGCACTTTTGCGTGAGTACTTTTGTGCATGCTTTTGTACTCTTACTTATGTGCGTGTCTTTCTAGCGAGAGTTTTTGTGCATGTTTCTTGATGCGCATTCATGTCCTCGAACTGTAGTACGTATTTTCATGATCGCTTTTGGAATCCAATTTTGACCATGTTCGAGTCCGAATTTGGATTTTTTCCATTAGACAGGCATTGCAGCCTGCTGAAATAGCTTTCTAATGCCGCCAGAACCAGTTGATTTGGAGTCCGGATGAGAAAGTTATGCTCGACTTCGTGGACGTACACTTCCAAAGATGTGGAGGGATTCTCTCTTCTAATTTGATTTTAATTTCCTAATTGCAACTCTTTTCTTACACTTTGATCATTTTTGCTTCCTGGACACCTAATTTTCAATTTGTACCTATAAGATACCAAATCCACCAATTCAAACAGAAATATAAATTAATCCAAAAAAAACAAAATCCACGTCAACGTAAACGTAGAGTTTTATTTCTACACTCCACTGTATCTTTTTTATCTAGTGTTTTTGCTGTTGTTTGTTGATGCGTATTAAAGTCGTAGTATTGTAGTTCGTGTTTTTAAGAACGTTGTTCCGAATGCACTATTGCGCATGTTTTTTTACATGTACGTTTGTGCATGTCCATTTGAGCGAGTGTGCTTGTGCATGTTTTTTGATTTGTATTAATATCCTAGGATTGTAGTTTGTGTTTTCATGATCCTTTTTGCGAATGCACTTTTGCGTGAGTACTTTTGTGCATGCTTTTGTACTCTTACTTATGTGCGTGTCTTTCTAGCGAGAGTTTTTGTGCATGTTTCTTGATGCGCATTCATGTCCTCGAACTGTAGTACGTATTTTCATGATCGCTTTTGGAATCCAATTTTGACCATGTTCGAGTCCGAATTTGGATTTTTTCCATTAGACAGGCATTGTAGCCTGCTGAAATAGCTTTCTAATGCCGCCAAAACCAGTTGATTTGGAGTCCGGATGAGAAAGTTATGCTCGACTTCGTGGACGTACACTTCCAAAGATGTTGAGGGATTCTCTCTTCTAATTTGATTTTAATTTCCTAATTGCAACTCTTTTCTTACACTTTGATCATTTTTGCTTCCTGGACACCTAATTTTCAATTTGTACCTATAAGATACCAAATCCACCAATTCAAACAGAAATATAAATTAATCCAAAAAAAAAAAATCCACGTCAACGTAAACGTAGAGTTTTATTTCTACACTCCACTGTATCTTTTTTATCTAGTGTTTTTGCTGTTGTTTGTTGATGCGTATTAAAGTCGTAGTATTGTAGTTCGTGTTTTTAAGAACGTTGTTCCGAATGCACTATTGCGCATGTTTTTTTACATGTACGTTTGTGCATGTCCATTTGAGCGAGTGTGCTTGTGCATGTTTTTTGATTTGTATTAATATCCTAGGATTGTAGTTTGTGTTTTCATGATCCTTTTTGCGAATGCACTTTTGCGTGAGTACTTTTGTGCATGCTTTTGTACTCTTACTTATGTGCGTGTCTTTCTAGCGAGAGTTTTTGTGCATGTTTCTTGATGCGCATTCATGTCCTCGAACTGTAGTACGTATTTTCATGATCGCTTTTGGAATCCAATTTTGACCATGTTCGAGTCCGAATTTGGATTTTTTCCATTAGACAGGCATTGTAGCCTGCTGAAATAGCTTTCTAATGCCGCCAAAACCAGTTGATTTGGAGTCCGGATGAGAAAGTTATGCTCGACTTCGTGGACGTACACTACCAAAGATGTTGAGGGATTCTCTCTTCTAATTTGATTTTATTTTCCTAATTGCAACTCTTTTCTTACACTTTGATCATTTTTGCTTCCTGGACACCTAATTTTATATTTGTACCTATAAGATACCAAATCCACCAATTCAAACAGAAATATAAATTAATCCAAAAAAAAAAATCCACGTCAACGTAAACGTAGAGTTTTATTTCTACACTCCACTGTATCTTTTTTATCTAGTGTTTTTGCTGTTGTTTGTTGATGCGTATTAAAGTCGTAGTATTGTAGTTCGTGTTTTTAAGAACGTTGTTCCGAATGCACTATTGCGCATGTTTTTTTACATGTACGTTTGTGCATGTCCATTTGAGCGAGTGTGCTTGTGCATGTTTTTTGATTTGTATTAATATCCTAGGATTGTAGTTTGTGTTTTCATGATCCTTTTTGCGAATGCACTTTTGCGTGAGTACTTTTGTGCATGCTTTTGTACTCTTACTTATGTGCGTGTCTTTCTAGCGAGAGTTTTTGTGCATGTTTCTTGATGCGCATTCATGTCCTCGAACTGTAGTACGTATTTTCATGATCGCTTTTGGAATCCAATTTTGACCATGTTCGAGTCCGAATTTGGATTTTTTCCATTAGACAGGCATTGTAGCCTGCTGAAATAGCTTTCTAATGCCGCCAAAACCAGTTGATTTGGAGTCCGGATGAGAAAGTTATGCTCGACTTCGTGGACGTACACTACCAAAGATGTTGAGGGATTCTCTCTTCTAATTTGATTTTATTTTCCTAATTGCAACTCTTTTCTTACACTTTGATCATTTTTGCTTCCTGGACACCTAATTTTATATTTGTACCTATAAGATACCAAATCCACCAATTCAAACAGAAATATAAATTAATCCAAAAAAAAAAAATCCACGTCAACGTAAACGTAGAGTTTTATTTCTACACTCCACTGTATCTTTTTTATCTAGTGTTTTTGCTGTTGTTTGTTGATGCGTATTAAAGTCGTAGTATTGTAGTTCGTGTTTTTAAGAACGTTGTTCCGAATGCACTATTGCGCATGTTTTTTAACATGTACGTTTGTGCATGTCCATTTGAGCGAGTGTGCTTGTGCATGTTTGTTGATTTGTATTAATATCCTAGGATTGTAGTTTGTGTTTTCATGATCCTTTTTGCGAATGCACTTTTGCGTGAGTACTTTTGTGCATGCTTTTGTACTCTTACTTATGTGCGTGTCTTTCTAGCGAGAGTTTTTGTGCATGTTTCTTGATGCGCATTCATGTCCTCGAACTGTAGTACGTATTTTCATGATCGCTTTTGGAATCCAATTTTGACCATGTTCGAGTCCGAATTTGGATTTTTTCCATTAGACAGGCATTGCAGCCTGCTGAAATAGCTTTCTAATGCCGCCAGAACCAGTTGATTTGGAGTCCGGATGAGAAAGTTATGCTCGACTTCGTGGACGTACACTTCCAAAGATGTGGAGGGATTCTCTCTTCTAATTTGATTTTAATTTCCTAATTGCAACTCTTTTCTTACACTTTGATCATTTTTGCTTCCTGGACACCTAATTTTCAATTTGTACCTATAAGATACCAAATCCACCAATTCAAACAGAAATATAAATTAATCCAAAAAAAAAAAATCCACGTCAACGTAAACGTAGAGTTTTATTTCTACACTCCACTGTATCTTTTTTATCTAGTGTTTTTGCTGTTGTTTGTTGATGCGTATAAAGTCGTAGTATTGTAGTTCGTGTTTTTAAGAACGTTGTTCCGAATGCACTATTGCGCATGTTTTTTTACATGTACGTTTGTGCATGTCCATTTGAGCGAGTGTGCTTGTGCATGTTTTTTGATTTGTATTAATATCCTAGGATTGTAGTTTGTGTTTTCATGATCCTTTTTGCGAATGCACTTTTGCGTGAGTACTTTTGTGCATGCTTTTGTACTCTTACTTATGTGCGTGTCTTTCTAGCGAGAGTTTTTGTGCATGTTTCTTGATGCGCATTCATGTCCTCGAACTGTAGTACGTATTTTCATGATCGCTTTTGGAATCCAATTTTGACCATGTTCGAGTCCGAATTTGGATTTTTTCCATTAGACAGGCATTGTAGCCTGCTGAAATAGCTTTCTAATGCCGCCAGAACCAGTTGATTTGGAGTCCGGATGAGAAAGTTATGCTCGACTTCGTGGACGTACACTTCCAAAGATGTGGAGGGATTCTCTTTTCTAATTTGATTTTATTTTCCTAATTGCAACTCTTTTCTTACACTTTGATCATTTTTGCTTCCTGGACACCTAATTTTCAATTTGTACCTATAAGATACCAAATCCACCAATTCAAACAGAAATATAAATTAATCCAAAAAAAAAAAAATCCACGTCAACGTAAACGTAGAGTTTTATTTCTACACTCCACTGTATCTTTTTTATCTAGTGTTTTTGCTGTTGTTTGTTGATGCGTATTAAAGTCGTAGTATTGTAGTTCGTGTTTTTAAGAACGTTGTTCCGAATGCACTATTGCGCATGTTTTTTTACATGTACGTTTGTGCATGTCCATTTGAGCGAGTGTGCTTGTGCATGTTTGTTGATTTGTATTAATATCCTAGGATTGTAGTTTGTGTTTTCATGATCCTTTTTGCGAATGCACTTTTGCGTGAGTACTTTTGTGCATGCTTTTGTACTCTTATGTGCGTGTCTTTCTAGCGAGAGTTTTTGTGCATGTTTCTTGATGCGCATTCATGTCCTCGAACTGTAGTACGTATTTTCATGATCGCTTTTGGAATCCAATTTTGACCATGTTCGAGTCCGAATTTGGATTTTTTCCATTAGACAGGCATTGTAGCCTGCTGAAATAGCTTTCTAATGCCGCCAGAACCAGTTGATTTGGAGTCCGGATGAGAAAGTTATGCTCGACTTCGTGGACGTACACTTCCAAAGATGTGGAGGGATTCTCTCTTCTAATTTGATTTTAATTTCCTAATTGCAACTCTTTTCTTACACTTTGATCATTTTTGCTTCCTGGACACCTAATTTTCAATTTGTACCTATAAGATACCAAATCCACCAATTCAAACAGAAATATAAATTAATCCAAAAAAAAATAAAAAATCCACGTCAACGTAAACGTAGAGTTTTATTTCTACACTCCACTGTATCTTTTTTATCTAGTGTTTTTGCTGTTGTTTGTTGATGCGTATCAAAGTCGTAGTATTGTAGTTCGTGTTTTTAAGAACGTTGTTCCGAATGCACTATTGCGCATGTTTTTTTACATGTACGTTTGTGCATGTCCATTTGAGCGAGTGTGCTTGTGCATGTTTGTTGATTTGTATTAATATCCTAGGATTGTAGTTTGTGTTTTCATGATCCTTTTTGCGAATGCACTTTTGCGTGAGTACTTTTGTGCATGCTTTTGTACTCTTATGTGCGTGTCTTTCTAGCGAGAGTTTTTGTGCATGTTTCTTGATGCGCATTCATGTCCTCGAACTGTAGTACGTATTTTCATGATCGCTTTTGGAATCCAATTTTGACCATGTTCGAGTCCGAATTTGGATTTTTTCCATTAGACAGGCATTGCAGCCTGCTGAAATAGCTTTCTAATGCCGCCAGAACCAGTTGATTTGGAGTCCGGATGAGAAAGTTATGCTCGACTTCGTGGACGTACACTTCCAAAGATGTGGAGGGATTCTCTCTTCTAATTTGATTTTAATTTCCTAATTGCAACTCTTTTCTTACACTTTGATCATTTTTGCTTCTTGGACACCTAATTTTCAATTTGTACCTATAAGATACCAAATCCACCAATTCAAACAGAAATATAAATTAATCCAAAAAAAAAAAATCCACGTCAACGTAAACGTAGAGTTTTATTTCTACACTCCACTGTATCTTTTTTATCTAGTGTTTTTGCTGTTGTTTGTTGATGCGTATCAAAGTCGTAGTATTGTAGTTCGTGTTTTTAAGAACGTTGTTCCGAATGCACTATTGCGCATGTTTTTTTACATGTACGTTTGTGCATGTCCATTTGAGCGAGTGTGCTTGTGCATGTTTGTTGATTTGTATTAATATCCTAGGATTGTAGTTTGTGTTTTCATGATCCTTTTTGCGAATGCACTTTTGCGTGAGTACTTTTGTGCATGCTTTTGTACTCTTATGTGCGTGTCTTTCTAGCGAGAGTTTTTGTGCATGTTTCTTGATGCGCATTCATGTCCTCGAACTGTAGTACGTATTTTCATGATCGCTTTTGGAATCCAATTTTGACCATGTTCGAGTCCGAATTTGGATTTTTTCCATTAGACAGGCATTGTAGCCTGCTGAAATAGCTTTCTAATGCCGCCAGAACCAGTTGATTTGGAGTCCGGATGAGAAAGTTATGCTCGACTTCGTGGACGTACACTACCAAAGATGTTGAGGGATTCTCTCTTCTAATTTGATTATATTTTCCTAATTGCAACTCTTTTCTTACACTTTGATCATTTTTGCTTCCTGGACACCTAATTTTATATTTGTACCTATAAGATACCAAATCCACCAATTCAAACAGAAATATAAATTAATCCAAAAAAAAAAAAAAATCCACGTCAACGTAAACGTAGAGTTTTATTTCTACACTCCACTGTATCTTTTTTATCTAGTGTTTTTGCTGTTGTTTGTTGATGCGTATTAAAGTCGTAGTATTGTAGTTCGTGTTTTTAAGAACGTTGTTCCGAATGCACTATTGCGCATGTTTTTTTACATGTACGTTTGTGCATGTCCATTTGAGCGAGTGTGCTTGTGCATGTTTGTTGATTTGTATTAATATCCTAGGATTGTAGTTTGTGTTTTCATGATCCTTTTTGCGAATGCACTTTTGCGTGAGTACTTTTGTGCATGCTTTTGTACTCTTATGTGCGTGTCTTTCTAGCGAGAGTTTTTGTGCATGTTTCTTGATGCGCATTCATGTCCTCGAACTGTAGTACGTATTTTCATGATCGCTTTTGGAATCCAATTTTGACCATGTTCGAGTCCGAATTTGGATTTTTTCCATTAGACAGGCATTGTAGCCTGCTGAAATAGCTTTCTAATGCCGCCAGAACCAGTTGATTTGGAGTCCGGATGAGAAAGTTATGCTCGACTTCGTGGACGTACACTTCCAAAGATGTGGAGGGATTCTCTCTTCTAATTTGATTTTAATTTCCTAATTGCAACTCTTTTCTTACACTTTGATCATTTTTGCTTCCTGGACACCTAATTTTCAATTTGTACCTATAAGATACCAAATCCACCAATTCAAACAGAAATATAAATTAATCCAAAAAAAAAAAATCCACGTCAACGTAAACGTAGAGTTTTATTTCTACACTCCACTGTATCATTTTTATCTAGTGTTTTTGCTGTTGTTTGTTGATGCGTATTAAAGTCGTAGTATTGTAGTTCGTGTTTTTAAGAACGTTGTTCCGAATGCACTATTGCGCATGTTTTTTTACATGTACGTTTGTGCATGTCCATTTGAGCGAGTGTGCTTGTGCATGTTTGTTGATTTGTATTAATATCCTAGGATTGTAGTTTGTGTTTTCATGATCCTTTTTGCGAATGCACTTTTGCGTGAGTACTTTTGTGCATGCTTTTGTACTCTTATGTGCGTGTCTTTCTAGCGAGAGTTTTTGTGCATGTTTCTTGATGCGCATTCATGTCCTCGAACTGTAGTACGTATTTTCATGATCGCTTTTGGAATCCAATTTTGACCATGTTCGAGTCCGAATTTGGATTTTTTCCATTAGACAGGCATTGTAGCCTGCTGAAATAGCTTTCTAATGCCGCCAGAACCAGTTGATTTGGAGTCCGGATGAGAAAGTTATGCTCGACTTCGTGGACGTACACTTCCAAAGATGTGGAGGGATTCTCTCTTCTAATTTGATTTTAATTTCCTAATTGCAACTCTTTTCTTACACTTTGATCATTTTTGCTTCTTGGACACCTAATTTTCAATTTGTACCTATAAGATACCAAATCCACCAATTCAAACAGAAATATAAATTAATCCAAAAAAAAAAAATCCACGTCAACGTAAACGTAGAGTTTTATTTCTACACTCCACTGTATCTTTTTTATCTAGTGTTTTTGCTGTTGTTTGTTGATGCGTATTAAAGTCGTAGTATTGTAGTTCGTGTTTTTAAGAACGTTGTTCCGAATGCACTATTGCGCATGTTTTTTTACATGTACGTTTGTGCATGTCCATTTGAGCGAGTGTGCTTGTGCATGTTTTTGATTTGTATTAATATCCTAGGATTGTAGTTTGTGTTTTCATGATCCTTTTTGCGAATGCACTTTTGCGTGAGTACTTTTGTGCATGCTTTTGTACTCTTATGTGCGTGTCTTTCTAGCGAGAGTTTTTGTGCATGTTTCTTGATGCGCATTCATGTCCTCGAACTGTAGTACGTATTTTCATGATCGCTTTTGGAATCCAATTTTGACCATGTTCGAGTCCGAATTTGGATTTTTTCCATTAGACAGGCATTGTAGCCTGCTGAAATAGCTTTCTAATGCCGCCAGAACCAGTTGATTTGGAGTCCGGATGAGAAAGTTATGCTCGACTTCGTGGACGTACACTACCAAAGATGTTGAGGGATTCTCTCTTCTAATTTGATTTTATTTTCCTAATTGCAACTCTTTTCTTACACTTTGATCATTTTTGCTTCCTGGACACCTAATTTTATATTTGTACCTATAAGATACCAAATCCACCAATTCAAACAGAAATATAAATTAATCAAAAAAAAAAAAAAATCCACGTCAACGTAAACGTAGAGTTTTATTTCTACACTCCACTGTATCTTTTTTATCTAGTGTTTTTGCTGTTGTTTGTTGATGCGTATTAAAGTCGTAGTATTGTAGTTCGTGTTTTTAAGAACGTTGTTCCGAATGCACTATTGCGCATGTTTTTTTACATGTACGTTTGTGCATGTCCATTTGAGCGAGTGTGCTTGTGCATGTTTGTTGATTTGTATTAATATCCTAGGATTGTAGTTTGTGTTTTCATGATCCTTTTTGCGAATGCACTTTTGCGTGAGTACTTTTGTGCATGCTTTTGTACTCTTATGTGCGTGTCTTTCTAGCGAGAGTTTTTGTGCATGTTTCTTGATGCGCATTCATGTCCTCGAACTGTAGTACGTATTTTCATGATCGCTTTTGGAATCCAATTTTGACCATGTTCGAGTCCGAATTTGGATTTTTTCCATTAGACAGGCATTGCAGCCTGCTGAAATAGCTTTCTAATGCCGCCAGAACCAGTTGATTTGGAGTCCGGATGAGAAAGTTATGCTCGACTTCGTGGACGTACACTTCCAAAGATGTGGAGGGATTCTCTCTTCTAATTTGATTTTAATTTCCTAATTGCAACTCTTTTCTTACACTTTGATCATTTTTGCTTCCTGGACACCTAATTTTCAATTTGTACCTATAAGATACCAAATCCACCAATTCAAACAGAAATATAAATTAATCCAAAAAAAAAAAAATCCACGTCAACGTAAACGTAGAGTTTTATTTCTACACTCCACTGTATCTTTTTTATCTAGTGTTTTTGCTGTTGTTTGTTGATGCGTATTAAAGTCGTAGTATTGTAGTTCGTGTTTTTAAGAACGTTGTTCCGAATGCACTATTGCGCATGTTTTTTTACATGTACGTTTGTGCATGTCCATTTGAGCGAGTGTGCTTGTGCATGTTTTTTGATTTGTATTAATATCCTAGGATTGTAGTTTGTGTTTTCATGATCCTTTTTGCGAATGCACTTTTGCGTGAGTACTTTTGTGCATGCTTTTGTACTCTTATGTGCGTGTCTTTCTAGCGAGAGTTTTTGTGCATGTTTCTTGATGCGCATTCATGTCCTCGAACTGTAGTACGTATTTTCATGATCGCTTTTGGAATCCAATTTTGACCATGTTCGAGTCCGAATTTGGATTTTTTCCATTAGACAGGCATTGTAGCCTGCTGAAATAGCTTTCTAATGCCGCCAGAACCAGTTGATTTGGAGTCCGGATGAGAAAGTTATGCTCGACTTCGTGGACGTACACTTCCAAAGATGTGGAGGGATTCTCTCTTCTAATTTGATTTTAATTTCCTAATTGCAACTCTTTTCTTACACTTTGATCATTTTTGCTTCTTGGACACCTAATTTTCAATTTGTACCTATAAGATACCAAATCCACCAATTCAAACAGAAATATAAATTAATCCAAAAAAAAAAAATCCACGTCAACGTAAACGTAGAGTTTTATTTCTACACTCCACTGTATCTTTTTTATCTAGTGTTTTTGCTGTTGTTTGTTGATGCGTATTAAAGTCGTAGTATTGTAGTTCGTGTTTTTAAGAACGTTGTTCGAATGCACTATTGCGCATGTTTTTTTACATGTACGTTTGTGCATGTCCATTTGAGCGAGTGTGCTTGTGCATGTTTTTTGATTTGTATTAATATCCTAGGATTGTAGTTTGTGTTTTCATGATCCTTTTTGCGAATGCACTTTTGCGTGAGTACTTTTGTGCATGCTTTTGTACTCTTATGTGCGTGTCTTTCTAGCGAGAGTTTTTGTGCATGTTTCTTGATGCGCATTCATGTCCTCGAACTGTAGTACGTATTTTCATGATCGCTTTTGGAATCCAATTTTGACCATGTTCGAGTCCGAATTTGGATTTTTTCCATTAGACAGGCATTGTAGCCTGCTGAAATAGCTTTCTAATGCCGCCAGAACCAGTTGATTTGGAGTCCGGATGAGAAAGTTATGCTCGACTTCGTGGACGTACACTACCAAAGATGTTGAGGGATTCTCTCTTCTAATTTGATTTTATTTTCCTAATTGCAACTCTTTTCTTACACTTTGATCATTTTTGCTTCCTGGACACCTAATTTTATATTTGTACCTATAAGATACCAAATCCACCAATTCAAACAGAAATATAAATTAATCCAAAAAAAAAAAAAAATCCACGTCAACGTAAACGTAGAGTTTTATTTCTACACTCCACTGTATCTTTTTTATCTAGTGTTTTTGCTGTTGTTTGTTGATGCGTATTAAAGTCGTAGTATTGTAGTTCGTGTTTTTAAGAACGTTGTTCCGAATGCACTATTGCGCATGTTTTTTTACATGTACGTTTGTGCATGTCCATTTGAGCGAGTGTGCTTGTGCATGTTTGTTGATTTGTATTAATATCCTAGGATTGTAGTTTGTGTTTTCATGATCCTTTTTGCGAATGCACTTTTGCGTGAGTACTTTTGTGCATGCTTTTGTACTCTTATGTGCGTGTCTTTCTAGCGAGAGTTTTTGTGCATGTTTCTTGATGCGCATTCATGTCCTCGAACTGTAGTACGTATTTTCATGATCGCTTTTGGAATCCAATTTTGACCATGTTCGAGTCCGAATTTGGATTTTTTCCATTAGACAGGCATTGCCGCCTGCTGAAATAGCTTTCTAATGCCGCCAGAACCAGTTGATTTGGAGTCCGGATGAGAAAGTTATGCTCGACTTCGTGGACGTACACTTCCAAAGATGTGGAGGGATTCTCTCTTCTAATTTGATTTTAATTTCCTAATTGCAACTCTTTTCTTACACTTTGATCATTTTTGCTTCTTGGACACCTAATTTTCAATTTGTACCTATAAGATACCAAATCCACCAATTCAAACAGAAATATAAATTAATCCAAAAAAAACAAAATCCACGTCAACGTAAACGTAGAGTTTTATTTCTACACTCCACTGTATCTTTTTTATCTAGTGTTTTTGCTGTTGTTTGTTGATGCGTATCAAAGTCGTAGTATTGTAGTTCGTGTTTTTAAGAACGTTGTTCCGAATGCACTATTGCGCATGTTTTTTTACATGTACGTTTGTGCATGTCCATTTGAGCGAGTGTGCTTGTGCATGTTTTTTGATTTGTATTAATATCCTAGGATTGTAGTTTGTGTTTTCATGATCCTTTTTGCGAATGCACTTTTGCGTGAGTACTTTTGTGCATGCTTTTGTACTCTTATGTGCGTGTCTTTCTAGCGAGAGTTTTTGTGCATGTTTCTTGATGCGCATTCATGTCCTCGAACTGTAGTACGTATTTTCATGATCGCTTTTGGAATCCAATTTTGACCATGTTCGAGTCCGAATTTGGATTTTTTCCATTAGACAGGCATTGTAGCCTGCTGAAATAGCTTTCTAATGCCGCCAGAACCAGTTGATTTGGAGTCCGGATGAGAAAGTTATGCTCGACTTCGTGGACGTACACTTCCAAAGATGTGGAGGGATTCTCTCTTCTAATTTGATTTTAATTTCCTAATTGCAACTCTTTTCTTACACTTTGATCATTTTTGCTTCTTGGACACCTAATTTTCAATTTGTACCTATAAGATACCAAATCCACCAATTCAAACAGAAATATAAATTAATCCAAAAAAAAAAAATCCACGTCAACGTAAACGTAGAGTTTTATTTCTACACTCCACTGTATCTTTTTTATCTAGTGTTTTTGCTGTTGTTTGTTGATGCGTATTAAAGTCGTAGTATTGTAGTTCGTGTTTTTAAGAACGTTGTTCGAATGCACTATTGCGCATGTTTTTTTACATGTACGTTTGTGCATGTCCATTTGAGCGAGTGTGCTTGTGCATGTTTTTTGATTTGTATTAATATCCTAGGATTGTAGTTTGTGTTTTCATGATCCTTTTTGCGAATGCACTTTTGCGTGAGTACTTTTGTGCATGCTTTTGTACTCTTACTTATGTGCGTGTCTTTCTAGCGAGAGTTTTTGTGCATGTTTCTTGATGCGCATTCATGTCCTCGAACTGTAGTACGTATTTTCATGATCGCTTTTGGAATCCAATTTTGACCATGTTCGAGTCCGAATTTGGATTTTTTCCATTAGACAGGCATTGTAGCCTGCTGAAATAGCTTTCTAATGCCGCCAGAACCAGTTGATTTGGAGTCCGGATGAGAAAGTTATGCTCGACTTCGTGGACGTACACTACCAAAGATGTTGAGGGATTCTCTCTTCTAATTTGATTTTATTTTCCTAATTGCAACTCTTTTCTTACACTTTGATCATTTTTGCTTCCTGGACACCTAATTTTATATTTGTACCTATAAGATACCAAATCCACCAATTCAAACAGAAATATAAATTAATCCAAAAAAAAAATCCACGTCAACGTAAACGTAGAGTTTTATTTCTACACTCCACTGTATCTTTTTTATCTAGTGTTTTTGCTGTTGTTTGTTGATGCGTATTAAAGTCGTAGTATTGTAGTTCGTGTTTTTAAGAACGTTGTTCCGAATGCACTATTGCGCATGTTTTTTTACATGTACGTTTGTGCATGTCCATTTGAGCGAGTGTGCTTTGCATGTTTGTTGAT
This sequence comes from Erythranthe guttata, assembly GCF_056151865.1. NCBI lineage: Eukaryota > Viridiplantae > Streptophyta > Magnoliopsida > Lamiales > Phrymaceae > Erythranthe > Erythranthe guttata. The sequence goes on along the minus strand of NC_142534.1, from coordinate 8,858,264 downwards.
TTGTATTAATATCCTAGGATTGTAGTTTGTGTTTTCATGATCCTTTTTGCGAATGCACTTTTGCGTGAGTACTTTTGTGCATGCTTTTGTACTCTTACTTATGTGCGTGTCTTTCTAGCGAGAGTTTTTGTGCATGTTTCTTGATGCGCATTCATGTTCTCGAACTGTAGTACGTATTTTCATGATCGCTTTTGGAATCCAATTTTGACCATGTTCGAGTCCGAATTTGGATTTTTTCCATTAGACAGGCATTGTAGCCTGCTGAAATAGCTTTCTAATGCCGCCAGAACCAGTTGATTTGGAGTCCGGATGAGAAAGTTATGCTCGACTTCGTGGACGTACACTTCCAAAGATGTGGAGGGATTCTCTCTTCTAATTTGATTTTATTTTCCTAATTGCAACTCTTTTCTTACACTTTGATCATTTTTGCTTCCTGGACACCTAATTTTCAATTTGTACCTATAAGATACCAAATCCACCAATTCAAACAGAAATATAAATTAATCCAAAAAAAAAAAAATCCACGTCAACGTAAACGTAGAGTTTTATTTCTACACTCCACTGTATCTTTTTTATCTAGTGTTTTTGCTGTTGTTTGTTGATGCGTATTAAAGTCGTAGTATTGTAGTTCGTGTTTTTAAGAACGTTGTTCTGAATGCACTATTGCGCATGTTTTTTTACATGTACGTTTGTGCATGTCCATTTGAGCGAGTGTGCTTGTGCATGTTTGTTGATTTGTATTAATATCCTAGGATTGTAGTTTGTGTTTTCATGATCCTTTTTGCGAATGCACTTTTGCGTGAGTACTTTTGTGCATGCTTTTGTACTCTTATGTGCGTGTCTTTCTAGCGAGAGTTTTTGTGCATGTTTCTTGATGCGCATTCATGTCCTCGAACTGTAGTACGTATTTTCATGATCGCTTTTGGAATCCAATTTTGACCATGTTCGAGTCCGAATTTGGATTTTTTCCATTAGACAGGCATTGTAGCCTGCTGAAATAGCTTTCTAATGCCGCCAGAACCAGTTGATTTGGAGTCCGGATGAGAAAGTTATGCTCGACTTCGTGGACGTACACTTCCAAAGATGTGGAGGGATTCTCTCTTCTAATTTGATTTTAATTTCCTAATTGCAACTCTTTTCTTACACTTTGATCATTTTTGCTTCCTGGACACCTAATTTTCAATTTGTACCTATAAGATACCAAATCCACCAATTCAAACAGAAATATAAATTAATCCAAAAAAAAAAAAATCCACGTCAACGTAAACGTAGAGTTTTATTTCTACACTCCACTGTATCTTTTTTATCTAGTGTTTTTGCTGTTGTTTGTTGATGCGTATCAAAGTCGTAGTATTGTAGTTCGTGTTTTTAAGAACGTTGTTCCGAATGCACTATTGCGCATGTTTTTTTACATGTACGTTTGTGCATGTCCATTTGAGCGAGTGTGCTTGTGCATGTTTGTTGATTTGTATTAATATCCTAGGATTGTAGTTTGTGTTTTCATGATCCTTTTTGCGAATGCACTTTTGCGTGAGTACTTTTGTGCATGCTTTTGTACTCTTATGTGCGTGTCTTTCTAGCGAGAGTTTTTGTGCATGTTTCTTGATGCGCATTCATGTCCTCGAACTGTAGTACGTATTTTCATGATCGCTTTTGGAATCCAATTTTGACCATGTTCGAGTCCGAATTTGGATTTTTTCCATTAGACAGGCATTGTAGCCTGCTGAAATAGCTTTGTAATGCCGCCAAAACCAGTTGATTTGGAGTCCGGATGAGAAAGTTATGCTCGACTTCGTGGACGTACACTACCAAAGATGTTGAGGGATTCTCTCTTCTAATTTGATTTTATTTTCCTAATTGCAACTCTTTTCTTACATTTTGATCATTTTTGCTTCTGGACACCTAATTTTATATTTGTACCTATAAGATACCAAATCCACCAATTCAAACAGAAATATAAATTAATCCAAAAAAAAAAAATCCACGTCAACGTAAACGTAGAGTTTTATTTCTACACTCCACTGTATCTTTTTTATCTAGTGTTTTTGCTGTTGTTTGTTGATGCGTATTAAAGTCGTAGTATTGTAGTTCGTGTTTTTAAGAATGTTGTTCCGAATGCACTATTGCGCATGTTTTTTACATGTACGTTTGTGCATGTCCATTTGAGCGAGTGTGCTTGTGCATGTTTGTTGATTTGTATTAATATCCTAGGATTGTAGTTTTTGTTTTCATGATCCTTTTTGCGAATGCACTTTTGCGTGAGTACTTTTGTGCATGCTTTTGTACTCTTATGTGCGTGTCTTTCTAGCGAGAGTTTTTGTGCATGTTTCTTGATGCGCATTCATGTCCTCGAACTGTAGTACGTATTTTCATGATCGCTTTTGGAATCCAATTTTGACCATGTTCGAGTCCGAATTTGGATTTTTTCCATTAGACAGGCATTGTAGCCTGCTGAAATAACTTTCTAATGCCGCCAGAACCAGTTGATTTGGAGTCCGGATGAGAAAGTTATGCTCGACTTCGTGGACGTACACTACCAAAGATGTGGAGGGATTCTCTCTTCTAATTTGATTTTATTTTCCTAATTGCAACTCTTTTCTTACTCTTTGATCATTTTTGCTTCCTGGACACCTAATTTTCGATTTGTACCTATAAGATACCAAATCCACCAATTCAAACAGAAATATAAATTTATCCAAAAAAAAAAATCCACGTAAACGTAAACGTAGAGTTTTATTTCTACACTCCACTGTATTTTTTATCTAGTGTTTTTGTTGTTGTTTGTTGATGCGTATTAAAGTCCTAGTATTGTAGTTCGTGTTTTTAAGAACGTTGTTGCGAATGCACTTTTGCGCATGTTTTTTTACATGTACGTTTGTGCATGTCCATTTGAGCGAGTGTGCTTGTGCATGTTTGTTGATTTGTATTAATATCCTAGGATTGTAGTTTGTGTTTTCATGATCCTTTTTGCGAATGCACTTTTGCGTGAGTACTTTTGTGCATCCTTTTGTACTCTTACTTATGTGCGTGTCTTTCTAGCGAGAGTTTTTGTGCATGTTTCTTGATGCGCATTCATGTCCTCGAACTGTAGTACGTATTTTCATGATCGCTTTTGGAATCAAATTTTGACCATGTTCGAGTCCGAATTTGGATTTTTTCCATTAGACAAGCATTGTAGCCTGCTGAAATAGCTTTCTAATGCCGCCAGAACCAGTTGATTTGGAGTCTGGATGAGAAAGTTATGCTCAACTTCGTGGACGTACACTACCAAAGATGTGGATGGATTCTCTCTTCTAATTTGATTTTATTTTCCTAATTGCAATTCTTTTCTTACTCTTTGATCATTTTTGCTTTCTGGACACCTAATTTTCGATTTGTACCTATAAGATACCAAATCCATCAATTCAAACAGAACTATAAATTAATCCAAAAAAAAAAAATCCACGTAAACGTAAACGTAGAGTTTTATTTCTACACTCCACTATGTATTTTTTATCTAGTGTTTTTGCTGTTGTTTGTTGATGCGTATTAAAGTCCTAGTATTGTAGTTCGTGTTTTTAAGAACGTTGTTGCGAATGCACTTTTGCGCATGTTTTTTTACATGTACGTTTGTGCATGTCCATTTGAGCGAGTGTGCTTGTGCATGTTTGTTGATTTGTATTAATGTCCTAGGATTGTAGTTTGTGTTTTCATGATCCTTTTTGCGAATGCACTTTTGCGTGAGTACTTTTGTGCATGCTTTTGTACTCTTACTTATGTGCGTATCTGATACGATCCAGAGATGCTCAAAGACGAAGAATTGGAATATTTGTCCGGATTCGAGGACGAATCCTTTTAAAGAGGGGGAGTATGATACGATCCACACAAGCTCAGAGATGAAGAATTGGAAGAAGCGCAAGCGTACGAGTTTGGAGAGGTTATTCGAGTTATCCTTGGAGAAGAAAGGCTTGAGTCGAAAGTTTGAGATGTCAATGGTTTGGAATTGGAAGAAAAGAAAAAGGAAATTCGTTGGACAAGTCGAATTCCATGCATCCAAGATTCTCGCCTATTCTGGCAGAGTTTACCATTCTAGTTATAACTCTCGCATCCGAAGTCCAGTTGAGCTGATTCAAAATGATTCGGAAAGCTAACTGAAAGATCTACAAATTTCATGTTTTGAGCGAAGAGATATTCGAAGTGGAACAGTGTCGAAATTGAGCTTTAATTGCATGCACGTGCACAGCCCAATGTCGCGAGTTAAGAAGGGTGATCGAGAAGTCGACTTGAAGATCAAGTTATCTTATTTAATTATGCACGTTTTTAATTTAGGTTTTATTATGTTTTTATTATTTTAGAGTCCTTTATGGTTAGGATTTGCTTATTTATTTATTTCCTTCTTATAGTTTAGGTAGGAGTCCTTTTCCTTGTGAAAAAGGAGTCTTTTTAGACCTTATAAATAGGTTGCCAATTTGGCTTATTTTATAGAACGAATTTTAATGAATATTTGAGTATTTTGAGAAATCAATTCTCCTTCGCTGTTCTACAGCAACCTTCGGGATTTTACAAGTGGATTCTTGTAACTTTCTTAGCGCCATAGTATTGGTTTCTGGTTCTTTATAACCACGGGGTCAATATTCCACCTTGATAATAATGGTTTCTAGCTCTTTATAGCTATGGGGTCATTGTTCCTTGCTTCCGCAAACTTGAATCTTTGTTTTTGGGTGTTTTCGATCTTGCTTCCGCATAGGGTATTTGGGTCTCGTAACAAGTTCTACGGGGTTCGTATCAGTTGGTAACCAGAGCCAACATCCAAAACAGGTTTCACCTATCTTTATTTTTTGTTGTGTCTTCTAGTTTATCTCATCTTTTCTTGAGTTGTCTTGTTGAGAGTCTTCGTTAAAAAAAAAATACAAAAAAAAAAAAATCGAATTTTTATTTTTTGTTTAGGTTTCTTTTCAGCCAAGTTAGGGTTTGTTCGTGTCAAAAAAAAAAAAAGAAAAAAAAAAAGTCGAATTTTGTTCTTGTTTAGAGTTCCTTACTGCCCAAGTTAGGGTTTATTAGTGTCAAAAAAAAAAAAAAAAGAATTGTTTTGATCATGTCCGAGAAGGCCGGTTATAAAGGAGAAAGAATTCAGCAGCGTAGGATGTCGCCAATGGATAAACGCTTCCAAGAACTCCAAGATCGGATGGAAGGAATTATTACGCAACTACAGGAACTACGCAAAGATCAACATGTTCGAGGGCCATACGTACGACGTGATGTTCACCAACCAGTTATACCTTATCCTGATAAAGAGGTAGCTCGTGATGAAAATTTTGGTGTGAACGCTACAAAATCAAGGATGGAGAGTATGGGACGAGGGTCTGGAATGGATAGATCGAGCCGAGAATATTTTGGTCGAGAAAGAGATGGCGAAGATCAAAACTTCAGCTCACTCAAGTTGACAATACCATCTTTCCAAGGAAAGAGTGATCCTGATGCGTACATTCAATGGGAAAGAAAGCTTGAGCTCGTATTCGATTATCATTATTATTCCGAGAAGAAGAAGGTGAAGCTCGCCGTCGAAACGTTCATTGACTATGCAATTAGTTGGTGGGACCAATATGTGTTAACAAGGCGGCGCTGTGGCGAACCACCAATTGAAGATTGGGAGTCCATGAAGGCAATCATGAGAAGGAGGTTCGTCCCTGCACAATATTATAGGGACTTACAATTGCAAGGTTGAGGCATACTACTGAGTTAAAAGAAAGGAGATTACCGAGTCGAAAATCACGGTGGAGCTCTTCATCAAACGAGATAGGGAATCAATACCGAGAGAGGCCACGTTTGATTCTCCATATGAGACTAAAGAAAGAGGTTATTATTCTTCTCAATCTCGTTCAATTCATGATACTAAATGTTTTTGGTGTTTGGGTTTTGGTCATGTCGCTTCAGATTGTTTGGATAAGCCATTCATGAATTTGCGGTCGGACCACGAGGAATTGAAGAGAAAGGGTGATTCTTTATCGTCACTTGGAAAGGAAGATACTCGTCAAGCTTTTGAGAAGGAGAACACTCAAACAGATTTGGGAGTTATTGATGCGCTAGTTGAGGAAGAAGTACGTGAGGATATTGTTGAGTTGCAGCCAAGGAGGATGAAAAGTGCATAACAGCCCCACCACTTGAAGAAGAAATGGAAGGTTCGGATTCGAGGACGAATCCTTTTGAAGAGGTGGAGAATGATATGATCCAGCCATGCATCGAAGTTAATGCCGATCTAAGCAAAGTGCAAACTCTCAGTGTGAATGTTGATGAGATGGCGGTGCCTAGAGAGATGCTTCATCCATTCTCTATACAGAGGTTGAACGCATTGGAACTTCAATCTACAAAATACTCGTGTTCATATCCACTTCAATGGATGCTAGATGGTGTGTTCTGCGATGTGGTGCAGCGATGTGTTAGTATGCCGCCAAAGAGGGAGATTGATCATGAAGTCAATTTTGTTTATACTCCTTGTGATATTTGTCCGGATTCGAGGACGAATCCTTTTAAAGAGAGGGAGAATGATACGATCCAGAGATGCTCAAAGACGAAGAATTGGAATATTTGTCCGGATTCGAGGACGAATCCTTTTAAAGAGGGGGAGTATGATACGATCCACACAAGCTCAGAGATGAAGAATTGGAAGAAGCGCAAGCGTACGAGTTTGGAGAGGTTATTCGAGTTATCCTTGGAGAAGAAAGGCTTGAGTCGAAAGTTTGAGATGTCAATGGTTTGGAATTGGAAGAAAAGAAAAAGGAAATTCGTTGGACAAGTCGAATTCCATGCATCCAAGATTCTCGCCTATTCTGGCAGAGTTTACCATTCTAGTTATACTCTCGCATCCGAAGTCCAATTGAGCTGATTCAAAATGATTCGGAAAGCTAACTGAAAGATCTACAACTTTCATGTTTTGAGCGAAGAGATATTAGAAGTGGAACAGTGTCGAAATTGAGCTTTAATTGCATGCACGTGCACAGCCCAATGTCGCGAGTTAAGAAGGGTGATCGAGAAGTCGACTTGAAGATCAAGTTATCTTATTTAATTATGCACGTTTTTATTTAGGTTTTATTATGTTTTTATTATTTTAGAGTCCTTTATGGTTAGGATTTGCTTATTTATTTATTTCCTTCTTATAGTTTAGGTAGGAGTCCTTTTCCTTGTGAAAAAGGAGTCTTTTTAGACCTTATAAATAGGTTGCCAATTTGGCTTATTTTATAGAACGAATTTTAATGAATATTTGAGTATTTTGAGAAATCAATTCTCCTTCGCTGTTCTACAGCAACCTTCGGGATTTTACAAGTGGATTCTTGTAACTTTCTTAGCGCCATAGTATTGGTTTCTGGTTCTTTATAACCACGGGGTCAATATTCCACCTTGATAATAATGGTTTCTAGCTCTTTATAGCTATGGGGTCATTGTTCCTTGCTTCCGCCAAACTTGAATCTTTGTTTTTGGGTGTTTTCGATCTTGCTTCCGCATAGGGTATTTGGGTCTCGTAACAAGTTCTACGGGGTTCGTATCAGTATCTTTTTAGTTAGAGTTTTTGTGCACGTTTCTTGATGCGCATTCATGTCCTCGAACTGTAGTACGTATTTTCATGATCGATTTTGGAATCCAATTTTGACCATGTTCGAGTGAAATTGGTTTTTTGCCATTAGGCAGTAATTGTATCTAGCTGAAATAGCTTCCTAATACCGCCGGAACCATTTGATTTGGAGTCCGGATGAGAAAGTTATGCTCGACTTCGTGGACGTACACTACCAAAGATGTTGAGGGATTCTCTCTTCTAATTTGATTTGATTTTCTATATTGCAACTCTTTTCTTACTCTTTGATCATTTTTGCTTCCTGGACACCTAATTTTCGATTTGTACCTATAAGATACCAAATCCACCAATTCAAACAGAAATATAAATTAATCCAAAAAAATATATCCACGTAACGTAAACGTAGTGTTTCATTTCTACACTTCACTGTATCTTTTTTATCTAGTGTTTTTGCTGTTGTTTGTTGATGCGTATTAAAGTCCTAGTATTGTAGTTCGTGTTTTTAAGAACGTTGTTGCGAATGCACTTTTGCGCATGTTTTTTTACATGTACGTTTGTGCATGTCCATTTGAGCGAGTGTGCTTGTGCATGTTTGTTGATTTGTATTAATGTCCTAGGATTGTAGTTTGTGTTTTCATGATCCTTTTTGCGAATGCACTTTTGCGTGAGTACTTTTGTGCATGCTTTTGTACTCTTACTTATGTGCGTATATTTCTAGCGAGAGTTTTTGTGCACGTTTCTTGATGCGCATTCATGTTCTCGAACTGTAGTACGTATTTTCATGATCGCTTTTGGAATCCAATTTTGACCATGTTCGAGTCCGAATTTGGATTTTTGCCGTTAGACAGGAATTGTAGCCAGCTGAAATAGCTTTCTAATGCCGCCGAAACCAGTTGATTTGGAGTCCGGATGAGAAAGTTATGCTCGACATTCGTGGACGTACACTACCAAAGATGTTGAGGGATTCTCTCTTCTAATTTGATTTTATTTTCCTAATTGCAACTCTTCTCTTACTTTTTGATCATTTTTGCTTCCTGGACACCTAATTTTCGATTTGTACCTATAAGATACCAAATCCACCAATTCAAACAGAAATATAAATTAATCCAAAAAAAAAATCCACGTAAACGTAAACGTAGAGTTTTATTTCTACACTCCACTGTATCTTTTTTATCTAGTGTTTTTGCTGTTGTTTGTTGATGCGTATTAAAGTCCTAGTATTGTAGTTTGTATTTTTAAGAACGTTGGTGCGAATGCACTTTTGCGCATGTTTTTTTACATGTACGTTTGTGCATGTCCATTTGAGCGAGTGTGCTTGTGCATGTTTGTTGATTTGTATTAATGTCCTAGGATTGTAGTTTGTGTTTTCATGATCCTTTTTGCGAATGCACTTTTGCGTGAGTACTTTTGTGCATCCTTTTGTACACTTACTTATGTGCGTATATTTTTAGCGAGAGTTTTTGTGCACGTTTCTTGATGGGCATTCATGTCCTCGAACTGTAGTACGTATTTTCATGATCGCTTTTGGAATCCAATTTTGACCATGTTCGAGTCCGAATTTGGATTTTTGCCGTTAGACAGGTTTTGAAGCCAGCTGAAATAGCTTCCTAATGCCGCCGAAACCAGTTGATTTGGAGTCCGGATGAGAAAGTTATGCTCGACTTCGTGGACGTACACTACCAAAGATGTTGAGGGATTCTCTCTTCTAATTTGATTTGATTTTCTTAATTGCAACTCTTTTCTTACTCTTTGATCATTTTTGCTTCCTGGACACCTAATTTTCAATTTGTACCTATAAGATACCAAATCCACCAATTCAAACAGAAATATAAATTAATCCAAAAAAAAAAAAATCCACGTCAACGTAAACGTAGAGTTTTATTTCTACACTCCACTGTATCTTTTTTATCTAGTGTTTTTGTTGTTGTTTGTTGATGCGTATCAAAGTCGTAGTATTGTAGTTCGTGTTTTTAAGAACGTTGTTCCGAATGCACTATTGCGCATGTTTTTTTACATGTACGTTTGTGCATGTCCATTTGAGCGAGTGTGCTTGTGCATGTTTGTTGATTTGTATTAATGTCCTAGGATTGTAGTTTGTGTTTTCATGATCCTTTTTGCGAATGCACTTTTGCGTGAGTACTTTTGTGCATGCTTTTGTACTCTTACTTATGTGCGTATCTTTCTAGCGACAGTTTTTGTGCACGTTTCTTGATGCGCATTCATGTCCTCGAACTGTAGTACGTATTTTCATGATCGCTTTTGGAATCCAATTTTGACCATGTTTGAGTCCGAATTTGGATTTTTGCGGTTAGACAGGAATTGTAGCCAACTGAAATAGCTTTCTAATGCCACCGGAACCAGTTGATTTGGAGTCCGGATGAGAAAGTTATGCTCGACTTCGTGGACGTACACTACCAAAGATGTTGAGGGATTCTCTCTTCTAATTTATTTTATTTTCCTAATTGCAACTCTTTTCTTACTCTTTGATCATTTTTGCTTCCTGGACACCTAATTTTTGATTTGTACCTATAAGATACCAAATCCACCAATTCAAACAGAAATATAAATTAATCCACAAAAAAAATCAACGTAAACGTAAACGTAGTGTTTTATTTCTACACTCCACTGTATCTTTTTTATCTAGTGTTTTTGTTGTTGTTTGTTGATGCGTATTAAAGTCCTAGTATTGTAGTTCGTGTTTTTAAGAACGTTGTTGCGAATGCACTTTTGCGCATGTTTTTTTACATGTACGTTTGTGCATGTCCATTTGAGCGAGTGTGCTTGTGCATGTTTGTTGATTTGTATTAATGTCCTAGGATTGTAGTTTGTGTTTTCATGATCCTTTTTGCGAATGCACTTTTGCGTGAGTACTTTTGTGCATGCTTTTGTACTCTTACTTATGTGCGTATCTTTCTAGCGAGAGTTTTTGTGCAGGTTTCATGATGCGCATTCATGTCCTCGAACTGTAGTACGTATTTTCATGATCGCTTTTGGAATCAAATTTTGACCATGTTCGAGTCCGAATTTGGATTTTTGCCGTTAGACAGGAATTGTAGCCAGCTGAAATAGCTTTTTAATGCTGCTCGAACCAGTTGATTTGGAGTCCGGATGAGAAAGTTATGCTCGACTTCGTGGACGTACACTACCAAAGATGTTGAGGGATTCTCTCTTCTAATTTGATTTGATTTTCCTAATTGCAACTCTTTCCTTACTCTTTGATCATTTTTGCCTCCAAGACACCTAATTTTCGATTTGTACCTATAAGATACCAAATCCACCAATTCAAACAGAAATATAAATTAATCCAAAAAAAAAAAAATCCAGGTAAACGTAAACGTAGAGTTTTATTTCTACACTCCACTGTATCTTTTTTATCTAGTGTTTTTGCTGTTGTTTGTTGATGCGTATTAAAGTCCTAGTATTGTAGTTTGTGTTTTTAAGAACGTTGTTGCGAATGCACTTTTGCGCATGTTTTTTTACATGTACGTTTGTGCATGTCCATTTGAGCGAGTGTGCTTGTGCATGTTTTTTGATTTGTATTAATGTCCTAGGATTGTAGTTTGTGTTTTCATGATCGTTTTTGCGAATGCACTTTTGCGTGAGTACTTTTGTGCATGCTTTTGTACTCTTACTTATGTGCGTATCTTTTTAGCGAGAGTTTTTGTGCACGTTTCTTGATGCGCATTCATGTCCTCGAACTGTAATACGTATTTTCATGATCGCTTTTGGAATCCAATTTTTACCATGTTCGAGTCCGAATTTGGATTTTTGCCGTTATGTAGGAATTGTAGCCAACTGAAATAGCTTTCTAATGCCGCCGGAACCTGTTGGATGAGAAAGTTATTCTCGACTTCGTGGACGTACACTACCAAAGATGTTGAGGGATTCTCTCTTCTAATTTGATTTTACTTTCCTAATTGCAACTCTTTTCTTACTCTTTGATCATTTTTGCTTCGTGGACACCTAATTTTCGATTTGTACCTATAAAATACCAAATCCACCAATTCAAACAGAAATATAAATTAACCCAAAACAAAAATCAAAGTAAACGTAAACGTAGAGTTTTATTTCTACACTCCACTGTATCTTTTTTATCTAGTGTTTTTGCTTTGCTTGTTCTTGCGTATTAAAGTCCTAGTATTGTAGTTTGTGTTTTTAAGAACGTTGTTGCGAATGCACTTTTGCGCATGTTTTTTTACATGTACGTTTGTGCATGTCCATTTGAGCGAGTGTGCTTGTGCATGTTTGTTGATTTGTATTAATGTCCTAGGATTGTAGTTTGTGTTTTCATGATCCTTTTTGCGAATGCACTTTCGCGTGAGTACTTTTGTGCATGCTTTTGTACTCTTACTTATGTGCGTATCTTTCTAGCGAGAGTTTTTGTGCACGTTTCTTGATGCGCATTCATGTCCTCGAACTGTATTACGTATTTTCATGATCGCTTTTGGAATCAAATTTTGACCATGTTCGAGTCCGAATTTGGATTTTTGCCGTTAGACAGGAATTGTAGCCAGCTGAAATAGCTTTCCAATGCCCCCGGAACCAGTTGATTTGGAGTCCGGATGAGAAAGTTATGCTCGACTTCGTGGACGTACACTACCAAAGATGTTGAGGGATTCTCTCTTCTAATTTGATTTGATTTTCCTAATTGCAACTCTTTTCTTACTCTTTGATCATTTTTGCTTCTGGACACCTAATTTTAGATTTGTACCTATAAGATACAAAATCCACCAATTCAAACAGATATATAAATTAATCCACAAAAAAAAATCAACGTAAACGTAAACGTAGTGTTTTATTTCTACACTCCACTGTATCTTTTTTATCTAGTGTTTTTGCTGTTGTTTGTTGATGCGTATTAAAGTCCTAGTATTGTAGTTCGTGTTTTTAAGAACGTTTTTGCGAATGCACTTTTGCGCATGTTTTTTTACATGTACGTTTGTGCATGTCCATTTGAGCGAGTGTGCTTGTGCATGTTTGTTGATTTGTATTAATGTCCTAGGATTGTAGTTTGTGTTTTCATGATCCTTTTTGCGAATGCACTTTTGCGTGAGTACTTTTGTGCATGGTTTTGTACTCTTACTTATGTGCGTATCTTTCTAGCGACAGTTTTTGTGCACGTTTCATGATGCGCATTCATGTCCTCGAAATGTAGTACGTATTTTCATGATCGCTTTTGGAATCAAATTTTGACCATGTTTGAGTCCGAATTTGGATTTTCGCCGTTAGACAGGAATTGTAGCCATTCGAAATAGTTTCTAATGCCGCCGGAACCAGTTGATTTGGAGTCCGGATGAGAAAGTTATGCTCGACTTCGTGGACGTACACTTCCAAAGATATGGAGGGATTCTCTCTTCTAATTTGATTTTTATTTTCCTAATTGCAACTCTTTTCTTACACTTTGATCATTTTTGCTTCCTGGACACCTAATTTTCAATTTTACCTATAAGATACCAAATCCACCAATTCAAACAGAAATATAAATTAATACAAAAAAAAAAAATCCACGTCAACGTAAACGTAGAGTTTTATTTCTACACTCCACTGTATCTTTTTTATCTAGTGTTTTTGCTGTTGTTTGTTGATGCGTATAAAGTCGTAGTATTGTAGTTCGTGTTTTTAAGAACGTTGTTGCGAATGCACTTTTGCGCATGTTTTTTTACATGTGCGTTTGTGCATGTCCATTTGAGCGAGTGTGCTTGTGCATGTTTGTTGATTTGTATTAATGTCCTAGGATTGTAGTTTGTGATTTCATGATCCTTTTGCAAACGCACTTTTGCGTGAGTACTTTTGTGCATGCTTTTGTACTCTTACTTATGTGCGTATCTTTCTAGCGAGAGTTTTTGTGCACATTTCTTGATGCGCATTGATGTCCTCGAACTGTAGTACGTATTTTCATGATCGCTTTTGGAATCAAATTTTGACCATGTTCGAGTCCGAATTTGGATTTTTGCCGTTAGACAGGAATTGTAGCCATCTGAAATAGCTTTCTAATGCCGCCGGAACCAGTTGATTTGGAGTCCGGATGAGAAAGTTATGCTCGACTTCGTGGACGTACACTACCAAAGATGTTGAGGGATTCTCTCTTCTAATTTGATTTGATTTTCCTAATTGCAACTCTTTTCTTACTCTTTGATCATTTTTGCTTCCTCGACACCTAATTATCGATTTGTACCTATAAGATACCAAAACCACCAATTCAAACAGAAATATAAATTAATCAAAAAAAACAAAATCCACGTCAACGTAAACGTAGAGTTTTATTTCTACACTCCACTGTATCTTTTTTATCTAGTGTTTTTGTTGTTGTTTGTTGATGCGTATTAAAATCTTAGTATTGTAGTTCGTGTTTTTAAGAACGTTGTTGCGAATGCACTTTTGCGCATGTTTTTTTACATGTACGTTTGTGCATGTCCATTTGAGCGAGTGTGCTTGTGCATGTTTGTTGATTTGTATTAATGTCCTAGGATTGTAGTTTGTGTTTTCGTGATCCTTTTTGCGAATGCACTTTTGCGTGAGTACTTTTGTGCATGCTTTTGTACTCTTACTTATGTGCGTATCTTTCTAGCGAGAGTTTTTGTGCACGTTTCTTGATGCGCATTTTTGTCCTCGAACTGTAGTACGTATTTTCATGATCGCTTTTGGAATCAAATTTTGACCATGTTCGAGTCCGAATTTGGATTTTGGCCATTAGACATGAATTGTAGCCAGCTGAAATAGCTTTCTTATGCCGACAGAACCAGTTGATTTGGAGTCCGGATGAGAAAATTATGCTCGACTTCGTGGACGTACACTACCAAAGATGTTGAGGGATTCTCTCTTCTAATTTTATTTTATTTTCCTAATTGCAACTCTTTTCTTACTCTTTGATCATTTTTGCTTCATGGACACCTAATTTTCGATTTGTACCTATAAGATACCAAATCCACCAATTCAAACAGAAATATAAATTAATCCACAAAAAAAATCACGTAAACGTAAACGTAGTGTTTTATTTCTACACTCCACTGTATCTTTTTTATCTAGTGTTTTTGCTGTTGTTTGTTGATGCGTATTAAAGTCCTAGTATTGTAGTTCGTGTTTTTAAGAACGTTGTTGCGAATGCACTTTTGCGCAGGTTTTTTTACATGTACGTTTGTGCATGTCCATTTGAGCGAGTGTGCTTGTGCATGTTTGTTGATTTGTATTAATGTCCTAGGATTGTAGTTTGTGTTTTCATGATCCTTTTTGCGAATGCACTTTTGCGTGAGTACTTTTGTGCATGCTTTTGTACTCTTACTTATGTGCGTATCTTTCTAGCGAGAGTTTTTGTGCACGTTTCATGATGCGCATTGATGTCCTCGAACTGTAGTACGTATTTTCATGATCGCTTTTGGAATCAAATTTTGACCATGTTCGAGTCCGAATTTGGATTTTGCTGTTAGACAGGAAATGTAGCCAGCTGAAATAGCTTTCTAATGCCGCCGGAACCAGTTGATTTGGAGTCCGGATGAGAAAGTTATGCTCGACTTCGTGGACGTCACTACCAAAGATGTTGAGGGATTCTCTCTTCTAATTTGATTTTATTTTCCTAATTGCAACTCTTTTCTTACTCTTTGATCATTTTTGCTTCCTGGACACCTAATTTTCGATTTGTACCTATAAGATACCAAATCCACCAATTCAAACAGAAATATAAATTAATCCAAAACAAAAAACAAAGTAAACGTAAACGTAGAGTTCTATTTCTACACTCCACTGTATCTTTTTTATCTAGTGTTTTTGCTGTTGTTTGTTGATGCGTATTAAAGTCCTAGTATTGTATTTCGTGTTTTTAAGAACGTTGTTGCGAATGCACTTTTGCGCATGTTTTTTTACATGTACGTTTGTGCATGTCCATTTGAGCGAGTGTGCTTGTGCATGTTTGTTGATTTGTATTAATGTCCTAGGATTGTAGTTTGTGTTTTCATGATCCTTTTGCAAACGCACTTTTGCGTGAGTACTTTTGTGCATGCTTTTGTACTCTTACTTATGTGCGTATCTTTCTAGCGAGAGTTTTTGTGCACATTTCTTGATGCGCATTGATGTCCTCGAACTGTAGTACGTATTTTCATGATCGCTTTTGGAATCAAATTTTGACCATGTTCGAGTCCGAATTTGGATTTTTGCCGTTAGACAGGAATTGTAGCCATCTGAAATAGCTTTCTAATGCCGCCGGAACCAGTTGATTTGGAGTTCGGATGAGAAAGTTATGCTCGACTTCGTGGACGTACACTACCAAAGATGTTGAGGGATTCTCTCTTCTAATTTGATTTGATTTTCCTAATTGCAACTCTTTTCTTACTCTTTGATCATTTTTGCTTCCTGGACACCTAATTATCGATTTGTACCTATAAGATACCAAAACCACCAATTCAAACAGAAATATAAATTAATCCATAAAAAAAATCAACGTAAACGTAAATGTAGTGTTTTATTTCTACACTCCACTGTATCTTTTTTATCTAGTGTTTTTGTTGTTGTTTGTTGATGCATATTAAAATCTTAGTATTGTAGTTCGTGTTTTTAAGAACGTTGTTGCGAATGCACTTTTGCGCATGTTTTTTTACATGTACGTTTGTGCATGTCCATTTGAGCGAGTGTGCTTGTGCATGTTTGTTGATTTGTATTAATGTCCTAGGATTGTAGTTTGTGTTTTCATGATCCTTTTTGCGAATGCACTTTTGCGTGAGTACTTTTGTGCATGCTTTTGTACTCTTACTTATGTGCGTATCTTTCTAGCGAGAGTTTTTGTGCACGTTTCATGATGCGCATTGATGTCCTCGAACTGTAGTACGTATTTTCATGATCGCTTTTGGTATCAAATTTTGACCATGTTCGAGTCCGAATTTGGATTTTGGCCATTAGACATGAATTGTAGCCAGCTGAAATAGCTTTCTAATGCCGACAGAACCAGTTGATTTGGAGTCCGGATGAGAAAATTATGCTCGACTTCGTGGACGTACACTACCAAAGATGTTTAGGGATTCTCTCTTCTAATTTGATTTTATTTTCCTAATTGCAACTCTTTTCTTACTCTTTGATCATTTTTGCTTCATGGACACCTAATTTTCGATTTGTACCTATAAGATACCAAATCCACCAATTCAAACAGAAATATAAATTAATCCACAAAAAAAATCAACGTAAACGTAAACGTAGTGTTTTATTTCTACACTCCACTGTATCTTTTTTATCTAGTGTTTTTGCTGTTGTTTGTTGATGCATATTAAAGTCTTAGTATTGTAGTTCGTGTTTTTAAGAACGTTGTTGCGAATGCACTTTTGCGCATGTTTTTTTACATGTACGTTTGTGCATGTCCATTTGAGCGAGTGTGCTTGTGCATGTTTGTTGATTTGTATTAATGTCCTAGGATTGTAGTTTGTGTTTTCATGATCCTTTTTGCGAATGCACTTTTGCGTGAGTACTTTTGTGCATGCTTTTGTACTCTTACTTATGTGCGTATCTTTCTAGCGAGAGTTTTTGTGCACGTTTCATGATGCGCATTGATGTCCTCGAACTGTAGTACGTATTTTCATGATCGCTTTTGGAATCAAATTTTGACCATGTTCGAGTCCGAATTTGGTTTTTTGCCATTAGACATGAATTGTAGCCAGCTGAAATAGCTTTCTAATGCCGCCAGAACCAGTTGATTTGGAGTCCGGATGAGAAAGTTATGCTCGACTTCGTCGACGTACACTACCAAAGATGTTGAAGGATTCTCTCTTCTAATTTGATTTTATTTTCCTAATTGCAACTCTTTTCTTACTCTTTGATCATTTTTGCTTCCTGGACACCTAATTTTCGATTTGTACCTATAAGATACCAAATCCACCAATTCAAACAGAAATATAAATTAATCCACAAAAAAAATCCACGTAAACGTAAACGTAGTGTTTTATTTCTACACTCCACTGTATCTTTTTTATATAGTGTTTTTGCTGTTGTTTGTTGATGCGTATTAAAATCCTAGTATTGTAGTTCGTGTTTTTAAGAACGTTGTTGCGAATGCACTTTTGCGCATGTTTTTTTACATGTACGTTTGTGCATGTCCATTTGAGCGAGTGTGCTTGTGCATGTTTGTTGATTTGTATTAATGTCCTAGGATTGTAGTTTGTGTTTTCATGATCCTTTTTGCGAATGCACTTTTGCGTGAGTACTTTTGTGCATGCTTTTGTACTCTTACTTATGTGCGTATCTTTCTAGCGAGAGTTTTTGTGCACGTTTCATGATGCGCATTGATGTCCTCGAACTGTAGTACGTATTTTCATGATCGCTTTTGGAATCAAATTTTGACCATGTTCGAGTCCGAATTTGGATTTTGGCCATTAGACAGGAATTGTAGCCAGCTGAAATAGCTTTCTAATGCCGACAGAACCAGTTGATTTGGAGTCCGGATGAGAAAATTATGCTCGACTTCGTGGACGTACACTACCAAAGATGTTGAGGGATTCTCTCTTCTAATTTGATTTGATTTTCCTAATTGCAACTCTTTTCTTACTCTTTGATCATTTTTGCTTCATGGACACCTAATTTTCGATTTGTACCTATAAGATACCAAATCCACCAATTCAAACAGAAATATAAATTAATCCACAAAAAAAATCAACGTAAACGTAAACGTAGTGTTTTATTTCTACACTCCACTGTATCTTTTTTATCTAGTGTTTTTGCTGTTGTTTGTTGATGCATATTAAAGTCTTAGTATTGTAGTTCGTGTTTTTAAGAACGTTGTTGCGAATGCACTTTTGCGCATGTTTTTTTACATGTACGTTTGTGCATGTCCATTTGAGCGAGTGTGCTTGTGCATGTTTGTTGATTTGTATTAATGTCCTAGGATTGTAGTTTGTGTTTTCATGATCCTTTTTGCGAATGCACTTTTGCGTGAGTACTTTTGTGCATGCTTTTGTACTCTTACTTATGTGCGTATCTTTCTAGCGAGAGTTTTTGTGCACGTTTCATGATGCGCATTGATGTCCTCGAACTGTAGTACGTATTTTCATGATCGCTTTTGGAATCAAATTTTGACCATGTTCGAGTCCGAATTTGGTTTTTTGCCATTAGACATGAATTGTAGCCAGCTGAAATAGCTTTCTAATGCCGCCAGAACCAGTTGATTTGGAGTCCGGATGAGAAAGTTATGCTCGACTTCGTCGACGTACACTACCAAAGATGTTGAGGGATTCTCTCTTCTAATTTGATTTTATTTTCCTAATTGCAACTCTTTTCTTACTCTTTGATCTTTTTGCTTCCTGGACACCTAATTTTCGATTTGTACCTATAAGATACCAAATCCACCAATTCAAACAGAAATATAAATTAATCCACAAAAAAAATCCACGTAAACGTAAACGTAGTGTTTTATTTCTACACTCCACTGTATCTTTTTTATATAGTGTTTTTGCTGTTGTTTGTTGATGCATATTAAAATCCTAGTATTGTAGTTCGTGTTTTTAAGAACGTTGTTGCGAATGCACTTTTGCGCATGTTTTTTTACATGTACGTTTGTGCATGTCCATTTGAGCGAGTGTGCTTGTGCATGTTTGTTGATTTGTATTAATGTCCTAGGATTGTAGTTTGTGTTTTCATGATCCTTTTTGCGAATGCACTTTTGCGTGAGTACTTTTGTGCATGCTTTTGTACTCTTACTTATGTGCGTATCTTTCTAGCGAGAGTTTTTGTGCACGTTTCATGATGCGCATTGATGTCCTCGAACTGTAGTACGTATTTTCATGATCGCTTTTGGAATCAAATTTTGACCATGTTCGAGTCCGAATTTGGATTTTTGCCGTTAAACAGGAATTGTAGCCAGCTGAAATAGCTTTCTAATGCCGCCGAAACCAGTTGATTTGGAGTCCGGATGAGAAAGTTATGCTCGACTTCGTGGGCGTACACTACCAAAGATGTTGAGGGATTCTCTCTTCTAATTTGATTTTATTTTCCTAATTGCAATCTTTTCTTACTCTTTGATCATTTTTGCTTTCTGGACACCTAATTTTCGATTTGTACCTATAAGATACCAAATCCACCAATTCAAACAGAAATATAAATTAATCAACAAAAAAAATCAACGTAAACGTAAACGTAGTGTTTTATTTCTACACTCCACTGTATCTTTTTTATCTAGTGTTTGTGCTGTTGTTTGTTGATGCGTATTAAAGTCCTAGTATTGTAGTTCGTGTTTTTAAGAACGTTGTTGCGAATGCACTTTTGCGCATGTTTTTTTACATGTACGTTTGTGCATGTCCATTTGAGCGAGTGTGCTTGTGCATGTTTGTTGATTTGTATTAATGTCCTAGGATTGTAGTTTGTGTTTTCATGATCCTTTTTGCGAATGCACTTTTGCGTGAGTACTTTTGTGCATGCTTTTGTACTCTTACTTATGTGCGTATCTTTCTAGCGAGAGTTTTTGTGCACGTTTCATGATGCGCATTGATGTCCTCGAACTGTAGTACGTATTTTCATGATCGCTTTTGGAATCAAATTTTGACCATGTTCGAGTCCGAATTTGGATTTTTTCCTTTAGACAAGAATTGTAGCCAGCTGAAATAGCTTTCTAATGCCGCCAGAACCAGTTGATTTGGAGTCCGGATGAGAAAGTTATGCTCGACTTCGTGGACGTACACTACCAAAGATGTTGAGGGATTCTCTCTTCTAATTTGATTTGATTTTCCTAATTGCAACTCTTTTCTTACTCTTTGATCATTTTTGCTTCCTGGACACCTAATTTTTGATTTGTAACTATAAGATACCAAACCACCAATTCAAACAGAAATATAAATTAATCCATAAAAAAATCCACGTAAACGTAAATGTAGTATTTTATTTCTACACTCCACTGTATCTTTTTTATCTAGTGTTTTTGCTGTTGTTTGTTGATGCGTATTAAAGTCCTAGTATTGTAGTTCGTGTTTTTAAGAACGTTGTTGCGAATGCACTTTTGCGCATGTTTTTTTACATGTACGTTTGTGGATGTCCATTTGAGCGAGTGTGCTTGTGCATGTTTGTTGATTTGTATTAATGTCCTAGGATTGTAGTTTGTCTTTTCATGATCCTTTTGCAATGCACTTTTGCGTGAGTACTTTTGTGCATGCTTTTGTACTCTTACTTATGTGCGTATCTTTCTAGCGAGAGTTTTTGTGCACATTTCTTGATGCGCATTGATTTCCTCGAACTGTAGTACGTATTTTCATGATCGCTTTTGGAATCAAATTTTGACCATGTTCGAGTCCGAATTTGGATTTTTGCCGTTAGACATGAATTGTAGCCATCTGAAATAGCTTTCTAATGCCGCTAGAACCAGTTGATTTGGAGTCTGGATGAGAAAGTTATGCTCGACTTCGTGGACGTACACTACCAAAGATGTTGAGGGATACTCTCTTCTAATTTGATTTTATTTTCCTAATTGCAACTCTTTTCTTACTCTTTGATCATTTTTGCTTCCTGGACACCCAATTTTAGATTTGTACCTATAAGATACCAAACCCACCAATTCAAACAGAAATATAAATTAATCCACAAAAAAAAAATCAACGTAAACGTAAACGTAGTGTTTTATTTCTGCACTCCACTGTATCTTTTTTATCTAGTGTTTTTGCTGTTGTTTGTTGATGCGTATTAAAGTCCTAGTATTGTAGTTCGTGTTTTTAAGAACGTTGTTGCGAATGCACTTTTGCGCATGTTTTTTTACATGTACGTTTGTGCATGTCCATTTGAGCGAGTGTGCTTGTGCATGTTTGTTGATTTGTATAAATGTCCTAGGATTGTAGTTTGTGATTTCATGATCTTTTTGCGAATGCACATTTGCGTGAGTACTTTTGTGCATGCTTTTGTACTCTTACTTATGTGCGTATCTTTCTAGCGAGAGTTTTTGTGCACATTTCTTGATGCGCATTGATTCCTCGAACTGTAGTACGTATTTTCATGATCGCTTTTGGAATCAAATTTTGACCATGTTCGAGTCCGAATTTGGATTTTTGCCGTTAGACAAGAATTGTAGCCATCTGAAATAGCTTTCTAATGCCGTCGGAACCAGTTGATTTGGAGTCTGGATGAGAAAGTTATGCTCGACTTCGTGGACGTACACTACCAAAGATGTTGAGGGATTCTCTCTTCTAATTTGATTTTATTTTCCTAATTGCAACTATTTTCTTACTCTTTGATCATTTTTGCTTCCTGGACACCTAATTTTTGATTTGTACCTATAAGATACCAAATCCACCAATTCAAATAGAAATATAAATTAATCCATAAAAAAAATCAACGTAAACGTAAATGTAGTATTTTATTTCTACACTCCACTGTATCTTTTTTATCTAGTGTTTTTGCTGTTGTTTGTTGATGCGTATTAAAGTCCTAGTATTGTAGTTCGTGTTTTTAAGAACGTTGTTGCGAATGCACTTTTGCGCATGTTTTTTTACATGTACGTTTGTGCATGTCCATTTGAGCGAGTGTGCTTGTGCATGTTTGTTGATTTGTATTAATGTCCTAGGATTGTAGTTTGTGTTTTCATGATCCTTTTGCAAACGCACTTTTGCGTGAGTACTTTTGTGCATGCTTTTGTACTCTTACTTATGTGCGTATCTTTCTAGCGAGAGTTTTTGTGCACATTTCTTGATGCGCATTGATTTCCTCGAACTGTAGTACGTATTTTCATGATCGCTTTTGGAATCAAATTTTGACCATGTTCGAGTCCGAATTTGGATTTTTGCCGTTAGACAGGAATTGTAGCCATCTGAAATAGCTTTCTAATGCCGCCAGAACCAGTTGATTTGGAGTCTGGATGAGAAAGTTATGCTCGACTTCGTGGACGTACACTACCAAAGATGTTGAGGGATTCTCTCTTCTAATTTGATTTTATTTTCCTAATTGCAACTCTTTTCTTACTCTTTGATCATTTTTGCTTCCTGGACACCTAATTTTAGATTTGTACCTATAAGATACCAAACCCACCAATTCAAACAGAAATATAAATTAATCCACAAAAAAAAATCAACGTAAACGTAAACGTAGTGTTTTATTTCTGCACTCCACTGTATCTTTTTTATCTAGTGTTTTTGCTGTTGTTTGTTGATGCGTATTAAAGTCCTAGTATTGTAGTTCGTGTTTTTAAGAACGTTGTTGCGAATGCACTTTTGCGCATGTTTTTTTACATGTACGTTTGTGCATGTCCATTTGAGCGAGTGTGCTTGTGCATGTTTGTTGATTTGTATAAATGTCCTAGGATTGTAGTTTGTGTTTTCATGATCTTTTTGCGAATGCACATTTGCGTGAGTACTTTTGTGCATGCTTTTGTACTCTTACTTATGTGCGTATCTTTCTAGCGAGAGTTTTTGTGCACGTTTCTTGATGCGCATTGATGTCTTCGAACTGTAGTACGTATTTTCATGATCGCTTTTGGAATCAAATTTTGACCATGTTCGAGTCCGAATTTGGATTTTTGCCGTTAGACACAAATTGTAGCCATCTGAAATAGCTTTCTAATGCCGCCGGAACCAGTTGATTTGGAGTCTGGATGAGAAAGTTATGCTCGACTTCGTGGACGTACACTACCAAAGATGTTGAGGGATTCTCTCTTCTAATTTGATTTTATTTTCCTAATTGCAACTCTTTTCTTACTCTTTGATCATTTTTGCTTCCTGGACACCTAATTTTCGATTTGTACCTATAAGATACCAAACCCACCAATTCAAACAGAAATATAAATTAATCCATAAAAAAAATCAACGTAAACGTAAATGTAGTATTTTATTTCTACACTCCACTGTATCTTTTTTATCTAGTGTTTTCTCTGTTGTTTGTTGATGCGTATTAAAGTCCTAGTATTGTAGTTCGTGTTTTTAAGAACGTTGTTGCGAATGCACTTTTGCGCATGTTTTTTTACATGTACGTTTGTGCATGTCCATTTGAGCGAGTGTGCTTGTGCATGTTTGTTGATTTGTATTAATGTCCTGGATTGTAGTTTGTGTTTTCATGATCCTTTTGCAAATGCACTTTTGCGTGAGTACTTTTGTGCATGCTTTTGTACTCTTACTTATGTGCGTATCTTTCTAGCGAAAGTTTTTGTGCACATTTCTTGATGCGCATTGATGTCCTCGAACTGTAGTACGTATTTTCATGATCGCTTTTGGAATCAAATTTTGACCATGTTCGAGTCCGAATTTGGATTTTTTCCGTTAGAGAGGAATTGTAGCCATCTGAAATAGCTTTCTAATGCCGCCGGAACCAGTTGATTTGGAGTCCGGATGAGAAAGTTATGCTCGACTTCGTGGACGTACACTACCAAAGATGTTGAGGGATTCTCTCTTCTAATTTGATTTTATTTTCCTAATTGCAACTCTTTTCTTACTCTTTGATCATTTTTGCTTCCTGGACACCTAATTTTCGATTTGTACCTATAAGATACCAAACCCACCAATTCAAACAGAAATATAAATTAATCCACAAAAAAAATCAACGTAAACGTAAACGTAGTGTTTTATTTCTGCACTCCACTGTATCTTTTTTATCTAGTGTTTTTGCTGTTGTTTGTTGATGCGTATTAAAGTCCTAGTATTGTAGTTCGTGTTTTTAAGAACGTTGTTGCGAATGCACTTTTGCGCATGTTTTTTTACATGTACGTTTGTGCATGTCCATTTGAGCGAGTGTGATTGTGCATGTTTGTTGATTTGTATTAATGTCCTAGGATTGTAGTTTGTGTTTTCATGATCCTTTTGCAAACGCACTTTTGCGTGAGTACTTTTGTGCATGCTTTTGTACTCTTACTTATGTGCGTATCTTTCTAGCGAGAGTTTTTGTGCACATTTCTTGATGCGCATTGATGTCCTCGAACTGTAGTACGTATTTTCATGATCGCTTTTGGAATCAAATTTTGACCATGTTCGAGTCCGAATTTGGATTTTTGCCGTTAGACAGGAATTGTATCCATCTGAAATAGCTTTCTAATGCCGCCAAAACCAGTGGATTTGGAGTCTGGATGAGAAAGTTATGCTCGACTTCGTGGACGTACACCCCAAAGATGTTGAGGGATTCTCTCTTCTAATTTGATTTTATTTTCCTAATTGCAACTCTTTTCTTACTCTTTGATCATTTTTGCTTCCTGGACACCTAATTTTTGATTTGTACCTATAAGATAACAAACCCACCAATTCAAACAGAAATATAAATTAATCCACAAAAAAAATCAACGTAAACGTAAACGTAGTGTTTTATTTCTACACTCCACTGTATCTTTTTTATCTAGTGTTTTTGCTGTTGTTTGTTGATGCGTATTAAAGTCCTAGTATTGTAGTTCGTGTTTTTAAGAACGTTGTTGCGAATGCACTTTTGCGCATGTTTTTTTACATGTACGTTTGTGCATTCCATTTGAGCGAGTGTGCTTGTGCATGTTTGTTGATTTGTATTAATAACCTAGGATTGTAGTTTGTGTTTTCATGATCCTTTTTGCGAATGCACTTTTGCGTGAGTACTTTTGTGCATGCTTTTGTACTCTTACTTATGTGCGTATCTTTCTAGCGAGTGTTTTTGTGCACGTTTCTTATGCGCATTGATGTCCTCGAACTGTAGTACGTATTTTCATGATCGCTTTTGGAATCAAATTTTGACCATGTTCGAGTCCGAATTTGGATTTTTGCCGTTAGACAGGAATTGTAGCCATCTGAAATAGCTTTCTAATGCCGTCGGAACCAGTTGATTTGGAGTCCGGATGAGAAAGTTATGCTCGACTTCGTGGACGTACACTACCAAAGATGTTGAGGGATTCTCTCTTCTAATTTGATTTTATTTTCCTAATTGCAACTCTTTTCTTACTCTTTGATCATTTTTGCTTCCTGGACACCTAATTTTTGATTTGTACCTATAAGATACCAAATCCACCAATTCAAACAGAAATATAAATTAATCCATAAAAAAAATCAACGTAAACGTAAATGTAGTATTTTATTTCTACACTCCACTGTATCTTTTTTATCTAGTGTTTTTGCTGTTGTTTGTTGATGCGTATTAAAGTCCTAGTATTGTAGTTCGTATTTTTAAGAACGTTGTTGCGAATGCACTTTTGCGCAAGTTTTTTTACATGTACGTTTGTGCATGTCCATTTGAGCGAGTGTGCTTGTGCATGTTTGTTGATTTGTATTAATGTCCTGGATTGTAGTTTGTGTTTTCATGATCCTTTTGCAAATGCACTTTTGCGTGAGTACTTTTGTGCATGCTTTTGTACTATTACTTATGTGCGTATATTTCTAGCGAGTGTTTTTGTGCACATTTCTTGATGCGCATTGATTCCTCGAACTGTAGTACGTATTTTCATGATCGCTTTTGGAATCAAATTTTGACCATGTTCGAGTCCGAATTTGGATTTTTGCCGTTAGACAGGAATTGTAGCCATCTGAAATAGCTTTCTAATGCCGCCGTAACCAGTTGATTTGGAGTCTGGATGAGAAAGTTATGCTCGACTTCGTGGACGTACACTACCAAAGATGTTGAGGGATTCTCTCTTCTAATTTGAATTTATTTTCCTAATTGCAACTCTTTTCTTACTCTTTGATCATTTTTGCTTCCTGGACACCTAATTTTAGATTTGTACCTATAAGATACCAAACCCACCAATTCAAACAGAAATATAAATTAATCCACAAAAAAAAATCAACGTAAACGTAAACGTAGTGTTTTATTTCTGCACTCCACTGTATCTTTTTTATCTAGTGTTTTTGCTGTTGTTTGTTGATGCGTATTAAAGTCCTAGTATTGTAGTTCGTGTTTTTAAGAACGTTGTTGCGAATGCACTTTTGCGCATGTTTTTTTACATGTACGTTTGTGCATGTCCATTTGAGCGAGTGTGCTTGTGCATGTTTGTTGATTTGTATTAATGTCCTAGGATTGTAGTTTGTGATTTCATGATCTTTTTGCAAACGCACTTTTGCGTGAGTACTTTTGTGCATGCTTTTGTACACTTACTTATGTGCGTATCTTTCTAGCGAGAGTTTTTGTGCACATTTCATGATGCGCATTGATGTCCTCGAACTGTAGTACGTATTTTCATGATCGCTTTTGGAATCAAATTTTGACCATGTTCGAGTCCGAATTTGGATTTTTGCCGTTAGACAGGAATTGTAGCCATCTGAAATAGCTTTCTAATGCCGCCGGAACCAGTTGATTTGGAGTCTGGATGAGAAAGTTATGCTCGACTTCGTGGACGTACACTACCAAAGATGTTGAGGGATTCTCTCTTCTAATTTGATTTTATTTTCCTAATTGCAACTCTTTTCTTACTCTTTGATCATTTTTGCTTCCAGGACACCTAATTTTCGATTTATACCTATAAGATACCAAACCCACCAATTCAAACAGAAATATAAATTAATCCATAAAAAAAATCAACGTAAACGTAAATGTAGTATTTTATTTCTACACTCCACTGCATCGTTTTTATCCAGTGTTTTCTCTGTTGTTTGTTGATGCGTATTAAAGTCCTAGTATTGAAGTTCGTATTTTTAAGAACGTTGTTGCGAATGCACTTTTGCGCAAGTTTTTTTACATGTACGTTTGTGCATGTCCATTTGAGCGAGTGTGCTTGTGCATGTTTGTTGATTTGTATTAATGTTCTGGTATTGTAGTTTGTCTTTTCATGATCCTTTTGCAAATGCACTTTTGCGTGAGTACTTTTGTGCATGCTTTTGTACTCTTACTTATGTGTGTATCTTTCTAGCGAGAGTTTTTGTGCACATTTCTTGATGCGCATTGATTTCCTCGAACTGTAGTACGTATTTTCATGATCGCTTTTGGAATCAAATTTTGACCATGTTCGAGTCCGAATTTGGATTTTTGCCGTTAGACAGGAATTGTAGCCATCTGAAATAGCTTTCTAATGCCGCCAGAACCAGTTGATTTGGAGTCTGGATGAGAAAGTTATGCTCGACTTCGTGGACGTACACTACCAAAGATGTAGAGGGATTCTCTCTTCTAATTTGATTTTATTTTCCTAATTGCAACTCTTTTCTTACTCTTTGATCATTTTCGTTTCTTGGACACCTAATTTTCGATTTGTACCTATAAGATACCAAACCCACTAATTCAAACAGAAATACAAATTAATCCACAAAAAAAATCAACGTAAACGTAAACGTAGTGTTTTATTTCTACACTCCACTGTATCTTTTTTATCTAGTGTTTTTGCTGTTGTTTGTTGATGCGAATTAAAGTCCTAGTATTGTAGTTCGTGTTTTTAAGAACGTTGTTGCGAATGCACTTTTGGCATGTTTTTTTACATGTACGTTTGTGCATGTCCATTTGAGCGAGTGTGGTTGTGCATGTTTGTTGATTTGTATTAATGTCCTAGGATTGTAGTTTGTGATTTCATGATCCTTTTGCAAACGCACTTTTGCGTGAGTACTTTTGTGCATGCTTTTGTACTCTTACTTATGTGCGTATCTTTCTAGCGAGAGTTTTTGTGCACATTTCTTGATGCGCATTGATGTCCTCGAACTTTAGTACGTATTTTCATGATCGCTTTTGGAATCAAATTTTGACCATGTTCGAGTCCGAATTTGGATTTTTGCCGTTAGACAGGAATTGTAGCCATCTGAAATAGCTTTCTAATGCCGCCAAAACCAGTGTATTTGGAGTCTTGATGAGAAAGTTATGCTCGACTTCGTGGACGTACAGCACCAAAGATGTTGAGGGATTCTCTCTTCTAATTTGATTTTATTTTCCTAATTGCAACTCTTTTCTTACTCTTTGATCATTTTTGCTTCCTGGACACCTAATTTTTGATTTGTACCTATAAGATAACAAACCCACCAATTCAAACAAAGATATAAATTAATCCACAAAAAAAATCAACGTAAACGTAAACGTAGTGTTTTATTTCTGCACTCTACTGTATCTTTTTTATCTAGTGTTTTTGCTGTTGTTTGTTGATGCGTATTAAAGTCCTAGTATTGTAGTTCGTGTTTTTAAGAACGTTGTTGCGAATGCACTTTTGCGCATGTTTTTTTACATGTACGTTTGTGCATGTCCATTTGAGCGAGAGTGCTTGTGCATGTTTGTTGATTTGTATTAATAACCTAGGATTGTAGTTTGTGTTTTCATGATCCTTTTTGCGAATGCACTTTTGCGTGAGTACTTTTGTGCATGCTTTTGTACTCTTACTTATGTGCGTATCTTTCTAGCGAGAGTTTTTGTGCATGTTTCATTATGCGCATTGATGTCCTCGAACTGTAGTACGTATTTTCATGATCGCTTTTGGAATCAAATTTTGACCATGTTCGAGTCCGAATTTGGATTTTTGCCGTTAGACAGGAATTGTAGCCATCTGAAATAGCTTTCTAATGCCGCCGGAACCAGTTGATTTGGAGTCTGGATGAGAAAGTTATGCTCGACTTCGTGGACGTACACTACCAAAGATGTTGAGGGATTCTCTCTTCTAATTTGATTTTATTTTCCTAATTGCAACTCTTTTCTTACTCTTTGATCATTTTTGCTTCCAGGACACCTAATTTTCGATTTATACCTATAAGATACAAAACCCACCAATTCAAACAGAAATATAAATTAATCCATAAAAAAAATCAACGTAAACGTAAATGTAGTATTTTATTTCTACACTCCACTGCATCGTTTTTATCCAGTGTTTTCTCTGTTGTTTGTTGATGCGTATTAAAGTCCTAGTATTGTAGTTCGTATTTTTAAGAACGTTGTTGCGAATGCACTTTTGCGCATGTTTTTTTACATGTACGTTTGTGCATGTCCATTTGAGCGAGTGTGCTTGTGCATGTTTGTTGATTTGTATTAATGTTCTGGTATTGTAGTTTGTCTTTTCATGATCCTTTTGCAAACACACTTTTGCGTGAGTACTTTTGTGCATGCTATTGTACTCTTACTTATGTGTGTATCTTTCTAGCGAGAGTTTTTGTGCACATTTCTTGATGCGCATTGATTCCTCGAACTGTAGTACGTATTTTCATGATCGCTTTTGGAATCAAATTTTGACCATCTTCGAGTCCGAATTTGGATTTTTGCCGTTAGACAGGAATTGTAGCCATCTGAAATAGCTTTCTAATGCCGCCAGAACCAGTTGATTTGGAGTCTGGATGAGAAAGTTATGCTCGACTTCGTGGACGTACACTACCAAAGATGTTGAGGGATTCTCTCTTCTAATTTGATTTTATTTTCCTAATTGCAACTCTTTTCTTACTCTTTGATCATTTTCGTTTCTTGGACACCTAATTTTCGATTTGTACCTATAAGATACCAAACCCACCAATTCAAACAGAAATATAAATTAATCCACAAAAAAAATCAACGTAAACGTAAACGTAGTGTTTTATTTCTACACTCCACTGTATCTTTTTTATCTAGTGTTTTTGCTGTTGTTTGTTGATGCGTATTAAAGTCCTAGTATTGTAGTTCGTGTTTTTAAGAACGTTGTTGCGAATGCACTTTTGGCATGTTTTTTTACATGTACGTTTGTGCATGTCCATTTGAGCGAGTGTGGTTGTGCATGTTTGTTGATTTGTATTAATGTCCTAGGATTGTAGTTTGTGATTTCATGATCCTTTTGCAAACGCACTTTTGCGTGAGTACTTTTGTGCATGCTTTTGTACTCTTACTTATGTGCGTATCTTTCTAGCGAGAGTTTTTGTGCACATTTCTTGATGCGCATTGATGTCCTCGAACTTTAGTACGTATTTTCATGATCGCTTTTGGAATCAAATTTTGACCATGTTCGAGTCCAAATTTGGATTTTTGCCGTTAGACAGGAATTGTAGCCATCTGAAATAGCTTTCTAATGCCGCCAAAACCAGTGTATTTGGAGTCTTGATGAGAAAGTTATGCTCGACTTCGTGGACGTACACACCAAAGATGTTGAGGGATTCTCTCTTCTAATTTGATTTTATTTTCCTAATTGCAACTCTTTTCTTACTCTTTGATCATTTTTGCTTCCTGGATACCTAATTTTTGATTTGTACCTATAAGATAACAAACCCACCAATTCAAACAAAGATATAAATTAATCCACAAAAAAAATCAACGTAAACGTAAACGTAGTGTTTTATTTCTGCACTCCACTGCATCTTTTTTATCTAGTGTTTTTGCTGTTGTTTGTTGATGCGTATTAAAGTCCTAGTATTGTAGTTCGTGTTTTTAAGAACGTTGTTGCGAATGCACTTTTGCGCATGTTTTTTTACATGTACGTTTGTGCATGTCCATTTGAGCGAGTGTGCTTGTGCATGTTTGTTGATTTGTATTAATGTCCTAGGATTGTAGTTTGTGTTTTCATGATCCTTTTTGCGAATGCACTTTTGCGTGAGTACTTTTGTGCATGCTTTTGTACTCTTACTTATGTGCGTATCTTTCTAGCGAGAGTTTTTGTGCATGTTTCATTATGCGCATTGACGTCCTCGAAATGTAGTACGTATTTTCATGATCGCTTTTGGAATCAAATTTTGACCATGTTCGAGTCCGAATTTGGATTTTTGCCGTTAGACAGGAATTGTAGCCAGCTGAAATAGCTTTCTAATTCCGCCGGAACCAGTTGATTTGGAGTCAGGATGAGAAAGTTATGCTCGACTTCGTGGGCGTACACCACCAAAGATGTTGA
This sequence comes from Erythranthe guttata, assembly GCF_056151865.1. Taxonomy (NCBI): domain Eukaryota; kingdom Viridiplantae; phylum Streptophyta; class Magnoliopsida; order Lamiales; family Phrymaceae; genus Erythranthe; species Erythranthe guttata. The sequence continues at coordinate 8,827,101 of NC_142534.1, read as the reverse complement.
TGGATTCTCTCTTCTAATTTGATTTGATTTTCCTAATTGCAACTCTTTTCTTACTCTTTGATCATTTTTGCTTCCTGGACACCTAATTTTCGATTTGTACCTATAAGATACCAAACCCACAATTCAAACAGAAATATAAATTAATCCATAAAAAAAATCAACGTAAACGTAAACGTAGTGTTTTATTTCTACACTCCACTGTATCTTTTTTATCTAGTGTTTTTGCTGTTGTTTGTTGATGCGTATTAAAGTCCTAGTATTGTAGTTCGTGTTTTTAAGAACGTTGTTGCGAATGCACTTTTGCGCATGTTTTTTTACATGTACGTTTGTGCATGTCCATTTGAGCGAGTGTGCTTGTGCATGTTTGTTGATTTGTATTAATAACCTAGGATTGTAGTTTGTGTTTTCATGATCCTTTTTGCGAATGCACTTTTGCGTGAGTACTTTTGTGCATGCTTTTATACTCTTACTTATATGCGTATCTCTCTAGCGAGAGGTTTTGTGCACGTTTCATTATGCGCATTGATGTCCTCGAACTGTAGTACGTATTTTCATGATCGCTTTTGGAATCAAATTTTAACCATGTTTGAGTCCGAATTTGGATTTTTGCCGTTAGACAGGAATTGTAGCCAGCTGAAATAGCTTTCTAATGCCGCCGGAACCAGTTGATTTGGAGTCAGGATGAGAATGTAATGCTCGACTTCGTGGGCGTACACTACCAAAGATGTTGAGGGATTCTCTCTTCTAATTTGATTTGATTTTCCTAATTGCAACTCTTTTCTTACTCTTTGATCATTTTTGCTTCCTCGACAACTAATTTTCGATTTGTACCTATAAGATACCAAACCCACAATTCAAACAGAAATATAAATTAATCCATAAAAAAATCAACGTAAACGTAAACGTAGTGTTTTATTTCTACACTCCACTGTATCTTTTTTATCTAGTGTTTTTGCTGTTGTTTGTTGATGCGTATTAAAGTCCTAGTATTGTAGTTCGTGTTTTTAAGAACGTTGATGCGAATGCACTTTTGCGGAAGTTTTTTTACATGTACGTTTGTGCATGTCCATTTGAGCGAGTGTGCTTGTGCATGTTTGTTGATTTGTATTAATGTCCTGGTATTGTAGTTTGTCTTTTCATGATCCTTTTGCAAACGCACTTTTGCGTGAGTACTTTTGTGCATGCTTTTGTACTCTTACTTATGTGCGTATCTTTCTAGCGAGAGTTTTTGTGCACATTTCTTGATGCGCATTGATGTCCTCGAACTGTAGTACGTATTTTCATGATCGCTTTTGGAATCAAATTTTGACCATGTTCGAGTCCGAATTTGGATTTTTGCCGTTAGACAAGAATTGCAGCCATCTGAAATAGCTTTCTAATGCCGCCGGAACCAGTTGATTTGGAGTCCGGATGAGAAAGTTATGCTCGACTTCGCGGACGTACACTACCAAAGATGTTGAGGGATTCTCTCTTCTAATTTGATTTTATTTTCCTAATTGCAACTCTTTTCTTACTCTTTGATCATTTTTGCTTCCTGGATACCTAATTTTTGATTTGTACCTATAAGATAACAAACCCACCAATTCAAACAAAGATATAAATTAATCCACAAAAAAAATCAACGTAAACGTAAACGTAGTGTTTTATTTCTGCACTCTACTGCATCTTTTTTATCTAGTGTTTTTGCTGTTGTTTGTTGATGCGTATTAAAGTCCTAGTATTGTAGTTCGTGTTTTTAAGAACGTTGTTGCGAATGCACTTTTGCGCATGTTTTTTTACATGTACGTTTGTGCATGTCCATTTGAGCGAGTGTGCTTGTGCATGTTTGTTGATTTGTATTAATAACCTAGGATTGTAGTTTGTGTTTTCATGATCCTTTTTGCGAATGCACTTTTGCGTGAGTACTTTTGTGCATGCTTTTGTACTCTTACTTATGTGCGTATCTTTCTAGCGAGAGTTTTTGTGCATGTTTCATTATGCGCATTGATGTCCTCGAACTGTAGTACGTATTTTCACGATCGCTTTTGGAATCAAATTTTGACCATGTTCGAGTCCGAATTTGGATTTTTGCCGTTAGACAGGAACTGTAGCCATCTCAAATAGCTTTCTAATGCCGCCGGAACCAGTTGATTTGGAGTCTGGATGAGAAAGTTATGCTCGACTTCGTGGACGTACACTACCAAAGATGTTGAGGGATTCTCTCTTCTAATTTGATTTTATTTTCCTAATTGCAACTCTTTTCTTACTCTTTGATCATTTTTGCTTCCAGGACACCTAATTTTCGATTTATACCTATAAGATACAAAACCCACCAATTCAAACAGAAATATATATTAATCCATAAAAAAAATCAACGTAAACGTAAATGTAGTATTTTATTTCTACACTCCACTGCATCGTTTTTATCCAGTGTTTTCTCTGTTGTTTGTTGATGCGTATTAAAGTCCTAGTATTGAAGTTCGTATTTTTAAGAACGTTGTTGCGAATGCACTTTTGCGCAAGTTTTTTTACATGTACGTTTGTGCATGTCCATTTGAGCGAGTGTGCTTGTGCATGTTTGTTGATTTGTATTAATGTTCTGGTATTGTAGTTTGTCTTTTCATGATCCTTTTGCAAACACACTTTTGCGTGAGTACTTTTGTGCATGCTATTGTACTCTTACTTATGTGTGTATCTTTCTAGCGAGAGTTTTTGTGCACATTTCTTGATGCGCATTGATTTCCTCGAACTGTAGTACGTATTTTCATGATCGCTTTTGGAATCAAATTTTGACCATCTTCGAGTCCGAATTTGGATTTTTGCCGTTAGACAGGAATTGTAGCCATCTGAAATAGCTTTCTAATGCCGCCAGAACCAGTTGATTTGGAGTCTGGATGAGAAAGTTATGCTCGACTTCGTGGACGTACACTACCAAAGATGTAGAGGGATTCTCTCTTCTAATTTGATTTTATTTTCCTAATTGCAACTCTTTTCTTACTCTTTGATCATTTTCGTTTCTTGGACACCTAATTTTCGATTTGTACCTATAAGATACCAAACCCACCAATTCAAACAGAAATACAAATTAATCCACAAAAAAAATCAACGTAAACGTAAACGTAGTGTTTTATTTCTGCACTCCACTGTATCTTTTTTATCTAGTGTTTTTGCTGTTGTTTGTTGATGCGTATTAAAGTCCTAGTATTGTAGTTCGTGTTTTTAAGAACGTTGTTGCGAATGCACTTTTGGCATGTTTTTTTACATGTACGTTTGTGCATGTCCATTTGAGCGAGTGTGGTTGTGCATGTTTGTTGATTTGTATTAATGTCCTAGGATTGTAGTTTGTGATTTCATGATCCTTTTGCAAACGCACTTTTGCGTGAGTACTTTTGTGCATGCTTTTGTACTCTTACTTATGTGCGTATCTTTCTAGCGAGAGTTTTTGTGCACATTTCTTGATGCGCATTGATGTCCTCGAACTTTAGTACGTATTTTCATGATCGCTTTTGGAATCAAATTTTGACCATGTTCGAGTCCAAATTTGGATTTTTGCCGTTAGACAGGAATTATAGCCATCTGAAATAGCTTTCTAATGCCGCCAAAACCAGTGTATTTGGAGTCTTGATGAGAAAGTTATGCTCGACTTCGTGGACGTACAGCACCAAAGATGTTGAGGGATTCTCTCTTCTAATTTGATTTTATTTTCCTAATTGCAACTCTTTTCTTACTCTTTGATCAATTTTGCTTCCTGGATACCTAATTTTTGATTTGTACCTATAAGATAACAAACCCACCAATTCAAACAAAGATATAAATTAATCCACAAAAAAAATCAACGTAAACGTAAACGTAGTGTTTTATTTCTGCACTCCACTGCATCTTTTTTATCTAGTGTTTTTGCTGTTGTTTGTTGATGCGTATTAAAGTCCTAGTATTGTAGTTCGTGTTTTTAAGAACGTTGTTGCGAATGCACTTTTGCGCATGTTTTTTTACATGTACGTTTGTGCATGTCCATTTGAGCGAGTGTGCTTGTGCATGTTTGTTGATTTGTATTAATAACCTAGGATTGTAGTTTGTGTTTTCATGATCCTTTTTGCGAATGCACTTTTGCGTGAGTACTTTTGTGCATGCTTTTGTACTCTTACTTATGTGCGTATCTTTCTAGCGAGAGTTTTTGTGCATGTTTCATTATGCGCATTGACGTCCTCGAAATGTAGTACGTATTTTCATGATCGCTTTTGGAATCAAATTTTGACCATGTTTGAGTCCGAATTTGGATTTTTGCCGTTAGACAGGAATTGTAGCCAGCTGAAATAGCTTTCTAATTCCGCCGGAACCAGTTGATTTGGAGTCAGGATGAGAAAGTTATGCTCGACTTCGTGGGCGTACACACCAAAGATGTTGATGGATTCTCTCTTCTAATTTGATTTGATTTTCCTAATTGCAACTCTTTTCTTACTCTTTGATCATTTTTGCTTCCTGGACACCTAATTTTCGATTTGTACCTATAAGATACCAAACCCACAGATTCAAACAGAAATATAAATTAATCCATAAAAAAAATCAACGTAAACGTAAACGTAGTGTTTTATTTCTACACTCCACTGTATCTTTTTTATCTAGTGTTTTTGCTGTTGTTTGTTGATGCGTATTAAAGTCCTAGTATTGTAGTTCGTGTTTTTAAGAACGTTGTTGCGAATGCACTTTTGCGCATGTTTTTTTACATGTACGTTTGTGCATGTCCATTTGAGCGAGTGTGCTTGTGCATGTTTGTTGATTTGTATTAATAACCTAGGATTGTAGTTTGTGTTTTCATGATCCTTTTTGCGAATGCACTTTTGCGTGAGTACTTTTGTGCATGCTTTTATACTCTTACTTATATGCGTATCTCTCTAGCGAGAGGTTTTGTGCACGTTTCATTATGCGCATTGATGTCCTCGAACTGTAGTACGTATTTTCATGATCGCTTTTGGAATCAAATTTTAACCATGTTTGAGTCCGAATTTGGATTTTTGCCGTTAGACAGGAATTGTAGCCAGCTGAAATAGCTTTCTAATGCCGCCGGAACCAGTTGATTTGGAGTCAGGATGAGAATGTAATGCTCGACTTCGTGGGCGTACACTACCAAAGATGTTGAGGGATTCTCTCTTCTAATTTGATTTGATTTTCCTAATTGCAACTCTTTTCTTACTCTTTGATCATTTTTGCTTCCTCGACAACTAATTTTCGATTTGTACCTATAAGATACCAAACCCACAGATTCAAACAGAAATATAAATTAATCCATAAAAAAAATCAACGTAAACGTAAACGTAGTGTTTTATTTCTACACTCCACTGTATCTTTTTTATCTAGTGTTTTTGCTGTTGTTTGTTGATGCGTATTAAAGTCCTAGTATTGTAGTTCGTGTTTTTAAGAACGTTGATGCGAATGCACTTTTGCGGAAGTTTTTTTACATGTACGTTTGTGCATGTCCATTTGAGCGAGTGTGCTTGTGCATGTTTGTTGATTTGTATTAATGTCCTGGTATTGTAGTTTGTCTTTTCATGATCCTTTTGCAAACGCACTTTTGCGTGAGTACTTTTGTGCATGCTTTTGTACTCTTACTTATGTGCGTATCTTTCTAGCGAGAGTTTTTGTGCACATTTCTTGATGTGCATTGATGTCCTCGAACTGTAGTACGTATTTTCATGATCGCTTTTGGAATCAAATTTTGACCATGTTCGAGTCCGAATTTGGATTTTTGCCGTTAGACAAGAATTGCAGCCATCTGAAATAGCTTTCTAATGCCGCCGGAACCAGTTGATTTGGAGTCCGGATGAGAAAGTTATGCTCGACTTCGCGGACGTACACTACCAAAGATGATGAGGGATTCTCTCTTCATATTTGATTTTATTTTCCTAATTGCATCTCTTTTCTTACTCTTTGATCATTTTTGCTTCCTGGACACCTAATTTTCGATTTGTACCTATAAGATACCAAATCCACCAATTCAAACAGAAATATAAATTAATCCACAAAAAAAATCAACGTAAACGTAAACGTAGTGTTTTATTTCTACACTCCACTGTATCTTTTTAATCTAGTGTTTTTGCTGTTATTTGTTGATGCGTATTAAAGTCCTCGTATTTTAGTTCCTGTTTTTAATAATGTTGTTGCGAATGCACTTTTGCGCATGTTTTTTTACATGTACGTTTGTGCATGTCCATTTGAGCGAGTGTGCTTGTGCATGTTTGTTGATTTGTATTAATGTCCTAGGATTGTAGTTTGTGTTTTCGTGATCCTTTTTGCGAATGCACTTTTGCGTGAGTACTTTTGTGCTCTTACTTATGTGCTTATCTTTCTAGCGAGAGTTTTTGTGCACATTTCATGATGCGCATTGATGTCCTCGAACTGTAGTACGTATTTTCATGATCGCTTTTGGAATCAAATTTTGACCATGTTCGAGTTCGAATTTTGATTTTTGCCGTTAGACAGGAATTGTAGCCAGCTGAAATAGCTTTCTAATGTCGCTGGAACCAGTTGATTTGGAGTCCGGATGAGAAAGTTATGCTCGACTTCGTGGACGTACACTACCAAAGATGTTGAGGGATTCTCTCTTCTTATTTGATTTGATTTTCCTAATTGCAACTCTTTTCTTACTCTTTGATCATTTTTGCTTCCTGGACACCTAATTTTCGATTTGTAACTATAAGATACCAAATACACCAATTCAAGCAGAAATATAAATTAATCCACAAAAAAAATCGACGTAAACGTAAACGTAGTGTTTTATTTCTACAATCCACGGTATCTTTTTTATCTAGTGTTTTTGCTGTTGTTTGTTGATGCGTATTAAAGTCCTAGTATTGTAGTTCGTGTTTTTAAGAACGTTGTTGCGAATGCACTTTTGCGCATGTTTTTTTACATGTACGTTTGTGCATGTCCATTTGAGCGAGTGTGCTTGTGCATGTTTGTTGATTTGTATTAAAGTCCTAGGATTGTAGTTTGTGTTTTCATGATCAATTTTGCGAATGCACTTTTGCGTGAGTACTTTTGTGCATGCTTTTGAACTCTTACTTATGTTTGTATCTTTCTAGCGAGAGTTTTTGTGCACATTTCTTGATGCGCATTCATGTCCTCGAACTGTAGTACGTATTTTCATGATCGCTTTTGGAATCATATTTTGACCATGTTCGAGTCCGAATTTGGATTTTTGCCGTTAGACAGGAATTGCAGCCATCTAAAATAGCTTTCTAATGCCGCCGATCCAGTTGATTTTGAGTCCGGATGAGAAAGTTATGCTCGACTTCGTGGACGTACACTACCAAAGATGATGAGGGATTCTCTCTTCTAATTTGATTTTATTTTCCTAATTGCAACTCTTTTCTTACTCTTTGATCATTTTTGCTTCCAGGACACCTAATTTTCGATTTGTACCTATAAGATACCAAATCCACAAATTCAAGCAGAAATATAAATTAATCCACAAAAAAAATCAACGTAAACGTAAACGTAGTGTTTTATTTCTACACTCCACTGTATCTTTTTAATCTAGTGTTTTTGCTGTTGTTTGTTGATGCGTATTAAAGTCCTAGTATTGTAGTTCGTGTCTTTAAGAACGTTGTTGCGAATGCACTTTTGCGCATGTTTTTTTACATGTACGTTTGTGCATGTCCATTTGAGCGAGTGTGCTTGTGCATGTTTATTGATTTGTATTAATGTCCTAGGATTGTAGTTTGTGTTTTCATGATCCTTTTGCGAATGCACTTTTGCGTGAGTACTTTTGTAAATGCTTTTGTACTCTTACTTATGTGCGTATCTTTCTAGCGAGAGTTTTTGTGCACGTTTCATGATGCGCATTCATGTCCTCGAACTGTAGTATGTATTTTCATGATCGCTTTTGGAATCTAATTTTGACCATGTTCGAGTCCGAATTTGGATTTTTGCCGTTAGACAGGAATTGTAGCCAGCTGAAATAGCTTTCTAATGCCGCAGGAACCAGTTGATTTGGATTCCGGATAAGAAAGTTATGCTCGACTTCGTGAACGTACACTACCAAAGATGTTGAGGGATTCTCTCTTCTAATTTGATTTTATTTTCCTAATTGCAACTCTTTTCTTACTCTTTGATCATTTTTGCTTCCTTGACACCTAATTTTCGATTTGTACCTATAAGATACCAAATCAACCAATTCAAACAGAAATATAAATTAATCCACAAAAAAAATCAACGTAAACGTAAACGTAGTGTTTTATTTCTACACTCCACTGTATCTTTTTTATCAAGTGTTTTTGCTGTTGTTTGTTGATGCGTATTAAAGTCCTAGTATTGTAGTTCGTGTTTTTTAGAACGTTGTTCCGAATGCACTTTTGCGCATGTTTTTTTACATGTACGTTTGTGCATGTCCATTTGAGCGAGTGTGCTTGTGCATGTTTGTTGATTTGTATTAAAGTCCTAGGATTGTAGTTTGTGTTTTCATGATCCTTTTTGCGAATGCACTTTTGCTGAGTACTTTTGTGCATGCTTTTGAACTCTTACTTATGTGCGTATCTTTCTAGCGAGAGTTTTTGTGCACATTTCTTGATGCGCATTCATGTCCTTGAACTGTAGTACGTATTTTCATGATCGCTTTTGGAATCAAATTTTTACCATGTTCGAGTCCGAATTTGGATTTTTGCGGTTAGACAGGAATTGCAGCCAGCTGAAAAAGCTTTCTAATGCCGCCGGAACAAGTTGATTTGGAGTCCGGATGAGAAAGTTATGCTCGACTTCGTGGACGTACACTACCAAAGATGATGAGGGATTCTCTCTTCTAATTTGATTTTATTTTCCTCATTGCAACTCTTTTCTAACTCTTTAATATTTTTTGCTTCCTGGACACCTAATTTTCGATTTGTACCTATAAGATACCAAATCCACCAATTGAAACAGAAATATAAATTAATCCACAAAAAAAAATCAACGTAAACGTAAACGTAGTGTTTTATTTCTACACTCCACTGTATCTTTTTAATCTAGTGTTTTTGCTGTTATTTGTTGATGCGTATTAAAGTCCTCGTATTTTAGTTCCTGTTTTTAAGAACGTTGTTACGAATGCGCTTTTGCGCATGTTTTTTTACATGTACGTTTGTGCATGTCCATTTGAGCGAGTGTGCTTGTGCATGTTTGTTGATTTGTATTAATGTCCTAGGATTGAAGTTTGTGTTTTCGTGATCCTTTTTGCGAATGCACTTTTGCGTGAGTACTTTTGTGCATGCTTTTGTCCTCTTACTTATGTGCTTATCTTTGTAGCGAGAGTCTTTGTGCACATTTCATGAAGCGCATTGATGTCCTCGAACTGTAGTACGTATTTTCATGATCGCTTTTGGAATCAAATTTTGACCATGTTCGAGTCCGAATTTGGATTTTTGCCGTTAGACAGGAATTGAAGCCAGCTGAAATAGCTTTCTAATGTCGCTGGAACCAGTTGATTGTGAGTCCGGATGAGAAAGTTATGCTCGACTTCGTGGACGTACACTACCGAAGATGTTGAGGGATTCTCTCTTCTAATTTGATTTTATTTTCCTAATTGCAACTCTTTTCTTACTCTTTGATCATTTTTGCTTCTTGGACACCTAATTTTCGATTTGTACCTATAAGATACCAAATCCACCAATTCAAACAGAAATATAAATTAATCCACAAAAAAAATCAACGTAAACGTAAACGTAGTGTTTTATTTCTACTCTCCACTGTATCTTTTTTATCTAGAGTTTTTGCTGTTGTTTGTTGATGCGTATTAAAGTCCTAGTATTGTAGTTCGTGTATTTAAGAACGTTGTTGCGAATGCATTTTTGCGCATGTTTTTTTACATGTACTTTGTGCATGTCCATTTGAGCGAGTGTGCTTGTGCATGTTTGTTGATTTGTATTAATGTCCTAGGATTGTAGTTTGTGTTTTCGTGATCCTTTTTGCGCATGCACTTTTGCGTGAGTACTTTTGTGCATGCTTTTGTACTCTTTCTGATGTGCGTATCTTTCTAGCGAGAGTTTTTGTGCACGTTTCTTGATGCGCATTCATGTCCTCGAACTGTAGTACGTATTTTCATGATCGCTTTTCGAATCCAATTTTGACCATGTTCGAGTCCGAATTTGGATTTTTGCCGTTAGACAGGAATTGTAGCCAACTGAAATAGCTTTCTAATGCCACCAGAACCAGTTGATTTGGAGTCCGGATGAGAAAGTTATGCTCGACTTCGTGGACGTACACTACCAAAGATGTTGAGGGATTCTCTCTTCTAATTTGATTTTATTTTCCTAATATCAACTATTTTCTTACTCTTTGATCATTTTTGCTTCCTGGACACCTAATTTTCAATTTGTACCTATAAGATACCAAACCCACCAATTCAAACAGAAATATAAATTAATCCACAAAAAAAATCAACGTAAACGTAAACGTAGTGTTTTATTTCTACACTCCACTGTATCTTTTTTATCTAGAGTTTTTGCTGTTGTTTGTTGATGCATATTAAAGTCCTAGTATTGTAGTTCGTGTTTTTAAGAACGTTGTTGCGAATGCATTTTTGCGCATGTTTTTTTACATGTACTTTGTGCATGTCCATTTGAGCGAGTGTGCTTGTGCATGTTTGTTGATTTGTATTAATGTCCTAGGATTGTAGTTTGTGTTTTCGTGATCCTTTTTGCGAATGCACTTTTGCGTGAGTACTTTTGTGCATGCTTTTGTACTCTTTCTGATGTGCGTATCTTTCTAGCGAGAGTTTTTGTGCACGTTTTTATGATGCGCATTCATGTCCTCGAACTTTAGTACGTAATTTTCATGATCACTTTTGGAATCCAATTTTGACCATGTTCGAGTCCGAATTTGGATTTTTGCCGTTAGACGGGAATTGTAGCCAACTGAAATAGCTTTCTAATTCCGCCAGAACCAGTTGATTTGGAGTCCGGATGAGAAAGTTATGCTCGACTTCGTGGACGTACACTACCAAAGATGTTGAGGGATTCTCTCTTCTAATTTGATTTTATTTTCCTAATATCAACTATTTTTTACTCTTTGATCATTTTTGCTTCCTGGACACCTAATTTTCGATTTGTACCTATAAGATACCTAACCCACCAATTCAAACAGAAATATAAATAAATCCACAAAAAAAATCAACGTAAACGTAAACGTAGTGTTTTATTTCTGCACTCCACTGTATCTTTTTTATCTAGTGTTTTTGTTGTTGTTTGTTGATGCGTATTAAAGTCCTAGTATTGTAGTTCGTGTTTTTAAGAACGTTGTTGCGAATGCACTTTTGCGCATGATTTTTTACATGTACGTTTGTGCATGTCCATTTGAGCGAGTGTGCTTGTCCATGTTTGTTGATTTGTATTAATGTCCTAAGATTGTAGTTTGTGTTTTCATGATCCTTTTTGCGAAAGCACTTTTGCGTGAGTACTTTTGTGCATGCTTTTGTACTCTTACTTATGTGCGTATCTTTCTAGCGAGAGTTTTTGTGCACGTTTCATGATGCGCATTCATGTCCTAGAACTGTAGTACGTATTTTCGTGATCGCTTTTGGAATCAAATTTTGACCATGTTCGAGTCCGAATTTGGATTTTTGCCGTTAGACAGGAATTGTAGCCATCTGAAATAGCTTTCTAATGCCGCCAGTACCAGTTGATTTGAAGTACGGATGAGAAAGTTATGCTCGACTTCGTGGACGTACACTACCGAAGATGTTGAGGGATTCTCTCTTCAAATTTGATTTGATTTTCCTAATTGCAACTCTTTTCTTACTCTTTGATCATTTTTGCTTCCTGGACACCTAATTTTCGATTTGTAGCTATAAGATACCAAACCCACTGATTCAAACAGAAATATAAATTAATCCATTAAAAAAATCAACGTAAACGTAAACGTGGTGTTTTATTTCTACACTCCACTGTATTTTTTTTATCTATTATTTTTGCTGTTGTTTGTTGATGCGTATTAAAGTCCTAGTATTGTAGTTCCTGTTTTTAAGAACGTTGTTGCGAATACACTTTTGCGCATGTTTTTTTACATGTACGTTTGTGCATGTCCATTTGAGCGAGTGTGCTTGTGCATGTTTGTTGATTTGTATTAATGTCCTAGGATTGTAGTTTGTGATTTCATGACCCTTTTGCAAACGCACTTTTGCGTGAGTACTTTTGTGCATGCTTTTGTACTCTTACTTATGTGCGTAACTTTCTAGCGAGAGTTTTTGTGCACATTTCTTGATACGCATTGATTTCCTCGAACTGTAGTACGTATTTTCATGATCGCTTTTGGAATCAAATTTTGACCATGTTCGAGTCCGAATTTGGATTTTTGCCGTTAGACAGGAATTGTAGCCAACTAAAATAGCTTTCTAATGCCGCCAGAACCAGTTGATTTGGAGTCCGGATGAGAAAGTTATGCTCGACTTCGTGGACGTACACTACCAAAGATGTTGAGGGATTCTCTCTTCTAATTTGATTTTATTTTCCTAATTGCAACTCTTTTCTTACTCTTTGATCATTTTTGCTTCCTGGACACCTAATTTTCGATTTGTAGCTATAAGATACCAAACCCACTGATTCAAACAGAAATATAAATTAATCCATTAAAAAAATCAACGTAAACGTAAACGTGGTGTTTTATTTCTACACTCCACTGTATTTTTTTTATCTATTATTTTTGCTGTTGTTTGTTGATGCGTATTAAAGTCCTAGTATTGTAGTTCCTGTTTTTAAGAACGTTGTTGCGAATACACTTTTGCGCATGTTTTTTTACATGTACGTTTGTGCATGTCCATTTGAGCGAGTGTGCTTGTGCATGTTTGTTGATTTGTATTAATGTCCTAGGATTGTAGTTTGTGATTTCATGACCCTTTTGCAAACGCACTTTTGCGTGAGTACTTTTGTGCATGCTTTTGTACTCTTACTTATGTGCGTAACTTTCTAGCGAGAGTTTTTGTGCACATTTCTTGATACGCATTGATTTCCTCGAACTGTAGTACGTATTTTCATGATCGCTTTTGGAATCAAATTTTGACCATGTTCGAGTCCGAATTTGGATTTTTGCCGTTAGACAGGAATTGTAGCCAACTAAAATAGCTTTCTAATGCCGCCAGAACCAGTTGATTTGGAGTCCGGATGAGAAAGTTATGCTCGACTTCGTGGACGTACACTACCAAAGATGTTGAGGGATTCTCTCTTCTAATTTGATTTTATTTTCCTAATTGCACCTCTTTTCTTACTCTTTGATCATTTTTGCTTCCTGGACACCTAATTTTCGATTTGTACCTATAAGATACCAAACCCACCAATTCAAACAGAAATATAAATTAATCCACAAAAAAAATCAACGTAAACGTAAACGTAGTGTTTTATTTCGGCACTCCACTGTATCTTTTTTATCTAGTGTTTTTGCTGTTGTTTGTTGATGCGTATTAAAGTCCTAGTATTGTAGTTCGTGTTTTTAAGAACGTTGTTGCGAATGCACTTTTGCGCATGTTTTTTTACATGTACGTTTGTGCATGTCCATTTGAGCGAGTGTGCTTGTGCATGTTTGTTGATTTGTATTAATAACCTAGGATTGTAGTTTGTGTTTTCATGATCCTTTTTGCGAATGCACTTTTGCGTGACTACTTTTGTGCATGCTTTTGTACTCTTACTTACGTGCGTATCTTTCTAGCGAGAATATTTGTGCACGTTTCATTGTGCGCATTGATGTCCTCGAACTGTAGTACGTATTTTCATGATCACTTTTCGAATCAAATTTTGACCATGTTTGAGTCCGAATTTGGATTTTTGCCGTTAGACAGGAATTATAGCCAGCTGAAATAGCTTTCTTATGACGCCGGAACCAGTTGATTTGGAGTCTGGATGAGAAAGTTATGCTCGACTTCGTGGACGTACACTACCAAAGATGTTGAGGGATTCTCTCTTCTAATTTGATTTTATTTTCCTAATTGCAACTCTTTTCTTACTCTTTGATCATTTTTGCTTTCTGGACACCTAATTTTCGATTTCTACCTATAAGATACCAAATCCACCAATTCAAACAGAATTATAAATTAATCAACAAAAAAAATCAACCTAAACGTAAACGTAGTGTTTTATTTCTACACTCCACTGTATCTTTTTTATCTAGTGTTTTTGCTGTTGTTTGTTGATGCATATTAACATCCTAGTATTGGAGTTCTTGTTTTTAAGAACGTTGTTGCGAATGCACTTTTGCGCATGTTTTTTTACATGTACGTTTGTGCATGTCCATTTGAGCGAGTGTGCTTGTGCATGTTTGTTGATTTGTATTAATGTCCTAGGATTGTAGTTTCTGTTTTGGTGATCCTTTTTGCGAATGCACTTTTGCGTGAGTACTTTTGTGCATGCTTTTGTACTCTTACTTATGTGCTTATCTTTCTAGCAAGAGTTTTTGTGCACATTTCTTGATGCGCATTGATGTCCTCGAACTGTAGTACGAATTTTCATGATGCGCATTGATGTCCTCGAACTGTAGTACGTATTTTCATGATCGCTTTTGGAATCAAATTTTGACCATGTTTGAGTCCGAATTTGAATTTTTGCCGTTAGACAGGAATTGTAGCCAGCTGAAATGGCTTTCTAATGCCGCCGGAACCAGTTGATTTGGAGTCCGGATGAGAAAGTTATGCTCGACTTCGTGGACGTACACTCCCAAAGATGTTGAGGGATTCTCTCTTCTAATTTGATTTGATTTTCCTAATTGCAACTCTTTCTTACTCTTTGATCATTTTTACTTCCTGGACACCTAATTTTCGATTTGTACCTATAAGATACCAAACCCACAGATTCAAACAGAAATATAAATTAATCCATAAAAAAAATCAACGTAAACGTAAACGTAGTGTTTTATTTCTACACTCCACTGTATCTTTTTTATCTAGTGTTTTAGCTCTTGTTTGTTGATGCGTATTAATGTCCTAGTATTGTAGTTCGTGTTTTGAAGAACGTTGTTGCGAATGCAATTTTGCGCATGTTTTTTTACATGTACGTTTGTGCATGTCCATTTGAGCGAGTGTGCTTGTGCATGTTTGTTGATTTGTATTAATGTCCTAGGATTGTAGTTTGTGATTTCATGATCCTTTTGCAAACGCACTTTTGCGTGAGTACTTTTGTGCACGCTTTTGTACTCTTACTTATGTGCGTATCTTTCTAGCGAGAGTTTTTGTGCACATTTCTTGATGCGCATTGATGTCCTCGAACTGTAGTACGTATTTTCATGATCGCAATCAAATTTTGACCATGTTCGAGTCCGAATTTGGATTTGTGCCGTTAGACAGGAATTGTAGCCATCTAAAATAGCTTTCTGATGCCACCGGAACCAGTTGATTTGGAGTCTGGATGAGAAAGTTATGCTCGACTTCGTGGACGTACACTACCAAAGATGTTGAGCGATTCTCTCATCTAATTTGATTTTATTTTCCTAATTGCAACTCTTTTCTTACTCTTTGATCATTTTTGCTTCGTGGACACCTAATTTTCGATTTGTAGCTATAAGATACCAAACCCACCAATTCAAACAGAAATATAAATTAATCGACAAAAAAAATCAACGTAAACGTAAACGTAGTGTTTTATTTCTACACTCCACTGTATCTTTTTTATCTAGTGTTTTTGCTGTTGTTTGTTGATGCGTATTAAAGTCCTAGTATTGTAGTTCGTGTTTTTAAGAACGTTGTTGCGAATGCATTTTTGCGCATGTTTTTTTACATGTACTTTGTGCATGTCCATTTGAGCGAGTGTGCTTGTGCATGTTTGTTGATTTCTATTAATGTCCTAGGATTGTAGTTTGTGATTTCATGATCCTTTTTGCGAATGCACTTTTGCGTGAGTACTTTTGTGAATGCTTTTGTACTCTTACTTATGTGCGTATCTTTCTAGCGAGAGTTTTTGTGCACATTTCTTGATGCGCATTGATGTCCTCGAACTGTAGTACGTATTTTCATGATCGCTTTTGAAATCATATTTTGACCATGTTCGAGTCCGAATTTGAATTTTTGCCGTTAGACAGGAATTGTAGCCATCTGAAATAGCTTTCTAATGCCGCCGGAACCAGTTGATTTGGAGTCTGGATGAGAAAGTTATGCTCGACTTCGTGGACGTACACTACCAAAGATGTTGAGGGATTCTCTCTTCTAATTTGATTTTATTTTCCTAATTGCAACTCTTTTCTTACTCTTTGATCATTTTTGCTTCCTGGACACCTAATTTTCGATTTGTACCTATAAGATACCAAACCCACACATTCAAACAGAAATATAAATTAATCCATAAAAAAAATCAACGTAAACGTAAACGTAGTGTTTTATTTCTGCACTCCACTGTATCTTTTTTATCTAGTGTTTTTGTTGTTGTTTGTTGATGCGTATTAAAGTCCTGGTATTGTAGTTCGTGTTTTTAAGAACGTTGTTGCGAATGCACTTTTGCGCATGATTTTCTACATGTACGTTTGTGCATGTCCATTTGAGCGAGTGTGCTTGTGCATGTTTGTTGATTTGTATTAATGTCCTAAGATTGTAGTTTGTGTTTTCATGATCCTTTTTGCGAATGCACTTTTGCGTGAGTACTTTTGTGCATGCTTTTGTACTCTTACTTATGTGCGTATCTTTCTAGCGAGTGTTTTTGTGCACGTTTCATGATGCGCATTCATGTCCTCGAACTGTAGTACGTATTTTCATGATCGCTTTTGGAATCAAATTTTGACCATGTTCGAGTCCGAATTTGGATTTTTGCCGTTAGACAGGAATTGTAGCCAACTGAAATAGCTTTCTAATGCCACCAGAACCAGTTGATTTGGAGTCCGGATGAGAAAGTTATGCTCGACTTCATGGACGTACACTACCAAAGATGTTGAGGGATTCTCTCTTCTAATTTGATTTTATTTTCCTAATATCAACTATTTTCTTACTCTTTGATCATTTTTGCTTCCTGGACACCTAGTGTTCGATTTGTACCTATAAGATACCAAACCCACCAATTCAAACAGAAATATAAATTAATCCACAAAAAAAATCAACGTAAACGTAAACGTAGTGTTTTATTTCTGCACTCCACTGTATCTTTTTTATCTAGTGTTTTTGTTGTTGTTTGTTGATGCGTATTAAAGTCCTAGTATTGCAGTTCGTGTTTTTAAGAACGTTGTTGCGAATGCACTTTTGCGCATGATTTTCTACATGTACGTTTGTGCATGGCCATTTGAGCGAGTGTGCTTGTGCATGTTTGTTGATTTGTATTAATGTCCTAGGATTGTAGTTTGTGATTTCATGATCCTTTTTGCGAATGCACTTTTGCGTGAGTACTTTTGTGAACACTTTTGTACGCTTACTTATGTGCGTATCTTTCTAGCGAGAGTTTTTGTGCACGTTTCATGATGCGCATTGATGTCCTCGAACTGTAGTACGTATTTTCATGATCGCTTTTGGAATCAAATTTTGACGATGTTCGAGTCCGAATTTGGATTTTTGCCGTTGGACAGGAATTGTAGCCATCTAAAATAGCTTTCTGATGCCACCAGAACCAGTTGATTTGGAGTTCGGATGAGAAAGTTATGCTCGACTTCGTGGACGTACACTACCAAAGATGTTGAGGGATTCTCTCTTCTAATTTGATTTTTATTTCCTAATTGCAACTCTTTTCTTACTCTTTGATCAGTTTTGCTTCCTGGACACCTAATTTTCGATTTGTACCTATAAGATACCAAACCCACCAATTCAAACAGAAATATAAATTAATCGACAAAAAAAATCAACGTAAACGTAAATGTAGTGTTTTATTTCTGCACTCCACTGTATCTTTTTTATCTAGTGTTTTTGCTCTTGTTTGTTGATGCGTATTAATGTCCTAGTATTGTAGTTCGTGTTTTGAAGAACGTTGTTGCGAATGCAATTTTGCGCATGTTTTTTTACATGTACGTTTGTGCATGTCCATTTGAGCGAGTGTGCTTGTGCATGTTTGTTGATTTGTATTAATGTCCTAGGATTGTAGTTTGTGATTTCATGATCCTTTTGCAAACGCACTTTTGCGTGAGTACTTTTGTGCACGCTTTTGTACTCTTACTTATGTGCGTATCTTTCTAGCGAGAGTTTTTGTGCACATTTCTTGATGCGCATTGATGTCCTCGAACTGTAGTACGTATTTTCATGATCGCAATCAAATTTTGACCATGTTCGAGTCCGAATTTGGATTTGTGCCGTTAGACAGGAATTGTAGCCATCTAAAATAGCTTTCTGATGCCACCGGAACCAGTTGATTTGGAGTCTGGATGAGAAAGTTATGCTCGACTTCGTGGACGTACACTACCAAAGATGTTGAGCGATTCTCTCATCTAATTTGATTTTATTTTCCTAATTGCAACTCTTTTCTTACTCTTTGATCATTTTTGCTTCGTGGACACCTAATTTTCGATTTGTAGCTATAAGATACCAAACCCACCAATTCAAACAGAAATATAAATTAATCGACAAAAAAAATCAACGTAAACGTAAACGTAGTGTTTTATTTCTACACTCCACTGTATCTTTTTTATCTAGTGTTTTTGCTGTTGTTTGTTGATGCGTATTAAAGTCCTAGTATTGTAGTTCGTGTTTTTAAGAACGTTGTTGCGAATGCATTTTTGCGCATGTTTTTTTACATGTACTTTGTGCATGTCCATTTGAGCGAGTGTGCTTGTGCATGTTTGTTGATTTGTATTAATGTCCTAGGATTGTAGTTTGTGATTTCATGATCCTTTTTGCGAATGCACTTTTGCGTGAGTACTTTTGTGAATGCTTTTGTACTCTTACTTATGTGCGTATCTTTCTAGCGAGAGTTTTTGTGCACATTTCTTGATGCGCATTGATGTCCTCGAACTGTAGTACGTATTTTCATGATCGCTTTTGAAATCAAATTTTGACCATGTTCGAGTCCGAATTTGAATTTTTGCCGTTAGACAAGAATTGTAGCCATCTGAAATAGCTTTCTAATGCCGCCGGAACCAGTTGATTTGGAGTCTGGATGAGAAAGTTATGCTCGACTTCGTGGACGTACACTACCAAAGATGTTGAGGGATTCTCTCTTCTAATTTGATTTTATTTTCCTAATTGCAACTCTTTTCTTACTCTTTGATCATTTTTGCTTCCTGGACACCTAATTTTCGATTTGTACCTATAAGATACCAAACCCACACATTCAAACAGAAATATAAATTAATCCATAAAAAAAATCAACGTAAACGTAAACGTAGTGTTTTATTTCTGCACTCCACTGTATCTTTTTTATCTAGTGTTTTTGTTGTTGTTTGTTGATGCGTATTAAAGTCCTGGTATTGTAGTTCGTGTTTTTAAGAACGTTGTTGCGAATGCACTTTTGCGCATGATTTTCTACATGTACGTTTGTGCATGTCCATTTGAGCGAGTGTGCTTGTGCATGTTTGTTGATTTGTATTAATGTCCTAAGATTGTAGTTTGTGTTTTCATGATCCTTTTTGCGAATGCACTTTTGCGTGAGTACTTTTGTGCATGCTTTTGTACTCTTACTTATGTGCGTATCTTTCTAGCGAGTGTTTTTGTGCACGTTTCATGATGCGCATTCATGTCCTCGAACTGTAGTACGTATTTTCATGATCGCTTTTGGAATCAAATTTTGACCATGTTCGAGTCCGAATTTGGATTTTTGCCGTTAGACAGGAATTGTAGCCAACTGAAATAGCTTTCTAATGCCACCAGAACCAGTTGATTTGGAGTCCGGATGAGAAAGTTATGCTCGACTTCATGGACGTACACTACCAAAGATGTTGAGGGATTCTGATACGATCCGCACAAGCTCCAAGACAAAGAATTGGAAGAAGAGAAAGCGAATGAGATTAATGGAGCCGTTCGTGTTGGAGTTGAAGAGTAAAGGCTTTAATCAGGCCTTTGTAGAGTCGTTGTTGAGGAATTGGAAGAAAAGGAAGAGGAAAATTCGTTGGACAAGTCGAATTCACTGCATCCGAGATTCTCGCCTATTCTGGCAGAGTTTACCATTCGAGTTATAACTCTTGCATCCTAAGTCCAATTGAGCTGATTCAAAATGATTCGGAAAGCTAACTGAAAGATCTACAACTTTCATGTTTTGATCGAAGAGATATTCGAAGTGGAACAATGTCGAAATTGAGCTTTAATTGCATGCACGTGCACAGCCCAATGTCGCGAGTTAAGAAGGGTGATCGAGAAGCCGACTTGAAGATCAAGTTATCTAATTTAATTATGTACGTTTTTAATTTAGGTTTTATTATGTTTTTATTATTTTAGAGTCCTTTATGGTTAGGATTTGCTTATTTATTTATTTCCTTATTATAGTTTAGGTAGGAGTCCTTTTCCTTGTGAAAAAGGAGTCTTTTTAGACCTTATAAATAGGTTGCCAATTTGGCTTATTTTGAAGGACGAATTTTATTAAATATTTGAGTATTTTGAGAGATCAATTCTCCTTCGCTGTTCTACAGCATTCTTCGGAATTTTACAAGTGGATTCTTGTAACTTTCTTAGCGCCATAGTATTGGTTTCTGGTTCTTTATAACCACGGGGTCAATATTATATTTCACCTTGATAATAATGGTTTCTAGCTCTTTATAGCTATGGGGTCATTGTTCCTTGCTTCCTCCAAACTTGAATCTTTGTTTTTGGGTGTTTTCGATCTTGCTTCCGCGTAGGGTATTGGGTCTCGTAACAAGTTCTACGGGGTTCGTATCAGTTGGTAACCAGAGCCAACATCCAAAACAGGTTTCACCTATCCTTTATCTTGATTGTTGAGTCAGTCCTTTCTTTTCGTGTTTTCGTTTTGTTTTTCTCGTTTCGTGTCTATTGTTGTTGAGTCTTCTACTCTTTCGTTTTGTTTATTTAGAGTACAAAAAATTAAAAAAAATAAAAATAAAATAAAAAAAAAACAAATTCGAAATTAATTTTTGTTTGAAACTTTTTAGAGTCTAAGTTAGGTTTTGTCTTGAGTCTACGTCAAAAAAAAAAAAAAAATAAAAAAAAAAAATCGAATTTTGTTCTTCTTTAGTGTTCCTTCCAGCCCAAGTTAGGGTTTATTAGTGTCAAAAAATAAGGAAAAAAAAAAAAAAAGAATTGTTTTGATCATGCCCGAGAAGGCCGGTTATAGAGGAGAAAGAATTGAACAGCGTAGGATGTCGCCAATGGATAAACGCTTCCACGAACTCCAAGATCGGATGGAAGGAATTATTACCCAACTAAAGGAACTACGCAAAGATCAACATGTTCGAGGGCCGTACGTACGACGTGATGTTCACCAACCAGTTATACCTTATCCCGATAAAGAGGTACATCGTGATGGAAATTTTGGTGTGAATGCTACAAAATCAAGGAGGGAGAGTATGGGACGAGGGTCTAGATTAGATAGATCGAGCCAAGGATATTTTGGTCGAGAAAGAGATGGCGTATATCAAAACTTCAACTCAATCAAGTTGACAATACCATCTTTCCAAGGTAAGAGTGATCCTGATGCGTACATTCAATGGGAAAGAAAGCTTGAGCTCGTATTCGATTGTCATTATTATTCCGAAAAGAAGAAGGTGAAGCTCGCCGTCGAAGCATTCATTGACTATGCAATTAGTTGGTGGGACCAATTTGTCTTAACTAGGCGCCGATGTGGTGAACCACCAATTGATGATTGGGAGTCCATGAAGGCAGTGATGAGGAAGAGGTTCGCTCCTGCCCTTTATTATAGGGAATTGAAGATGCAAAGCTTGAGGAAAGTTACTAAGTCAGAAGAACGGAGTTCGCCGAGGTGGGAATCGCAAAGGAGTTCTCCAGCAAGCATGGTGAGAGAATCGTTACAAAGGCCTAAAAGAGAGAAATCAAAAACCGAGCAGCAATTCAAGACTAAGAGAGGAGAGTGTCCGAGCAAGCAATTCGTGAACTTGTGGTCCAACATTGAGGATGATTCTACAAAGGAGAAAAAGATTATTTACGTGTCACCACCTCAGAGGAATGATAACATTGAAATTCCCATGGAGGAAAATGTTCAAGGCATCGTGGAAAGCATTGGTGTAAAAATTGAAGGGATGCAAGACGATATTTTATTGTTGCAGCCCGAGGAGGATCAAAAGTGCAAAACCGCCCCACCACTCGAAGAAGAAATTGAAGATTCGGATTCGAGGACGAATCCTTTTGAAGAGGTGGAGAATGATATGAGCCAGCCATGCATCGAAGTTAAGGCCGAGCTAAGAAAAGTGCAAACTCTCTGTGTGAATGTTGAGGAGATGGCAGTGCCTAGAGAGATGCTTCATCCATTCTCTACACAGAGGTTGGACACATTGGGAACTCGAGCTACAAAATATCCATGTTCGTACACATTTCAATGGCTGCAAGATGGTGTGTTCTGCGATGTGGTGCAACGATGTGTTAGTATGCTGCCAAAGAGGGAGGTTGATCATGAAGTCAATTTTGTTTATACTCCTTGTGATATTTCTCCGGATTCGAGGACGAATCCTTTTAAAGAGGGGGAGAATGATACGATCCGCACAAGCTCCAAGACAAAGAATTGGAAGAAGAGAAAGCGAATGAGATTAATGGAGCCGTTCGTGTTGGAGTTGAAGAGTAAAGGCTTTAATCAGGCCTTTGTAGAGTCGTTGTTGAGGAATTGGAAGAAAAGGAAGAGGAAAATTCGTTGGACAAGTCGAATTCACTGCATCCGAGATTCTCGCCTATTCTGGCAGAGTTTACCATTCGAGTTATAACTCTTGCATCTTAAGTCCAATTGAGCTGATTCAAAATGATTCGGAAAGCTAACTGAAAGATCTACAACTTTCATGTTTTGATCGAAGAGATATTCGAAGTGGAACAATGTCGAAATTGAGCTTTAATTGCATGCACGTGCACAGCCCAATGTCGCGAGTTAAGAAGGGTGATCGAGAAGCCGACTTGAAGATCAAGTTATCTAATTTAATTATGCACGTTTTTAATTTAGGTTTTATTATGTTTTTATTATTTTAGAGTCCTTTATGGTTAGGATTTGCGTATTTATTTATTTCCTTATTATAGTTTAGGTAGGAGTCCTTTTCCTTGTGAAAAAGGAGTCTTTTTAGACCTTATAAATAGGTTGCCAATTTGGCTTATTTTGAAAGACGAATTTTATTAAATATTTGAGTATTTTGAGAGATCAATTCTCCTTCGCTGTTCTACAGCATTCTTCGGAATTTTACAAGTGGATTCTTGTAACTTTCTTAGCGCCATAGTATTGGTTTCTGGTTCTTTATAACCACGGGGTCAATATTATATTTCACCTTGATAATAATGGTTTCTAGCTCTTTATAGCTATGGGGTCATTGTTCCTTGCTTCCGCCAAACTTGAATCTTTGTTTTTGGGTGTTTTCGATCTTGCTTCCGCGTAGGGTATTGGGTCTCGTAACAAGTTCTACGGGGTTCGTATCAGATTCTCTCTTCTAATTTGATTTTATTTTCCTAATATCAACTATTTTCTTACTCTTTGATCATTTTTGCTTCCTGGACACCTAGTGTTCGATTTGTACCTATAAGATACCAAACCCACCAATTCAAACAGAAATATAAATTAATCCACAAAAAAAATCAACGTAAACGTAAACGTAGTGTTTTATTTCTGCACTCCACTGTATCTTTTTTATCTAGTGTTTTTGTTGTTGTTTGTTGATGCGTATTAAAGTCCTAGTATTGCAGTTCGTGTTTTTAAGAACGTTGTTGCGAATGCACTTTTGCGCATGATTTTCTACATGTACGTTTGTGCATGGCCATTTGAGCGAGTGTGCTTGTGCATGTTTGTTGATTTGTATTAATGTCCTAGGATTGTAGTTTGTGATTTCATGATCCTTTTTGCGAATGCACTTTTGCGTGAGTACTTTTGTGAACACTTTTGTACTCTTACTTATGTGCGTATCTTTCTAGCGAGAGTTTTTGTGCACGTTTCATGATGCGCATTGATGTCCTCGAACTGTAGTACGTATTTTCATGATCGCTTTTGGAATCAAATTTTGACCATGTTCGAGTCCGAATTTGGATTTTTGCCGTTGGACAGGAATTGTAGCCATCTAAAATAGCTTTCTGATGCCACCGGAACCAGTTGATTTGGAGTTCGGATGAGAAAGTTATGCTCGACTTCGTTGACGTACACTACCAAAGATGTTGAGGGATTCTCTCTTCTAATTTGATTTTTATTTCCTAATTGCAACTCTTTTCTTACTCTTTGATCAGTTTTGCTTCCTGGACACCTAATTTTCGATTTGTACCTATAAGATACCAAACCCACCAATTCAAACAGAAATATAAATTAATCAACAAAAAAAATCAACGTAAACGTAAATGTAGTGTTTTATTTCTGCACTCCACTGTATCTTTTTTATCTAGTGTTTTTGCTGTTGTTTGTTGATGCGTATTAAAGTCCTAGTATTGTAGTTCGTGTTTTTAAGAATGTTTTTGCAAATGCACTTTTGCGCATGTTTTTTTACATGTACGTTTGAGCGAGTGTGCTTGTGCATGTTTGTTGATTTGTATTAATGTCCTAGGATTCTAGTTTGTGTTTTCGTGATCCTTTTTGCGCATGCACTTTTACGTGAGTACTTTTGTGCATGCTTTTGTACTCTTTCTGATGTGCGTATCCTTCTAGAGAGAGTTTTTGTGCACGTTTCTTGATGCGCATTCATGTCCTCGAACTGTAGTACGTATTTTCATGATCGCTTTTGGAATCCAATTTTGACCATGTTCGAGTCCGAATTAGGATTTTTGCCGTTAGACAGGAATTGTAGCCAAGTGAAATAGCTTTCTAATGCCGCCAGAACCAGTTGATTTGGAGTCCGGATGAGAAAGTTATGCTCGACTTCGTGGACGTACACTACCAAAGATGTTGAGGGATTCTCTCTTCTAATTTGATTTTATTTTCCTAATTGTTAGAGTAGGTGACCAACAAGCCAACATGTGGCTGTGGTCTTTCGTATTTATTATTGTAATAAACGAACCTTTATTCGTATTAATGATAAAACACCTTGGCATTCATTATCTTTGTCCCTTTGTCACAAGCATAGATATAGTCCTTACAGTGTTCGTGCAGTCCGAAATCTAGTAGGAGGTCTGTGCATTGTAGTCAGGGATTCGATCGCTAGAATAGTCTTGGATGTCCTGTGTGTTCTGAAAGTTTGTAATCATTCTAAGTCTCTGACCAGAGCTGACTAAGTGATGATTAGAGAATTCGATTCTCTAAGTCATGCACGTGACGATTACAACACTTGGAACGATCGCACCGTCATCGAACATATAAAGAGGTTTCGATGAACCAATGCCTCTAGTTCGACCGGGACATATGAATCGAAGGGACCGTACTGTACGTTAACTATATCTGAAGGTTCTTGCAGGCACTTCATTTGTATCTAGGGAATCATGACGCGTAGTTGCTAGACGCCAATCTTGATTCGTTGGGTGATTAAGGTGAAACGAGCTTCATCTTAATCGTAACTCTAAGGGACGAGTTTTGACCACAATGGGTTGTGGGCCCACGGCTAGCTTACACCTGAACCATCGAGGGTCACACTGCTCGTGCACATGAGATCTTTGCATAATTGGAAGACAATACGATTGAGTCCAACATTCGTAATTTGGAATTACGAATGAGAATAAGAAAAAGGAAAAGAATAGGCAAACGTGTTAGTGAACTTTCTAAATCAGGAAGTTTCCAAATTTAGAAAGTGCACTGAACTAGGGTTTCCACTTTTGGAAAGTTGGAAAATGAAAGATGGCACTCGTAATGACGAGGATATTATAATGATTCCGAAAAATGTAATTGTTGCAATTTTCCGATCATTGGATTGAGAGAAACGAGCAAGTAAAAGTACTAGCGAACTTAAGTTGTTGGGCCCGGTCCAACTTAAGCCCGCTAGGGTTTTATGCAAGACACTATAAATACAAGATTTATAGGTCTTGCACAAACAAGTGAAAACCCTAACCCTAGCAGCCGTCCACCTCTCTCTCTCGGCCTCTCTCTCCCGCGGCCGTCACCGGCGCCGTCGCCGGAAATCTCACCGGAATCGGCCGTTCGTCGGCCGATTACTTCGGTAGTTTCTTTCCTTCTCCTTTTTCTTCCGTTTTTCTAACTATTACGTGTCTAGTGCCACGTGTTTAGTAGATCGAAGTATACGAGGTGAAATCCGAGAGGAGGAAGATCGAAGATCGAGGAATCGAGGAGCAGCGCACAAGCCGAAGCCGCACGCTGCCCCACGCGCCGCCCCGGAAGACCGCGCGTGAGATTCACGCGCCGCCGTGGCCGACTCGCCATTGCTGCTGCTGCACCGCTGCTGCCCCGATTGTACGGATTGGTTTCCGTAGCAATCTCGACTTGCTAAGCGCTCCTACCTCACGCTTCAAGAGGTAAACACACGAATCCCTTGTTTCGATTCGTTTACGTTTAAACTATATTTTCATGTTTGCTTTCGTATGATTTTATGTGATTATGTGTAATCGTTTTAATCGTTGCAAGCATGTTATTTGGTTTAAACGCGAGCATGTTAATTGATTTAAAATCGGTTAAATTATTTAGCATGTACGTTGTTTTTAATTTCGCTGCAAGCGCAAAGGTACGCAATTAATTGATTAATATTATCGGGCATGTGCTTATGTGTTTTAAAGTCGTTTAAATCGCATAAAATTTTTGTTTTCCGCTGCGTACGCGTGCCCGAAACGCGGGCATATGCTATGAATTTATGCATGATTCGATTTATTAAAGTAGTGATTGTTGTATTATGTAATTGGGAGTTTTCGTAAGTTTAAAATATTTTTGAAATATTGTTTAGAATTTTTCCAGCTTTAAAATTGTTTAAAATTGGAAAATCGGATCTGAAATTGTTTTTAAAACATCGGTTTTTGTTCGATGGTTGTGTGCGATTTAGTTGACCGAATCCACGTGGATTCGGGTCGGTCAGACCGGTTCCCGGTCCGACTGACCCGGCCCACTGATTTGGGTCAGCTGGACCGGACAGAACCGGACCGCTTCGGTCCGAACCGGTCAGACCGGTTGGGCCGAACCGGTTCGCTGAAAAAAAAAAAAAAAAAAAAAAAAAAATTATTTCTGATTTCTTAAATTAAACTTAAAACAAATTGATTTAATTTTTGGAAAATTATTTTCAATTAATCCCAATTAGATAATTGGATCGACAATCATCTATTTTAGTAAATAGGTGTTGGATTAATTAATTAATTTAAATTGTTAAATTGATTTCAATTAATAGAACACATATATAATATTGATTATAGTTCAACTTAATTAGTAGTACCTGAACATTATTTGAATGATTTATGCTAGTTCAGGTTCTATAATTATTTTGAAAAACTCGATAATTAATTAATGTAATTAATTATGAAATTAGGTCGTATGTTCCTCTTAGGACAATATGCGCTTCCATATACCTTTAGAGAACATAGATGTAGGAATCACATAGACCAATCCAAACCTTCTGATGAGATAAAACTTTTAATAAAAATCCCTCATTCTTAATTTAATTAAGAATCATTTCAAGCTATAAAGAAAAAAACCCAATCTGTTGAGTTATTTCTTTCCTTCTGCCAACGGTTGGATTATGTGTAGCCCTTCACTGTAGTGCAGTAAGCCGTGTTAGCGGGGAGTGCTATGGTGGAGTAAGCTGTAATTCAATTGACATAACGATGAAGGTAGCCATAGAAAAGGGTTATGTTGGATTAACATGGTCGGCTAGATTAACTAGGGACTGCATTAGTTTGACATAATCAAGTTCTATGAGCATCTTTGATTGGTAGGTTAGACTTGACACACGACGATTTTGATATTCGCGAGATTAACTTAGGTCATTATCAAGTGTGAGGAAAATTCATTTAGGGTCATATTGTGGATATGATTGATTGTGATCTACCTTTGGGCAAATATAATCGGGCTAGATTAACTACGGGTTATATTTGTCTATTGGACCTAAAGCCCATTAAGAAAAATCAGTTTTCTCGTTTGTCTACTAGAGGGAAGTGGAACTCGATAAAATTAGTGGCAGAACAATTAAATAACATAAGTCCAAACATTTAATTGTAACAATCATTTAACGTGAATCTCTAATAATCCTCTTCTCTATATGTCTCAGATAATCATGTCTAAGAATCCCATAATGTCAATCCTCGACAATAAACTCAATGGCCCTAATTACCTAGATTGGTTGCGTAGTCTTAAGCTTGTGCTAACTGTTGACGGGCGTCTCTATGTTTTGAACGAGAGACTTCCCGCCACTATACCTGCCACAACGACTGATGCTGAAAAGGAAACTTATGAAGTTTGGAAGAAAGATGACACTCATGCTAGGTGCTATATGATAGCCGCCATGGAGCCCGCGCTTGCGAGGAAATATGAGTCTCACTTGCATGCTTTCGATATAAAGGCTCATCTCGATAGCATGTATAGTGAGAATATTAGGGCATCGAGGTACGCTGCTACAAAGGAGTTGATCACAGCGAGATTGCGCGAAGGGACTTCGGTCCACGAGCACTGTCTCAAAATGATCACTCTCCTTGAAAAGCTAGTGAATCTTGATGTCACCCTCCCGGCCGAGCTCTCGTTGGATTTGATCCTGTTGTCCCTTCCTAGTTCCTATGAATCGTTCATAGTGAACTTCAACATGAACAAACTAGATCCTCCCTTGGATGAGTTAATGAACATGTTGGTCAGCTTCGAGTCCACCATTAAGAAAGAGAAGTCTGTTCTCATTGCTGCTACTTCTGGAAAGAAGAGTTCTTTCCAAAAGAAGAGAAAGGAAAGAGTTCCCTTCCCAAACAGCAAGTTCGAAGTGGGTGAAGGTAGTGGGGCCCCAAAGCAAAGGTTGGCAAGCAAGTTGATGATGCTTGCCATCACTGTGGAAAGAAAGGACATTGGCGCCGCAACTGCAAGGCTTACCTAAAGCAGAAAGGTTCTGAAAAGGGTACGTATTTCATTGACGTAAATTTGTCTGTCAACTCTTCTTCTTGGGTATTGGATACAGGTTGTGGCTCAAATTTGTGCAATGATTTGCAGCTAATGACAAGAAGTCGAAGACTTAGAGCGGGTGAGACCTACCTAAGGATGGGGAATGGAGCAAGAGTTGCTGCTGAAGCCATTGGCACAATTTACTTAAATGTTTTGGATTCTAGTTTTCGTATTGTTTTGAACGATTGTTTATTTGTTCCGTCGCTCATTAGAAACCTTATTTCTATTCCTGTATTAGATATTGAAGGTTTTACTTTTGTTTTTGGGAATTCGATTTGCATTATACAAAAGAATGTGAATTTAATTTGCAAAGGACGACTATTAAACAACTTGTATGAACTAAATCCAAATGAAATACCTATTAATGTTATATCAGCAAAACGTAAGGAGATAGATCAAAACCCCGCACAACTTTGGCACGCTAGATTAGGTCATGTCTCATTAAGAAGGATGAACGATTTTGTCAGTGAAGGATTGTTCTCTTTGGAGGACGTGAAATCACTGCAAACTTGTGAATCTTGCCTTAAAGGGAAAATGACCAAGTCACCCTACAAAGGGAAGATGGAACGAGCCGAGGGTCTTTTGGATTTGATCCATACTGACGTATGTGGTCCACTAAGTGTTAGTGCGAAGGGTGGATATAACTACTTCGCTACCTTTACCGACGATTATTCTAGGTATGGGTATGTGTACTTGATGAAGTACAAATCTGAAACATTTGAAAGGTTCAAAGATTTTAGACACGAAGTGGAAAAGCAACTCGGACGAAGTATTAAGAAGCTGCGATCCGATCGTGGTGGAGAATACTTGAGCATCGAGTTCATTGACTATCTAAAAGAGAATGGGATACAATCCCAATGGACTCCACCGGGAACTCCTCAACTTAATGGAGTCTCCGAACATCGGAATCGGACCTTATTAGATATGGTTCGATCAATGATGGGGTTAACAAACTTACCGGCATACTTGTGGGGTCATGCACTTCGTACTGCCGCGTATTTGCTGAATAGAGTTAACACCAAAGCAGTTAAATCCACACCTTATGAACTTTGGCATTCCCGGAAACCCAACTACAAACATATTAGGATATGGGGTTGTCCCGCTCATGTGAAGCGATTAGTGGGAGATAAGTTGGATAGTAAATCCGACTTGTGCTATTTTGTGGGGTATCCCGAAGACTCGATGGGATACGAGTTCTACTATGTCAGAGAAGCAAAGACGTTTGTTTCGAGAAATGCCACCTTTTTGGAAAGGGAGTTTCTATCCGATAGAAAGGGCAGCATGATAGAACTTGAAGTAGTTCAAGAACCACAAAGTGAAGTTCAAACGCAAGAACAAGCAATCGAACCAATACAACAAACCACTAATATACCTCCTGAACCTACGGTACGTAGATCCGAAAGAGTTCGGAAAATGCCGGATAGGTTATTCCTCCTCGAAAATGATGAAGATCATGTTGATCTTGGACAAGATCCAAGAACATACAATGAGGCCGTATCGGATGCGGACATGGGACATTGGCTAACTTCCATGAAATCCGAAATGGACTCCATGTACTCCAACAAGGTATGGACCTTGGTAGATCCACCCAAAGGAATTGTTCCTATAGGCTGCAAGTGGATCTATAAGAAGAAAATTGGAGTGGATGGAAAGGTATCGACCTATAAAGCTAGATTGGTAGCAAAAGGATACACTCAAAGGCAAGGTGTTGACTATGAGGAAACCTTTTCGCCAGTCGCGATGCTGAAGTCCATTAGGATTTTGCTGGCCATAGCTACGTGGTACGACTACGAGATATGGCAAATGGATGTGAAGACCGCCTTCCTTAATGGAGACATTGAGGAAGAAATTTACATGGCGCAGCCGGAAGGCTTCATATCTTCTGGAAGTGAGCAAAAGGTTTGCAAGCTCCAGCGATCCATTTATGGATTGAAGCAAGCATCCCGTAGTTGGAACATTAGGTTCGACTCAACCATCAAAGAGTTTGATTTTGAGAAGAATCCGGAGGAACCTTGTGTATACAAGAAGGTTAGTGGGAGGGCAGTGATATTTTTAGTGTTTTACGTTGATGACATTCTACTCATTGGGAATGACGTAGGAATGCTGCAACAAACGAAAGCATGGTTGTCCAGACGTTTCTCAATGAAGGATTTGGGATAAGCATCTTATGTATTAGGAATACGCATCTATAGAGATAGAGCGAGAAAGATGCTTGGGTTATCCCAAAGCCTGTACATAGACACTGTTATGAAACGGTTTACCATGGAAGAATCCAAGAAGGGATTCTTGCCAATGTCCCATGGGGTTCGTCTCTCGAAATCTATGTGTCCGCAAACACCTAGTGAAATCGAAGAGATGAAAAGGACGCCCTATGCTTCTGCCATAGGAAGCATAA
The DNA here is from genome assembly GCF_056151865.1 of Erythranthe guttata. Lineage (NCBI taxonomy): Eukaryota > Viridiplantae > Streptophyta > Magnoliopsida > Lamiales > Phrymaceae > Erythranthe > Erythranthe guttata. Next base: position 8,795,748 of record NC_142534.1, on the reverse strand, counting down.
TGTATGGCATGCTATGTACGAGACCCGATATTGCGTATGCTGTGAGTGTCACAAGCAGATATCAGTCTAACCCCGGCCCGGCTCACTGGAAAGCCGTGAAAGATATCCTCAAGTACTTGCGAAGAACTAAGGATATATTTTTGGTCTATGGGGGTGCCGAGTTGAAATTAGAGGGTTTTACTGACTCTAGTTTTCAATCGGATGTGGACGACTCAAAGTCGAATTCTGGATTTATATTCACGCTTAATGGTGGTGCCGTGTGTTGGAAGAGTTCCAAGCAAAGCACGACGGCCGATTCCACTACCGAAGCGGAATACATTGCAGCGTCCGAAGCTGCAAAAGAAGGGACTTGGATAAGGAAATTCATCCAAGAGTTGGGTGTCATTCTTGATGCTAGTGATCCAGTACCGTTGTACTGTGATAACACCGGAGCCGTGGCGCAAGCTAAGGAGCCACGATCTCATCAGAAGTCGAAGCATATTCTGAAGAAGTATCACGTGATCCGAGAGATCATTGATAGAGGTGAAGTTAAGGTTGAACGAGTCACCTCGGAAGAGAACGTTGCAGACCCCTTCACGAAGCCTTTACCGAGATCGGTCCATGAGAAACATCGAGAGTCGATGGGATTGCGATTTATGGGTAGTTGGCTTTAGGTCAAGTGGGAGATTGTTAGAGTAGGTGACCAACAAGCCAACATGTGGCTGTGGTCTTTCGTATTTATTATTGTAATAAACGAACCTTTATTCGTATTAATGATAAAACACCTTGGCATTCTATATCTTTGTCCCTTTGTCACAAGCATAGATATAGTCCTTACAGTTATTACAAGTACTAGTAATTGATCGTTAGGATCGGGAGATATTTACTTAAGTATTATAACTGTTAAACGTGTTCCTAGTCGAAGGGTTACGCCACCAATGAGGATATCGGCCTTTCCCATTAGAAGACTAGCACTTAGTGTATGTGTACTGCATCTCATCAGTAAACGGTATTGTGATATCGGCATGCATAAGTGGGTGCTCGTAAGTTGACGAGTTCACTGAACTCCCTCACCCTAGAAATCTCTAAGTGGTTCCCAATAATCGAGTAGAGATATCTATGGTATAGTTGTACACCATTAGTCCTTATGACCTAGACATCACCGTGACTTCACTAGAGGACCTGCTGTATCGTGACCTGTCCCTGAGTTCCACCGAGGACCATCCCAAGGGCCAGTGTTCGTGCAGTCCGAAATCTAGTGGGAGGTATGTGCATTGTAGTCGGGGATTCGATCGCTAGAATAGTCTTGGGTGTCCTGTGCGTTCTGAAGGTTTGTAATCATTCTAAGTCTCTGGCCAGAGCTAACTAAGTGATGATTAGAGAATTCGATTCTCTAAGTCATGCACGTGACGATTACAACACTTGGAACGATCGCACCGTCATCTAACATATAAAGAGGTCTCGATGAACCAATGCCTCTAGTTCGATCGGGACATATGAATCGAAGGGACCGTACTGTACGTTAACTATATCTGTAGGTTCTTGCAGGCACTTCATTTGTATCTAGGGAATCATGACGCGTAGTTGCTAGACGCCAATCTTGATTCGTTGGGTGATTAAGGTGAAACGAGCTTCATCTTAATCGTAACTCTAAGGGACGAGTTTTGACCACAAAGGGTTGTGGGCCCACCGCTAGCTTACACCTGAACCATCGAGGGTCACACTGCTCGTGCACATGAGATCTTTGAATAAACGGTCAGAGATGAAATATTTCATCTTTGCATAATTGGAAGTCAATACGATTGAGTCCAACATTCGTAATTTGGAATTACGAATGAGAATAAGAAAAAGGAAAAGAAAAGGCAAACGTGTTAGTGAACTTTCTAAATCGGGAAGTTTCCAAATTTAGAAAGTGCACTGAACTAGGGTTTCCACTTTTGGAAAGTTGGAAAATGAAGGATGGCACTCCTAATGACGAGGATATTATAATGATTCCGAAAAATGTAATTGTTGCAATTTTCCGATCATTGGATTGAGAGAAACGAGCAAGTAAAAGTACTAGCGAACTTAAGTTGTTGGGCCCGGTCCAACTTAAGCCCGCTAGGGTTTTATGCAAGACACTATAAATACAAGATTTATAGGTCTTGCACAAACAAGTGAAAACCCTAACCCTAGCAGCCGTCCACCTCTCTCTCTCGGCCTCTCTCTCCCGCGGCCGTCACCGGCGCCGTCGTCGGAAATCTCACCGGAATCGGCCGTTCGTCGGCCGATTACTTCGGTAGTTTCTTTCCTTCTCCTTTTTCTTCCGTTTTTCTAACTATTACGTGTCTAGTGCCACGTGTTTAGTAGATCGAAGTATACGAGGTGAAATCCGAGAGGAGGACGATCGAAGATCGAGGAATCGAGGAGCAGCGCACAAGCCGAAGCCGCACGCTGCCCCACGCGCCGCCCCGGAAGACCGCGCGTGAGATTCACGCGCCGCCGTGGCCGACTCGCCATTGCTGCTGCTGCACCGCTGCTGCCCCGATTGTACGGATTGGTTTCCGTAGCAATCTCGACTTGCTAAGCGCTCCTACCTCACGCTTCAAGAGGTAAACACACGAATCCCTTGTTTCGATTCGTTTACGTTTAAACTATATTTTCATGTTTGCTTTCGTATGATTTTATGTGATTATGTGTAATCGTTTTAATCGTTGCAAGCATGTTATTTGGTTTAAACGCGAGCATGTTAATTGATTTAAATTCGGTTAAATTATTTAGCATGTACGTTGTTTTTAATTTCGCTGGAAGCGCAAAGGTACGCAATTAATTTATTAATATTATCGGGCATGTGCTTATGTGTTTTAAAGTCGTTTAAATCGCATAAAATTTTTGTTTTCCGCTGTGTACGCGTGCCCGAAACCCAACAGTGGTATCAGAGCTCGTTGCGCAATTAATTGCGTTCGTTTTTATATGCTATGAATTTATGCATGATTCGATTGATTAAAGTAGTGATTGTTGTATTATGTAATTGGGAGTTTTCCTAAGTTTAAAATATTTTTGAAATATTGTTTAGAATTTTTCCAGCTTTAAAATTGTTTAAAATTGGAAAATCGGATCTGAAATTGTTTTTAAAACATCGTTTTTTTTTAATCGGATCGAACCGGCCGGTTCGATGGTTGTGTGCGATTTAGTTGACCGAATCCACGCCCACTGATTTGGGTCAGCTGGACCGGACAGAACCGGACCGCTTCGGTACGAACCGGTCAGACCGGTTGGGCCGAACCGGTTCGCTGAAAATAAAAAATAAAAAAATAAAAAAATTATTTCAGATTTCTAAAATTAAACTTAAAACAAATTGATTTTAATTTTTGGAAAATTATTTTCAATTAATCCCAATTAGATAATTGGATCGACAATCATCTATTTTAGTAAATAGCTGTTGGATTAATTAATTAATTTAAATTGTTAAATTGATTTCAATTAATAGAACACATATATAATATTGATTATAGTTCAACTTAATTAGTAGTACCTCAACATTATTTGAATGATTTATGCTAGTTGAGGTTCTATAATTATTTTGAAAAACTCGATAATTAATTAATGTAATTAATTATGAAATTAGGTCGTATGTTCCTGTTAGGACAATATGCGCTTCCATATACCTTTAGAGAACATAGATGTAGGAATCACATAGACCAATCCAAACCTTCTGATGAGATAAAACTTTTAATAAAAATCCCTCATTCTTAATTTAATTAAGAATCATTTCAAGCTATAAAGAAAAAAACCCAATCTGTTGAGTTATTTCTTTCCTTCTGCCAACGGTTGGATTATGTGTAGCCCTTCACTGTAGTGCAGTAAGCCGTGTTAGCGGGGAGTGCTATGGTGGAGTAAGCTGTAATTCAATTGACATAACGATGAAGGTAGCCATAGAAAAGGGTTATGTTGGATTAACATGGTCGGCTAGATTAACTAGGGACTGCATTAGTTTGACATAATCAAGTTCTATGAGCATCTTTGATTGGTAAGTTAGACTTGACACACGACGATTTTGATATTCGCGAGATTAACTTAGGTCATTATCAAGTGTGAGGAAAATTCATTTAGGGTCATATTGTGGATATGATTGATTGTGATCTACCTTTGGGCAAATATAATCGGGCTAGATTAACTACGGGTTATATTTGTCTATTGGACCTAAAGCCCATTAAGAAAAATCAGTTTTCTCGTTTGTCTACTAGAGGGAAGTGGAACTCGATAAAATTAGTGGGAGAACAATTAAATAACATAAGTCCAAACATTTAATTGTAACAATCATTTAACGTGAATCTCTAATAATCCTCTTCTCTATATGTCTCAGATAATCATGTCAAAGAATCCCATAATGTCAATCCTCGACAATAAACTCAATGGCCCTAATTACCTAGATTGGTTGCGTAGTCTTAAGCTTGTGCTAACTGTTGAGGGGCGTCTCTATGTTTTGAACGAGAGACTTCCCGCCACTATACCTGCCACAACGACTGATGCTGAAAAGGAAACTTATGAAGTTTGGAAGAAAGATGACACTCATGCTAGGTGCTATATGATAGCCGCCATGGAGCCCGCGCTTGCGAGGAAATATGAGTCTCACTTGCATGCTTTCGATATAAAGGCTCATCTCGATAGCATGTATAGTGAGAATATTAGGGCATCGAGGTACGCTGCTACAAAGGAGTTGATCACAGCGAGATTGCGCGAAGGGACTTCGGTCCACGAGCACTGTCTCAAAATGATCACTCTCCTTGAAAAGCTAGTGAATCTTGATGTCACCCTCCCGGCCGAGCTCTCGTTGGATTTGATCCTGTTGTCCCTTCCTAGTTCCTATGAATCGTTCATAGTGAACTTCAACATGAACAAACTAGATCCTCCCTTGGATGAGTTAATGAACATGTTGGTCAGCTTCGAGTCCACCATTAAGAAAGAGAAGTCTGTTCTCATTGCTGCTACTTCTGGAAAGAAGAGTTCTTTCCAAAAGAAGAGAAAGGAAAGAGTTCCCTTCCCAAACAGCAAGTTCGAAGTGGGTGAAGGTAGTGGGGGCCCCAAAGCAAAGGTTGGCAAGCAAGTTGATGATGCTTGCCATCACTGTGGAAAGAAAGGACATTGGCGCCGCAACTGCAAGGCTTACCTAAAGCAGAAAGGTTCTGAAAAGGGTACGTATTTCATTGACGTAAATTTGTCTGTCAACTCTTCTTCTTGGGTATTGGATACAGGCTGTGGCTCACATTTGTGCAATGATTTGCAGCTAATGACAAGAAGTCGAAGACTTAGAGCGGGTGAGACCTACCTAAGGATGGGGAATGGAGCAAGAGTTGCTGCTGAAGCCATTGGCACAATTTACTTAAATGTTTTGGATTCCAGTTTTCCTATTGTTTTGAACGATTGTTTATTTGTTCCGTCGCTCATTAGAAACCTTATTTCTATTCATGTATTAGATATTGAAGGTTTTACTTTTGTTTTTGGGAATTCGATTTGCATTATACAAAAGAATGAGAATTTAATTTGCAAAGGACGACTATTAAACAACTTGTATGAACTAAATCCAAATGAAATACCTATTAATGTTATATCAGCAAAACGTAAGGAGATAGATCAAAACCCCGCACAACTTTGGCACGCTAGATTAGGTCATGTCTCATTAAGAAGGATGAACGATTTTGTCGGTGAAGGATTGTTCTCTTTGGAGGACGTGAAATCACTGCAAACTTGTGAATCTTGCCTTAAAGGGAAAATGACCAAGTCACCCTACAAAGGGAAGATGGAACGAGCCGAGGGTCTTTTGGATTTGATCCATACAGACGTATGTGGTCCACTAAGTGTTAGTGCGAAGGGTGGATATAACTACTTCGCTACCTTTACCGACGATTATTCTAGGTATGGGTATGTGTACTTGATGAAGTACAAATCTGAAACATTTGAAAGGTTCAAAGATTTTAGACACGAAGTGGAAAAGCAACTCGGACGAAGTATTAAGAAGCTGCGATCCGATCGTGGTGGAGAATACTTGAGCATCGAGTTCATTGACTATCTAAAAGAGAATGGGATACAATCCCAATGGAATCCACCGGGAACTCCTCAACTTAATGGAGTCTCCGAACATCGGAATCGGACCTTATTAGATATGGTTCGATCAATGATGGGGTTAACAAACTTACCGGCATACTTGTGGGGTCATGCACTTCGTGCTGCCGCGTATTTGCTGAATAGAGTTAACACCAAAGCAGTTAAATCCACACCTTATGAACTTTGGCATTCCCGGAAACCCAACTACAAACATATTAGGATATGGGGTTGTCCCGCTTATGTGAAGCGATTAGTGGGAGATAAGTTGGATAGTAAATCCGACTTGTGCTATTTTGTGGGGTATCCCGAAGACTCGATGGGATACGAGTTCTACTATGTCAGAGAAGCAAAGACGTTTGTTTCGAGAAATGCCACCTTTTTGGAAAGGGAGTTTCTATCCGATAGAAAGGGCAGCATGATAGAACTTGAAGTAGTTCAAGAACCACAAAGTGAAGTTCAAACGCAAGAACAAGCAATCGAACCAATACAACAAACCACTAATATACCTCCTGAACCTACGGTACGTAGATCCGAAAGAGTTCGGAAAATGCCGGATAGGTTATTCCTCCTCGAAAATGATGAAGATCATGTTGATCTTGGACAAGATCCAAGAACATACAATGAGGCCGTATCGGATGCGGACATGGGACATTGGCTAACTTCCATGAAATCCGAAATGGACTCCATGTACTCCAACAAGGTATGGACCTTGGTAGATCCACCCAAAGGAATTGTTCCTATAGGCTGCAAGTGGATCTATAAGAAGAAAATTGGAGTGGATGGAAAGGTATCGACCTATAAAGCTAGATTGGTAGCAAAAGGATACACTCAAAGGCAAGGTGTTGACTATGAGGAAACCTTTTCGCCAGTCGCGATGCTGAAGTCCATTAGGATTTTGCTGGCCATAGCTACGTGGTACGACTACGAGATATGGCAAATGGATGTGAAGACCGCCTTCCTTAATGGAGACATTGAGGAAGAAATTTACATGGCGCAGCCGGAAGGCTTCATATCTTCTGGAAGTGAGCAAAAGGTTTGCAAGCTCCAGCGATCCATTTATGGATTGAAGCAAGCATCCCGTAGTTGGAACATTAGGTTCGACTCAACCATCAAAGAGTTTGATTTTGAGAAGAATCCGGAGGAACCTTGTGTATACAAGAAGGTTAGTGGGAGGGCAGTGATATTTTTAGTGTTTTACGTTGATGACATTCTACTCATTGGGAATGACGTAGGAATGCTGCAACAAACGAAAGCATGGTTGTCCAGACGTTTCTCAATGAAGGATTTGGGATAAGCATCTTATGTATTAGGAATACGCATCTATAGAGATAGAGCGAGAAAGATGCTTGGGTTATCCCAAAGCCTGTACATAGACACTGTTATGAAACGGTTTACCATGGAAGAATCCAAGAAGGGATTCTTGCCAATGTCCCATGGGGTTCGTCTCTCGAAATCTATGTGTCCGCAAACACCTAGTGAAATCGAAGAGATGAAAAGGACGCCCTATGCTTCTGCCATAGGAAGCATAATGTATGGCATGCTATGTACGAGACCCGATATTGCGTATGCTGTGAGTGTCACAAGCAGATATCAGTCTAACCCCGGCCCGGCTCACTGGAAAGCCGTGAAAGATATCCTCAAGTACTTGCGAAGAACTAAGGATATATTTTTGGTCTATGGGGGTGCCGAGTTGAAATTAGAGGGTTTTACTGACTCTAGTTTTCAATCGGATGTGGACGACTCAAAGTCGAATTCTGGATTTATATTCACGCTTAATGGTGGTGCCGTGTGTTGGAAGAGTTCCAAGCAAAGCACGACGGCCGATTCCACTACCGAAGCGGAATACATTGCAGCGTCCGAAGCTGCAAAAGAAGGGACTTGGATAAGGAAATTCATCCAAGAGTTGGGTGTCATTCTTGATGCTAGTGATCCAGTACCGTTGTACTGTGATAACACCGGAGCCGTGGCGCAAGCTAAGGAGCCACGATCTCATCAGAAGTCGAAGCATATTCTGAAGAAGTATCACGTGATCCGAGAGATCATTGATAGAGGTGAAGTTAAGGTTGAACGAGTCACCTCGGAAGAGAACGTTGCAGACCCCTTCACGAAGCCTTTACCGAGATCGGTCCATGAGAAACATCGAGAGTCGATGGGATTGCGATTTATGGGTAGTTGGCTTTAGGTCAAGTGGGAGATTGTTAGAGTAGGTGACCAACAAGCCAACATGTGGCTGTGGTCTTTCGTATTTATTATTGTAATAAACGAACCTTTATTCGTATTAATGATAAAACACCTTGGCATTCTATATCTTTGTCCCTTTGTCACAAGCATAGATATAGTCCTTACAGTTATTACAAGTACTAGTAATTGATCGTTAGGATCGGGAGATATTTACTTAAGTATTATAACTGTTAAACGTGTTCCTAGTCGAAGGGTTACGCCACCAATGAGGATATCGGCCTTTCCCATTAGAAGACTAGCACTTAGTGTATGTGTACTGCATCTCATCAGTAAACGGTATTGTGATATCGGCATGCATAAGTGGGTGCTCGTAAGTTGACGAGTTCACTGAACTCCCTCACCCTAGAAATCTCTAAGTGGTTCCCAATAATCGAGTAGAGATATCTATGGTATAGTTGTACACCATTAGTCCTTATGACCTAGACATCACCGTGACTTCACTAGAGGACCTGCTGTATCGTGACCTGTCCCTGAGTTCCACCGAGGACCATCCCAAGGGCCAGTGTTCGTGAGTCCGAAATCTAGTGGGAGGTCTGTGCATTATAGTCGGGGATTCGATCGCTAGAATAGTCTTGGATGTCCTGTGTGTTCTGAAGGTTTGTAATCATTCTAAGTCTCTGGCCAGAGCTGACTAAGTGATGATTAGAGAATTCGATTCTCTAAGTCATGCACGTGACGATTACATCACTTGGAACGATCGCACCGTCATCGAACATATAAAGAGGTCTCGATGAACCAATGCCTCTAGTTCGATCGGGACATATGAATCGAAGGGACCGTACTGTACGTTAACTATATCTGAAGGTTCTTGCAGGCACTTCATTTGTATCTAGGGAATCATGACGCGTAGTTGCTAGACGCCAATCTTGATTCGTTGGGTGATTAAGGTGAAACGAGCTTCATCTTAATCGTAACTCTAAGGGACGAGTTTTGACCACAAAGGGTTGTGGGCCCACGGCTAGCTTACACCTGAACCATCGAGGGTCACACTGCTCGTGCACATGAGATCTTTGAATAAACGGTCAGAGATGAAATAGTTCATCTTTGCATAATTGGAAGTCAATACGATTGAGTCCAACATTCGTAATTTGGAATTACGAATGAGAATAAGAAAAAGGAAAAGAATAGGCAAACGTGTTAGTGAACTTTCTAAATCGGGAAGTTTCCAAATTTAGAAAGTGCACTGAACTAGGGTTTCCACTTTTGGAAAGTTGGAAAATGAAAGATGGCACTCGTAATGACGAGGATATTATAATGATTCCGAAAAATGTAATTGTTGCAATTTTCCGATCATTGGATTGAGAGAAACGAGCAAGTAAAAGTACTAGCGAACTTAAGTTGTTGGGCCCGGTCCAACTTAAGCCCGCTAGGGTTTTATGCAAGACACTATAAATACAAGATTTATAGGTCTTGCACAAACAAGTGAAAACCCTAACCCTAGCAGCCGTCCACCTCTCTCTCTCGGCCTCTCTCTCCCGCGGCCGTCACCGGCGCCGTCGCCGGAAATCTCACCGGAATCGGCCGTTCGTCGGCCGATTACTTCGGTAGTTTCTTTCCTTCTCTTTTTTCTTCCGTTTTTCTAACTATTACGTGTCTAGTGCCACGTGTTTAGTAGATCGAGGTATACGAGGTGAAATCCGAGAGGAGGAAGATCGAAGATCGAGGAATCGAGGAGCAGCGCACAAGCCGAAGCCGCACGCTGCCCCACGCGCCGCCCCGGAAGACCGCGCGTGAGATTCATGCGCCGCCGTGGCCGACTCGCCGTTGCTGCTGCTGCACCGCTGCTGCCCCGATTGTACGGATTGGTTTCCGTAGCAATCTCGACTTGCTAAGCACTCCTACCTCACGCTTCAAGAGGTAAACACACGAATCCCTTGTTTCGATTCGTTTACGTTTAAACTATATTTTCATGTTTGCTTTCGTAGGATTTTATGTGATTATGTGTAATCGTTTTAATCGTTGCAAGCATGTTATTTGGTTTAAACGCGAGCATGTTAATTGATTTAAATTCGGTTAAATTATTTAGCATGTATGTTGTCTAAATTTCGCTGGAAGCGCAAAGGTACGCAATTAATTGATTTTAATTTGTCGGGCATGTGCTTGTGTGCTTTAAAGTCGTTTAAATCACATTAAATTTTTGTTTTCCGCTGCGTACGCGTGCCTGAAACCCAACACTAATATCAACTATTTTCTTACTCTTTGATCATTTTTGCTTCCTGGACACCTAATTTTCGATTCGTACCTATAAGATACCAAACCCACCAATTCAAACATATATATAAATTAATCCACAAAAAAAATCAACGTAAACGTAAACGTAGTGTTTTATTTCTACACTCCACTGTATCTTTTTTATCTAGTGTTTTTGCTGTTGTTTGTTGATGCGTATTAAAGTCCTAGTATTGTAGTTCGTGTTTTTAAGAACGTTGTTGCGAATGCATTTCCATTTGAGCGAGTGTGCTTGTGCATGTTTGTTGATTTGTATTAATGTCCTAGGATTGTAGTTTGTGTTTTCGTAATCCTTTTTGCGAATGCACTTTTGCGTGAGTACTTTTGTGCATGCTTTTGTACTCTTTCTGATGTGTGTATCTTTCTAGCGAGAGTTTTTGTGCACGTTTCTTGATGCGCATTCATGTCCTCGAACAGTAGTACGTATTTTCATGATCACTTTTGCAATCCAATTTTGACCATGTTCGAGTCCGAATTTGGATTTTTGCCGTTAGACAGGAATTGTAGCCAATTGAAATAGCTTTCTAATGCCGCCAGAACCAGTTGATTTGGAGTCCGGATGAGAAAGTTATGCTCGACTTCGTGGACGTACACTACCAAAGATGTTGAGGGATTCTCTCTTCTAATTTGATTTTATTTTCCTAATATCAACTATTTTCTTACTCTTTGATCATTTTTGCTTCCTGGACACCTAATTTTCGATTTGTACCTATAAGATACCAAACCCACCAATTCAAACGTAAACGTAAACGTAGTGTTTTATTTCTGTACTCCACTGTATCTTTTTTATCTAGTGTTTTTGTTGTTGTTTGTTGATGCGTATTAAAGTCCTAGTATTGTAGTTCGTGTTTTTAAGAACGTTGTTGCGAATGCACTTTTGCGCATGATTTTCTACATGTACGTTTGTGCATGTCCATTTGAGTGAGTGTGCTTGTGCATGTTTGTTGATTTGTATTAATGTCCTAAGATTGTAGTTTGTGTTTTCATGATCCTTTTTGCCAATGCACTTTTGCGTGAGTACTTTTGTGCATGCTTTTGTACTCTTACTTATGTGCGTGTCTTTCTAGCGAGTGTTTTTGTGCACGTTTCATGATGCGCATTCATGTCCTCGAACTGTAGTACGTATTTTCATGATCGCTTTTGGAATCAAATTTTGACCATGTTCGAGTCTGAATTTGGGTTTTTGCCGTTAAACAGGAATTGTAGCGATCTGAAATAGCTTTCTAATGCCGCCAGAACCAGTTGATTTGGATTTCGGATGAGAAAGTTATGCTCGACTTCGTGGACGTACACTACCAAAGATGTTGAGGGATTCTCTCTTGTAATTTGATTTGATTTTCCTAATTGCAACTCTTTTCTTACTCTTTGATCATTTTTGCTTCTTGGACACCTAATTTTCGATTTGTACCTATAAGATACCAAACCCACCAATTCAAACAGAAATATAAATTAATCGACAAAAAAAATCAACGTAAACGTAAACGTAGTGTTTTATTTCTGCACTCCACTGTATCTTTTTTATCTATTGTTTTTGCTGTTGTTTGTTGATGCGTATTAAAGTCCTAGTATTGTAGTTCGTGTTTTTAAGAACGTTGTTGCGAATACACTTTTGCGCATGTTTTTTTACATGTATGTTTGTGCATGTCCATTTGAGCGAGTGTGCTTGTGCATGTTTGTTGATTTGTATTAATGTCCTAGGATTGTAGTTTGTGATTTCATGATCCTTTTGCAAACGCACTTTTGCGTGAGTACTTTTGTGAATGCTTTTGTACTCTTACTTATGTGCGTATCTTTCTAGCGAGAGTTTTTGTGCACATTTCTTGATGCGCATTGATGTCCTCGAACTGTAGTACGTATTTTCATGATCGCTTTTGGAATCAAATTTTGACCATGTTCGAGTCCGAATTTGAATTTTTGCCGTTAGACAGGAATTGTAGCCATCTAAAATAGCTTTCTAATGCCGCCGGAACCAGTTGATTTGGAGTCAAAATGAGAAAGTTATGCTCGACTTCGTGGACGTACACTACCAAAGATGTTGAGGGATTCTCTCTTCTAATTTGATTTTATTTTCCTAATAGCAACTCTTTTCTTACTCTTTGATCATTTTTGCTTCCTGGACACCTAATTTTCGATTTCTACCTATAAGATACCAAACCCACCAATTCAAGCAGAAATATAAATTAATCCACAAAAAAAAAATCAACGTAAACGTAAACGTAGTGTTTTATTTCTGCACTCCAGTGTATCTTTTTTATCTAGTGTTTTTGCTGTTGTTTGTTGATGCGTATTAAAGTCCTAGTATTGTAGTTCGTGTTTTTAAGAACGTTGTTGCGAATGCACTTTTGCGCATGATTTTCTACATGTACGTTTGTGCATGTCCATTTGAGCGAGTGTGCTTGTGCATGTTTGTTGATTTGTATTAATGTCCTAAGATTGTAGTTTGTGTTTTCATGATCCTTTTTGCGAATGCACTTTTGCGTGAGTACTTTTGTGCATGCTTTTGTACTCTTACTTATGTGCGTATCTTTCTAGCGAGTGTTTTTGTGCACGTTTCATGATGCGCATTGATGTCCTCGAACTGTAGTACGTATTTTCATGATCGCTTTTGGAATCAAATTTTGACCATGTTCGAGTCCGAATTTGAATTTTTGCCGTTATACAGGAATTGTAGCCATCTGAAATAGCTTTCAAATGCCGCCGGAACCAGTTGATTTGGAGTCTGAATGAGAAAGTTATGCTCGACTTCGTGGACGTACACTACCAAAGATGTTGAGGGATTCTCTCTTCTAATTTGATTTTATTTTCCTAATTGCAACTCTTTTCTTACTCTTTGATCATTTTTGCTTTCTGGACACCTAATTTTCGATTTGTACCTATAAGATACCAAACCCACCAATTCAAACAGAAATATAAATTAATCGACAAAAAAAATCAACGTAAACGTAAACGTAGTGTTTTATTTCTGCACTCCACTGTATCTTTTTTATCTAGTGTTTTTGCTGTTGTTTGTTGATGCGTATTAAAGTCCTAGTATTGTAGTTCGTGTTTTTAAGAATTTTGTTGCGAATGCACTTTTGCGCATGTTTTTTTACATGCACGTTTGTGCATGTCCATTTGAGCGAGTGTGCTTGTGCATGTTTGTTGATTTGTATTAATGTCCTAGGATTGTAGTTTGTGATTTAATGATCCTTTTGCAAACGCACTTTTGCGTGAGTACTTTTGTGCATGCTTTTCTACTCTTACTTATGTGCGTATCTTTCTAGCGAGAGTTTTTGTGCACATTTCTTGATGCGCATTGATGTCCTCGAACTGTAGTACGTATTTTCATGATCGCTTTTGGAATCAAATTTTGACCATGTTCGAGTCCGAATTTGGATTTTTGCCGTTAGACAGGAATTGTAGCCATCTGAAATAGCTTTCTAATGCCGTCGGAACCAGTTGATTTGGAGTCTGGATGAGAAAGTTATGCTCGACTTCGTGGACGTACACTACCAAAGATGTTGAGGGATTCTCTCTTCTAATTTGATTTTATTTTCCTAATAGCAACTCTTTTCTTACTCTTTGATCATTTTTGCTTCCTAGACACCTAATTTTCGATTTCTACCTATAAGATACCAAACCCACCAATTCAAGCAGAAATATAAATTAATCCACAAAAAAAAATCAACGTAAACGTAAACGTAGTGTTTTATTTCTGCACTCCACTGTATCTTTTTTATCTAGTGTTTTTGCTGTTGTTTGTTGATGCGTATTAAAGTCCTAGTATTGTAGTTCGTGTTTTTAAGAACGTTGTTGCGAATGCACTTTTGCGCATGTTTTTTTACATGTATGTTTGTGCATGTCCATTTGAGCGAGTGTGCTTGTGCATGTTTGTTGATTTGTATTAATGTCCTAGGATTGTAGTTTGTGATTTCATGATCCTTTTGCAAACGCACTTTTGCGTGAGTACTTTTGTGCATGCTTTTGTACTCATACTTATGTGCGTATCTTTCTAGTGAGAGTTTTTGTGCACATTTCTTGATGCGCATTGATGTCCTCGAACTGTAGTACGTATTTTCATGATCGCTTTTGGAATCAAATTTTGACCATGTTCGAGTCCGAATTTGGATTTTTGCCGTTAGACAGGAATTGTAGCCAGCTGAAATAGCTTTCTAATGCCGCCGGAACCAGTAGATTTGGAGTCCGGATGAGAAAGTTATGCTCGACTTCGTGGACATACACTACCAAAGATGTTGAGGGATTCTCTTTGATTTTATTTTCCTAATTGCAACTCTTTTCTTACTCTTTGATCATTTTTGCTTCCTGGACACCTAATTTTCAATTTTTACCTATAAGATACCAAATCCACCAATTCAAGCAGAAATATAAATTAATCCACAAAAAAAATCAACGTAAAGGTAAACGTAGTGTTTTATTTCTACACTCCACTGTATCTTTTTTATCTAGTGTTTTTGCTGTTATTTGTTGATGCGTATTAAAGTCCTAGTATTGTAGTTCGTGTCTTTAAGAACGTTTTTGCGAATGCACTTTTGCGCATGTTTTTTTACATGTACGTTTGTGCATGTCCATTTGAGCGAGTGTGCTTGTGCATGTTTGTTGATTTGTATTAATGTCCTAGGATTGTAGTTTGTGTTTTCGTGATCCTTTTTGCGAATGCACTTTTGCGTGAATACTTTTGTGCATGCTTTTGTACTCTTACTTATGTGCTTATCTTTCTAGCGAGAGTTTTTGTGCACGTTTCATGATGCGCATTGATGTCCTCGAACTTTAGTACGTATTTTTATGATCGCTTTCGGAATAAAATTTAGACCATGTTCGAGTCCGAATTTGGATTTTTGCCGTTAGACAGGAATTGTAGCCAGCTGAAATAGCTTTCTAATGCCGCCGGAACTAGTTGATTTGGAGTCCGCATGAGAAAGTTATGCTCGACTTCGTGGACGTAGACTACCAAAGATGTTGAGGGATTCTCTCTTCTAATTTGATTTTATTTTCCTAATTGCAACTCTTTTCTTACTCTTTGATCATTTTTGCTTCCTGGACACCTAATTTTTGATTTGTACCTATAAGATACCAAACCTACAGATTCAAACAGAAATATAAATTAATCCATAAAAAAAATCAACGTAAACGTAAACGTAGTGTTTTATTTCTACACTCCACTGTATCTTTTTTATCTATTGTTTTTGCTGTTGTTTGTTGATGCGTATTAAAGTCCTAGTATTGTAGTTCGTGTTTTTAAGAACGTTGTTGCGAATACACTTTTGTGCATGTTTTTTTACATGTACGTTTGTGCATGTCCATTTGAGCGAGTGTGCTTGTGCATGTTTGTTGATTTGTATTAATGTCCTAGGATTGTAGTTTGTGATTTCATGATCCTTTTGCAAACGCACTTTTGCGTGAGTACTTTTGTGAATGCATTTGTACTCTTACTTATGTGCGTATCTTTCTAGCGAGAGTTTTTGTGCACATTTCTTGATGCGCATTGATGTCCTCGAACTGTAGTACGTATTTTCATGATCGCTTTTGGAATCAAATTTTGACCATGTTCGAGTCCGAATTTGAATTTTTGCCGTTAGACAGGAATTGTAGCCATCTGAAATAGCTTTCTAATGCTGCCGGAACCAGTTGATTTGGAGTCTGAATGAGAAAGTTATGCTCGACTTCGTGGACATACACTACCAAAGATGTTGAGGGATTCTCTTTGATTTTATTTTCCTAATTGCAACTCTTTTCTTACTCTTTGATCATTTTTGCTTCCTGGACACCTAATTTTCAATTTTTACCTATAAGATACCAAATCCACCAATTCAAGCAGAAATATAAATTAATCCACAAAAAAAATCAACGTAAAGGTAAACGTAGTGTTTTATTTCTACACTCCACTGTATCTTTTTTATCTAGTGTTTTTGCTGTTATTTGTTGATGCGTATTAAAGTCCTAGTATTGTAGTTCGTGTCTTTAAGAACGTTTTTGCGAATGCACTTTTGCGCATGTTTTTTTACATGTACGTTTGTGCATGTCCATTTGAGCGAGTGTGCTTGTGCATGTTTGTTGATTTGTATTAATGTCCTAGGATTGTAGTTTGTGTTTTCGTGATCCTTTTTGCGAATGCACTTTTGCGTGAGTACTTTTGTGCATGCTTTTGTACTCTTACTTATGTGCTTATCTTTCTAGCGAGAGTTTTTGTGCACGTTTCATGATGCGCATTGATGTCCTCGAACTTTAGTACGTATTTTTATGATCGCTTTCGGAATAAAATTTAGACCATGTTCGAGTCCGAATTTGGATTTTTGCCGTTAGACAGGAATTGTAGCCAGCTGAAATAGCTTTCTAATGACGCCGGAACCAGTTGATTTGGAGTCCGCATGAGAAAGTTATGCTCGACTTCGTGGACGTAGACTACCAAAGATGTTGAGGGATTCTCTCTTCTAATTTGATTTGATTTTCCTAATTGCAACTCTTTTCTTACTCTTTGATCATTTTTGCTTCCTGGACACCTAATTTTTGATTTGTACCTATAAGATACCAAACCTACAGATTCAAACAGAAATATAAATTAATCCATAAAAAAAATCAACGTAAACGTAAACGTAGTGTTTTATTTCTACACTCCATTGTATCTTTTTTATCTACTGTTTTTGCTGTTGTTTGTTGATGCGTATTAAAGTCGTAGTATTGTAGTTCGTGTTTTTAAGAATTTTGTTGCGAATGTACTTTTGCGCATGTTTTTTTACATGTACGTTTGTGCATGTCCATTTGAGCGAGTGTGCTTGTGCATGTTTGTTGATTTGTATTAATGTCCTAGGATTGTAGTTTGTGATTTCATGATCGTTTTGCAAACGCACTTTTGCGTGAGTACTTTTCTGCATGCTTTTCTACTCTTACTTATGTGCGTATCTTTCTAGCGAGAGTTTTTGTGCACATTTCTTGATGCGCATTGATGTCCTCGAACTGTAGTACGTATTTTCATGATCGCTTTTGGAATCAAATTTTGGCCATGTTCGAGTCCGAATTTGGATTTTTGCCGTTAGACAGGAATTGTAGCCATCTGAAATAGCTTTCTAATGCCGTCGGAACCAGTTGATTTGGAGTCTGGATGAGAAAGTTATGCTCGACTTCGTGGACGTACACTACCAAAGATGTTGAGGGATTCTCTCTTCTAATTTGATTTTATTTTCCTAATAGCAACTCTTTTCTTACTCTTTGATCATTTTTGCTTCCTGGACACCTAATTTTCGATTTCTACCTATAAGATACCAAACCCACCAATTCAAGCCGAAATATAAATTAATCCACAAAAAACAAAAATCAACGTAAACGTAAACGTAGTGTTTTATTTCTGCACTCCACTGTATCTTTTTTATCTAGTGTTTTTGCTGTTGTTTGTTGATGCGTATTAAAGTCCTAGTATTGTAGTTCGTGTTTTTAAGAACGTTGTTGCGAATGCACTTTTGCGCATGTTTTTTTACATGTACGTTTGTGCATGTCCATTTGAGCGAGTGTGCTTGTGCATGTTTGTCGATTTGTATTAATGTCCTAGGATTGTAGTTTGTGATTTCATGATCCTTTTGCAAACTCACTTTTGCGTGAGTACTTTTGTGCATGCTTTTGTACTCTTACTTATGTGCGTATCTTTCTAGCGAGAGTTTTTGTGCACATTTCTTGATGCGCATTGATGTCCTCGAACTGTAGTACGTATTTTCATGATCGCTTTTGGAATCAAATTTTGACCATGTTCGAGTCCGAATTTGGATTTTTGCCATTAGACATGAATTGTAGCCAGCTGAAATAGCTTTCTAATGCCGCCGGAACCAGTAGATTTGGAGTCCGGATGAGAAAGTTATGCTCGACTTCGTGGACATACACTACCAAAGATGTTGAGGGATTCTCTTTGATTTTATTTTCCTAATTGGAACTCTTTTCTTACTCTTTGATCATTTTTGCTTCCTGGACACCTAATTTTCAATTTTTACCTATAAGATACCAAATCCACCAATTCAAGCAGAAATATAAATTAATCCACGAAAAAAATCAACGTAAACGTAAACGTAGTGTTTTATTTCTACCCTCCACTGTATCTTTTTTATCTAGTGTTTTTGCTGTTATTTGTTGATGCGTATTAAAGTCCTAGTATTGTAGTTCGTGTCTTTAAGAACGTTTTTGCGAATGCACTTTTGCGCATGTTTTTTTACATGTACGTTTGTGCATGTCCATTTGAGCGAGTGTGCTTGTGCATGTTTGTTGATTTGTATTAATGTCCTAGGATTGTAGTTTGTGTTTTCGTGATCCTTTTTGCGAATGCACTTTTGCGTGAGTACTTTTGTGCATGCTTTTGTACTCTTACTTATGTGCTTATCTTTCTAGCGAGAGTTTTTGTGCACGTTTCATGATGCGCATTGATGTCCTCGAACTTTAGTACGTATTTTTATGATCGCTTTCGGAATAAAATTTAGACCATGTTCGAGTCCGAATTTGGATTTTTGCCGTTAGACAGGAATTGTAGCCAGCTGAAATAGCTTTCTAATGCCGCCGGAACCAGTTGATTTGGAGTCCGCATGAGAAAGTTATGCTCGACTTCGTGGACGTAGACTACCAAAGATGTTGAGGGATTCTCTCTTCTAATTTGATTTTATTTTCCTAATTGCAACTCTTTTCTTACTCTTTGATCATTTTTGCTTCCTGGACACCTAATTTTTGATTTGTACCTATAAGATACCAAACCTACAGATTCAAACAGAAATATAAATTAATCCATAAAAAAAATCAACGTAAACGTAAACGTAGTGTTTTATTTCTACACTCCACTGTATCTTTTTTATCTATTGTTTTTGCTGTTGTTTGTTGATGCGTATTAAAGTCCTAGTATTGTAGTTCGTGTTTTTAAGAATGTTGTTGCGAATACACTTTTGTGCATGTTTTTTTACATGTACGTTTGTGCATGTCCATTTGAGCGAGTGTGCTTGTGCATGTTTGTTGATTTGTATTAATGTCCTAGGATTGTAGTTTGTGATTTCATGATCCTTTTGCAAACGCACTTTTGCGTGAGTACTTTTGTGAATGCTTTTGTACTCTTACTTATGTGCGTATCTTTCTAGCGAGAGTTTTTGTGCACATTTCTTGATGCGCATTGATGTCCTCGAACTGTAGTACGTATTTTCATGATCGCTTTTGGAATCAAATTTTGACCATGTTCGAGTCCGAATTTGAATTTTTGCCGTTAGACAGGAATTGTAGCCATCTGAAATAGCTTTCTAATGCCGCCGGAACCAGTTGATTTGGAGTCTGAATGAGAAAGTTATGCTCGACTTCGTGGACATACACTACCAAAGATGTTGAGGGATTCTCTTTGATTTTATTTTCCTAATTGCAACTCTTTTCTTACTCTTTGATCATTTTTGCTTCCTGGACACCTAATTTTCAATTTTTACCTATAAGATACCAAATCCACCAATTCAAGCAGAAATATAAATTAATCCACAAAAAAAATCAACGTAAAGGTAAACGTAGTGTTTTATTTCTACACTCCACTGTATCTTTTTTATCTAGTGTTTTTGCTGTTATTTGTTGATGCGTATTAAAGTCCTAGTATTGTAGTTCGTGTCTTTAAGAACGTTTTCGCGAATGCACTTTTGCGCATGTTTTTTTACATGTACGTTTGTGCATGTCCGTTTGAGCGAGTGTGCTTGTGCATGTTTGTTGATTTGTATTAATGTCCTAGGATTGTAGTTTGTGTTTTCGTGATCCTTTTTGCGAATGCACTTTTGCGTGAGTACTTTTGTGCATGCTTTTGTACTCTTACTTATGTGCTTATCTTTCTAGCGAGAGTTTTTGTGCACGTTTCATGATGCGCATTGATGTCCTCGAACTTTAGTACGTATTTTTATGATCGCTTTCGGAATAAAATTTAGACCATGTTCGAGTCCGAATTTGGATTTTTGCCGTTAGACAGGAATTGTAGCCAGCTGAAATAGCTTTCTAATGCCGCCGGAACCAGTTGATTTGGAGTCCGCATGAGAATGTTATGCTCGACTTCGTAGACTACCAAAGATGTTGAGGGATTCTCTCTTCTAATTTGATTTGATTTTCCTAATTGCAACTCTTTTCTTACTCTTTGATCATTTTTGCTTCCTGGACACCTAATTTTTGATTTGTACCTATAAGATACCAAACCTACAGATTCAAACAGAAATATAAATTAATCCATAAAAAAAATCAACGTAAACGTAAACGTAGTGTTTTATTTCTACACTCCACTGTATCTTTTTTATCTAGTGTTTTTGCTGTTGTTTGTTGATGCGTATTAAAGTCGTAGTATTGTAGTTCGTGTTTTTAAGAATTTTGTTGCGAATGTACTTTCGC
This sequence comes from Erythranthe guttata, assembly GCF_056151865.1. Taxonomy (NCBI): domain Eukaryota; kingdom Viridiplantae; phylum Streptophyta; class Magnoliopsida; order Lamiales; family Phrymaceae; genus Erythranthe; species Erythranthe guttata. Next base: position 8,774,856 of record NC_142534.1, on the reverse strand, counting down.
GCATGTTTTTTTACATGTACGTTTGTGCATGTCCATTTGAGCGAGTGTGCTTGTGCATGTTTGTTGATTTGTATTAATGTCCTAGGATTGTAGTTTGTGATTTCATGATCGTTTTGCAAACGCACTTTTGCGTGAGTACTTTTCTGCATGCTTTTCTACTCTTACTTATGTGCGTATCTTTCTAGCGAGAGTTTTTGTGCACATTTCTTGATGCGCATTGATGTCGTCGAACTGTAGTACGTATTTTCATGATCGCTTTTGGAATCAAATTTTGGCCATGTTCGAGTCCGAATTTGGATTTTTGCCGTTAGACAGGAATTGTAGCCATCTGAAATAGCTTTCTAATGCCGTCGGAACCAGTTGATTTGGAGTCTGGATGAGAAAGTTATGCTCGACTTCGTGGACGTACACTACCAAAGATGTTGAGGGATTCTCTCTTCTAATTTGATTTTATTTTCCTAATAGCAACTCTTTTCTTACTCTTTGATCATTTTTGCTTCCTGGACACCTAATTTTCGATTTCTACCTATAAGATACCAAACCCACCAATTCAAGCCGAAATATAAATTAATCCACAAAAAAAAATCAACGTAAACGTAAACGTAGTGTTTTATTTCTGCACTCCACTGTATCTTTTTTATCTAGTGTTTTTGCTGTTGTTTGTTGATGCGTATTAAAGTCCTAGTATTGTAGTTCGTGTTTTTAAGAACGTTGTTGCGAATGCACTTTTGCGCATGTTTTTTTACATGTACGTTTGTGCATGTCCATTTGAGCGAGTGTGCTTGTGCATGTTTGTCGATTTGTATTAATGTCCTAGGATTGTAGTTTGTGATTTCATGATCCTTTTGCAAACTCACTTTTGCGTGAGTACTTTTGTGCATGCTTTTGTACTCATACTTATGTGCGTATCTTTCTAGCGAGAGTTTTTGTGCACATTTCTTGATGCGCATTGATGTCCTCGAACTGTAGTACGTATTTTCATGATCGCTTTTGGAATCAAATTTTGACCATGTTCGAGTCCGAATTTGGATTTTTGCCGTTAGACATGAATTGTAGCCAGCTGAAATAGCTTTCTAATGCCGCCGGAACCAGTAGATTTGGAGTCCGGATGAGAAAGTTATGCTCGACTTCGTGGACATACACTACCAAAGATGTTGAGGGATTCTCTTTGATTTTATTTTCCTAATTGCAACTCTTTTCTTACTCTTTGATCATTTTTGCTTCCTGGACACCTAATTTTCAATTTTTACCTATAAGATACCAAATCCACCAATTCAAGCAGAAATATAAATTAATCCACGAAAAAAATCAACGTAAACGTAAACGTAGTGTTTTATTTCTACCCTCCACTGTATCTTTTTTATCTAGTGTTTTTGCTGTTATTTGTTGATGCGTATTAAAGTCCTAGTATTGTAGTTCGTGTCTTTAAGAACGTTTTTGCGAATGCACTTTTGCGCATGTTTTTTTACATGTACGTTTGTGCATGTCCATTTGAGCGAGTGTGCTTGTGCATGTTTGTTGATTTGTATTAATGTCCTAGGATTGTAGTTTGTGTTTTCCTGATCCTTTTGCGAATGCACTTTTGCGTGAGTACTTTTGTGCATGCTTTTGTACTCTTACTTATGTGCGTATCTTTCTAGCGAGAGTTTTTGTGCACATTTCTTGATGCGCATTGATGTCCTCGAACTGTAGTACGTATTTTCATGATCGCTTTTGGAATCAAATTTTGACCATGTTCGAGTCCGAATTTGGATTTTTGCCGTTAGTCATGAATTGTAGCCAGCTGAAATAGCTTTCTAATGGCGCCGGAACCAGTTGATTTGGAGTCCGGATGAGAAAGTTATGCTCGACTTCGTGGACATACACTACCAAAGATGTTGAGGGATTCGCTTTGATCATTTTTGCTAATTGCAACTCTTTTCTTACTCTTTGATCATTTTTGCTTCCTAGACACCTAATTTTCGATTTGTACCTATAAGATACCAAATCCACCAATTCAAACAGAAATATAAATTTATCCACAAAAAAAATCAACGTAAACGTAAACGTAGTGTTTTATTTCTACACTCCACTGTATCATTTTAATCTAGTGTTTTTGCTGTTATTTTTTGATGCGTATTAAAGTCCTAGTATTTTAGTTCCTGTTTTTAAGAACGTTGTTGCGAATGCACTTTTGCGCATGTTTTTTTACATGTACGTTTGTGCATGTCCATTTGAGCGAGTGTGCTTGTGCATGTTTGTTGATTTGTATTAATGTCCTGGGATTGTAGTTTGTGTTTTCGTGATCCTTTTTGCGAATGCACTATTGCGTGAGTACTTTTGTGCATGCTTTTGTACTCTTACTTATGTGCGTATCTTTCTAGCTAGAGTTTTTGTGCACATTTCATGATGCGCATTGATGTCCTCGAACTGTAGTACATATTTTCATGATCGCTTTTGGAATAAAATTTTGACCATGTTCGAGTCCGAATTTGGATTTTGGCCGTTAGACTGGAATTGTAGCCAGCTTAGATAGCTTTCTAATGCCGCCGGAACCAGTTGATTTGGAGTCCGGATGAGAAAGTTATGCTCGACTTCGTGGACATACACTACCAAAGATGTTGAGGGATTCTCTTTTCTAATTTGATTTTATTTTCCTAATTGCAACTCTTTTCTTACTCTTTGATATTTTTTGCTTCCTGGACACCTAATTTTCGATTTGTACCTATAAGATACCAAACCCACCAATTCAAACAGAAATATAAATTAATCGACAAAAAAAATCAACGTAAACGTAAACGTAGTGTTTTATTTCTGCACTCCACTGTATCTTTTTTATCTAGTGTTTTTGCTGTTGTTTGTTGATGCGTATTAAAGTCCTTGTATTGTAGTTCGTGTTTTTAAGAATTTTGTTGCAAATGCACTTTTGCGCATGTTTTTTTACATGCACGTTTGTGCATGTCCATTTGAGCGAGTGTGCTTGTGCATGTTTGTTGATTTGTATTAATGTCCTAGGATTGTAGTTTTTGATTTCATGATCCTTTTGCAAACGCACTTTTGCGTGAGTACTTTTGTGCATGCTTTTCTACTCTTACTTATGTGCGTATCTTTCTAGCGAGAGTTTTTGTGCACATTTCTTGATGCGCATTGATGTCCTCGAACTGTAGTACGTATTTTCATGATCGCTTTTGGAATAGAATTTTGACCATGTTCGAGTCCGAATTTGGATTTTTGCCGTTAGACAGGAATTGTAGCCAGCTGAAATAGCTTTCTAATGCCGCCGGAACCAGTAGATTTGGAGTCCGGATGAGAAAGTTATGCTCGACTTCGTGGACATACACTACCAAAGATGTTGAGGGATTCTCTTTGATTTTATTTTCCTAATTGCAACTCTTTTCTTACTCTTTGATCATTTTTGCTTCCTGGACACCTAATTTTCAATTTTTACCTATAAGATACCAAATCCACCAATTCAAGCAAAAATATAAATTAATCCACAAAAAAAATCAACGTAAAGGTAAACGTAGTGTTTTATTTCTACACTCCACTGTATCTTTTTTATCTAGTGTTTTTGCTGTTATTTGTTGATGCGTATTAAAGTCCTAGTATTGTAGTTCGTGTCTTTAAGAACGTTTTTGCGAATGCACTTTTGCGCATGTTTTTTTACATGTACGTTTGTGCATGTCCATTTGAGCGAGTGTGCTTGTGCATGTTTGTTGATTTGTATTAATGTCCTAGGATTGTAGTTTGTGTTTTCGTGATCCTTTTTGCGAATGCACTTTTGCGTGAGTACTTTTGTGGATGCTTTTGTACTCTTACTTATGTGCTTATCTTTCTAGCGAGAGTTTTTGTGCACGTTTCATGATGCGCATTGATGTCCTCGAACTTTAGTACGTATTTTTATGATCGCTTTCGGAATAAAATTTAGACCATGTTCGAGTCCGAATTTGGATTTTTGCCGTTAGACAGGAATTGTAGCCAGCTGAAATAGCTTTCTAATGCCGCCGGAACCAGTTGATTTGGAGTCCGCATGAGAAAGTTATGCTCGACTTCGTGGACGTAGACTACCAAAGATGTTGAGGGATTCTCTTTGATCATTTTTGCTAATTGCAACTCTTTTCTTACTCTTTCATCATTTTTGCTTCCTAGACACCTAATTTTCGATTTGTACCTATAAGATACCAAATCCACCAATTCAAACAGAAATATAAATTTATCCACCAAAAAAATCAACGTAAACGTAAACGTAGTGTTTTATTTCTACACTCCACTGTATCATTTTAATCTAGTGTTTTTGCTGTTATTTGTTGATGCGTATTAAAGTCCTAGTATTTTAGTTCCTGTTTTTAAGAACGTTGTTGCGAATGCACTTTTGCGCATGTTTTTTTACATGTACGTTTGTGCATGTCCATTTGAGCGAGTGTGCTTGTGCATGTTTGTTGATTTGTATTAATGTCCTGGGATTGTAGTTTGTGTTTTCGTGATCCTTTTTGCGAATGCACTATTGCGTGAGTACTTTTGTGCATGCTTTTGTACTCTTACTTATGTGCGTATCTTTCTAGCTAGAGTTTTTGTGCACATTTCATGATGCGCATTGATGTCCTCGAACTGTAGTACGTATTTTCATGATCGCTTTTGGAATAAAATTTTGACCATGTTCGAGTCCGAATTTGGATTTTTGCCGTTAGACTGGAATTGTAGCCAGCTTAAATAGCTTTCTAATGCCGCTGGAACCAGTTTATTTGGAGTCCGGATGAGAAAGTTATGCTCGACTTCGTGGACATACACTACCAAAGATGTTGAGGGATTCTCTTTTCTAATTTGATTTTATTTTCCTAATTGCAACTCTTTTCTTACTCTTTGATATTTTTTGCTTCCTGGACACCTAATTTTCGATTTGTACCTTTAAGATACCAAATCCAACAATTCAAACAGAAATATAAATTTATCCACAAAAAAAATCAACGTAAACGTAAACGTAGTGTTTTATTTCTGCACTCCACTGTATCTTTTTTATCTAGTGTTTTTGCCGTTGTTTGTTGATGCGTATTAAAGTCCTAGTATTGTAGTTCGTGTTTTTAAGAACGTTGTTGCGAATGCACTTTTGCGCATGTTTTTTTACATGTACGTTTGTGCATGTCCATTTGAGCGAGTGTGCTTGTGCATGTTTGTCGATTTGTATTAATGTCCTAGGATTGTAGTTTGTGATTTCATGATCCTTTTGCAAACTCACTTTTGCGTGAGTACTTTTGTGCGTGCTTTTCTACTCTTACTTATGTGCGTATCTTTCTAGCGAGAGTTTTTGTGCACATTTCTTGATGCGCATTGATGTCCTCGAACTGTAGTACGTATTTTCATGATCGCTTTTGGAATCAAATTTTGACCATGTTCGAGTCCGAATTTGGATTTTTGCCGTTATACATGAATTGTAGCCAGCTGAAATAGCTTTCTAATGGCGCCAGAACCAGTTGATTTGGAGTCCGGATGAGAAAGTTATGCTCGACTTCGTGGACATACACTACCAAAGATGTTGAGGGATTCTCTTTGATCATTTTTGCTAATTGCAACTCTTTTCTTACTCTTTCATCATTTTTGCTTCCTAGACACCTAATTTTCGATTTGTACCTATAAGATACCAAATCCACCAATTCAAACAGAAATATAAATTTATCCACCAAAAAAATCAACGTAAACGTAAACGTAGTGTTTTATTTCTACACTCCACTGTATCATTTTAATCTAGTGTTTATGCTGTTATTTGTTGATGCGTATTAAAGTCCTAGTATTTTAGTTCCTGTTTTTAAGAACGTTGTTGCGAATGCACTTTTGCGCATGTTTTTTTACATGTACGTTTGTGCATGTCCATTTGAGCGAGTGTGCTTGTGCATGTTTGTTGATTTGTATTAATGTCCTGGGATTGTAGTTTGTGTTTTCGTGATCCTTTTTGCGAATGCACTATTGCGTGAGTACTTTTGTGCATGCTTTTGTACTCTTACTTATCTGCGTATCTTTCTAGCTAGAGTTTTTGTGCACATTTCATGATGCGCATTGATGTCCTCGAACTGTAGTACGTATTTTCATGATCGCTTTTGGAATAAAATTTTGACCATGTTCGAGTCCGAATTTGGATTTTTGCCGTTAGACTGGAATTGTAGCCAGCTTAAATAGCTTTCTAATATGCTCGACTTCGTGGACATACACTACCAAAGATGTTGAGGGATTCTCTTTTCTAATTTGATTTTATTTTCCTAATTGCAACTCTTTTCTTACTCTTTGATATTTTTTGCTTCCTGGACACCTAATTTTCGATTTGTACCTTTAAGATACCAAATCCAACAATTCAAACAGAAATATAAATTTATCCACAAAAAAAATCAACGTAAACGTAAACGTAGTGTTTTATTTCTACACTCCACTGTATCTTTTTTATCTAGTGTTTTTGCTGTTATTTGTTGATGCGTATTAAAGTCCTAGTATTGTAGTTCGTGTCTTGAAGAACGTTTTTGCGAATGCACTTTTGCGCATGTTTTTTTACATGTACGTTTGTGCATGTCCATTTGAGCGAGTGTGCTTGTGCATGTTTGTTGATTTGTATTAATGTCCTAGGATTGTAGTTTGTGTTTTCGTGATCCTTTTGCAAACTCACTTTTGCGTGAGTACTTTTGTGCATGCTTTTCTACTCTTACTTATGTGCGTATCTTTCTAGCGAGAGTTTTTGTGCACATTTCTTGATGCGCATTGATGTCCTCGAACTGTAGTACGTATTTTCATGATCGCTTTTGGAATCAAATTTTGACCATGTTCGAGTCCGAATTTGGATTTTTGCCGTTTGACAGGAATTGTAGCCAGCTGAAATAGCTTTCTAATGCCGCCGGAACCAGTAGATTTGGAGTCCGGATGAGAAAGTTATGCTCGACTTCGTGGACATACACTACCAAAGATGTTGAGGGATTTCTCTCTTCTAATTTGATTTTATTTTTCTAATTGCAACTCTTTTCTTACTCTTTGATCATTTTTGCTTCCTGGACACCTAATTTTCGATTTGTACCTATAAGTTACCAAATCCACCAATTCAAACAGAAATTTAAATTAATCCACAAAAAAAATCAACGTAAACGTAAACGTAGTGTTTTATTTCTACACTCCACTGTATCTTTTTTATCTAGTGTATTTGCTGTTTTTTGTTGATGCGTATTAAAGTCCTAGTATTGTAGTTCGTGTTTTTAAGAACGTTGTTGCGAATGCATTTTTGCGCATGTTTTTTTACATGTACTTTGTGCATGTCCATTTGAGCGAGTGTGCTTGTGCATGTTTGTTGATTTGTATTAATGTACTAGGATTGTAGTTTGTGTTTTCGTGTTCCTTTTTGCGAATGCACTTTTGCGTGAGTACTTTTGTGCAGGCTTTTGTACTCTTTCTAATGTGCGTATCTTTCTAGCGAGAGTTTTTGTGCACATTTCTTGATGCGCATTGATGTCCTCGAACTGTAGTACGTATTTTCATCATTGCTTTTGGAATCAAATTTTGACCATGTTCGAGTCCGAATTTGGATTTTTGCCGTTAGACACGAATTGTAGCCATCTGAAATAGCTTTCTAATGCCGCCGGAACCAGTTGATTTGGAGTCCGGATGAGAAAGTTATGCTCGACTTCGTGGACGTACACTACCAAAGATGTTGAGGGATTTCTCTCTTCTAATTTGATTTTATTTTCCTAATTGCAACTCTTTTCTTACTCTTTGATCATTTTTGCTTCTTGGACACCTAATTTTGGATTTGTACCTATAAGATACCAAATCCACCAATTCAAACAGAAATATAAATTAATCCACAAAAAAAATCAACGTAAACGTAAACGTAGTGTTTTATTTCTACACTCCACTGTATCTTTTTAATCTAGTGTTTTTGCTGTTGTTTGTTGATGCGTATTAAAGTCCTAGTATTTTAGTTCCTGTTTTTAAGAACGTTGTTGCGAATGCACTTTTGCGCATGTTTTTTTACATGTACGTTTGTGCATGTCCATTTGAGCGAGTGTGCTTGTGCATGTTTGTTGATTTGTATTAATGTCCTAGTATTGTAGTTTGTGTTTTCATGATCCTTTTTGCGAATGCACTATTGCGTGAGTACTTTTGTGCATGCTTTTGTACTCTTACTTATGTGCGTATCTTTCTAGCGAGAGTTTTTGTGCACATTTCTTGATGCGCATTCATGTCCTCGAACTGTAGTACGTATTTTCATGATCGCTTTTGGAATCAAATTTTGACCATGTTCGAGTCCGAATTTGGATTTTTGCCGTTAGACAGGAATTGTAGCCATCTGAAATAGCTTTCTAGTGCCGCCGGAACCAGTTGATTTGGAGTCCGGATGAGAAAGTTATGCTCGACTTCGTGGACGTACACTACCAAAGATGTTGAGGGATTTCTCTCTTCTAATTTGATTTTATTTTCCTAATTGCAACTCTTTTCTTACTCTTTGATCATTTTGGCTTCCTGGACACCTAATTTTCGATTTGTACCTATAAGTTACCAAATCCACCAATTCAAACAGAAATTTAAATTAATCCACAAAAAAAATCAACGTAAACGTAAACGTAGTGTTTTATTTCTACACTCCACTGTATCTTTTTAATCTAGTGTTTTTGCTGTTGTTTGTTGATGCGTATTAAAGTCCTAGTATTTTAGTTCTTGTTTTTAAGAACGTTGTTGCGAATGCACTTTTGCGCATGTTTTTTTACATGTACGTTTGTGCATGTCCATTTGAGCGAGTGTGCTTGTGCATGTTTGTTGATTTGTATTAATGTCCTAGTATTGTAGTTTGTGTTTTCGTGATCCTTTTTGCGAATGCACTTTTGCGTGAGTACTTTTGTGCATGCTTTTGTACTCTTACTTATGTGCGTATCTTTCTAGCGAGAGTTTTTGTGCACATTTCTTGATGCGCATTGATGTCCTCGAACTGTAGTACGTATTTTCATCATCGCTTTTGGAATCAAATTTTGACCATGTTCGAGTCCGAATTTAGATTTTTGCCGTTAGACAGGAATTGTAGCCATCTGAAATAGCTTTCTAATGCCGCCGGAACCAGTTGATTTGGAGTCCGGATGAGAAAGTTATGCTCGACTTCGTGGACGTACACTACCAAAGATGTTGAGGGATTTCTCTCTTCTAATTTGATTTTATTTTCCTAATTGCAACTCTTTTCTTACTCTTTGATCATTTTTGCTTCCTGGACACCTAATTTTGGATTTGTACCTATAAGATACCAAATCCACCAATTCAAACAGAAATATAAATTAATCCACAAAAAAAATCAACGTAAACGTAAACGTAGTGTTTTATTTCTACACTCCACTGTATCTTTTTAATCTAGTGTTTTTGCTGTTGTTTGTTGATGTGTATTAAAGTCCTAGTATTTTAGTTCCTGTTTTTAAGAACGTTGTTGCGAATGCACTTTTGCGCATGTTTTTTTACATGTACTTTTGTGCATGTCCATTTGAGCGAGCGTGCTTGTGCATGTTTGTTGATTTGTATTAATGTCCTAGTATTGTAGTTTGTGTTTTCATGATCCTTTTTGCGAATGCACTTTTGCGTGAGTACTTTTGTGCATGCTTTTGTACTCTTACTTATGTGCGTATCTTTCTAGCGAGAGTTTTTGTGCACATTTCTTGATGCGCATTCATGTCCTCGAACTGTAGTACGTATTTTCATGATCGCTTTTGGAATCAAATTTTGACCATGTTCGAGTCCGAATTTGGATTTTTGCCGTTAGGCAGGAATTGTGGCCATCTGAAATAGCTTTCTAGTGCCGACGGAACCAGTTGATTTGGAGTCCGGATGAGAAAGTTATGCTCGACTTCGTGGACGTACACTACCAAAGATGTTGAGGGATTTCTCTCTTCTCATTTGATTTTATTTTCCTAATTGCAACTCTTTTCTTACTCTTTGATCATTTTTGCTTCCTGGACACCTAATTTTGGATTTGTACCTATAAGATACCAAATCCACCAATTCAAACAGAAATATAAATTAATCCACAAAAAAAATCAACGTAAACGTAAACGTAGTGTTTTATTTCTACACTCCACTGTATCTTTTTAATCTAGTGTTTTTGCTGTTGTTTGTCGATGCGTATTAAAGTCCTAGTATTTTAGTTCCTGTTTTTAAGAACGTTGTTGCGAATGCACTTTTGCGCATGTTTTTTTACATGTACGTTTGTGCATGTCCATTTGAGCGAGTGTGCTTGTGCATGTTTGTTGATTTGTATTAATGTCCTAGTATTGTAGTTTGTGTTTTCATGATCCTTTTTGCGAATGCACTTTTGCGTGAGTACTTTTGTGCATGCTTTTGTACTCTTACTTATGTGCGTATCTTTCTAGCGAGAGTTTTTGTGCACATTTCTTGATGCGCATTGATGTCCTCGAACTGTAGTACGTATTTTCATGATCGCTTTTGGAATCAAATTTTGACCATGTTCGAGTCCGAATTTGAATTTTTGCCGTTAGACAGGAATTGTAGCCATCTGAAATAGCTTTCTAATGCCGCCGGAACTAGGTTATTTGGAGTCTGAATGAGAAAGTTATGCTCGACTTCGTGGACATACACTACCAAAGATGTTGAGGGATTCTCTTTGATTTTATTTTCCTAATTGCAACTCTTTTCTTACTCTTTGATCATTTTTGCTTCCTGGACACCGAATTTACGATTTGTACCTATAAGTTACCAAATCCACCAATTCAAACAGAAATTTAAATTAATCCACAAAAAAAATCAACGTAAACGTAAACGTAGTGTTTTATTTCTACACTCCACTGTATCTTTTTTATCTAGTGTATTTGCTGTTTTTTGTTGATGCGTATTAAAGTCCTAGTATTGTAGTTCGTGTTTTTAAGAACGTTGTTGCGAATGCACTTTTGCGCATGTTTTTTTTACATGTACTTTGTGCATGTCCATTTGAGCAAGTGTGCTTGTGCATGTTTGTTGATTTGTATTAATGTCCTAGGATTGTAGTTTGTGTTTTCGTGATCCTTTTTGCGAATGCACTTTTGCGTGAGTACTTTTGTGCATGCTTTTGTACTCTTTCTGATGTGCGTATCTTTCTAGCGAGAGTTTTTGTGCACATTTCTTGATGCGCATTGATGTCCTCGAACTGTAGTACGTATTTTCATCAACGCTTTTGGAATAAAATTTTGACCATGTTCGAGTCCGAATTTGGATTTTTGCCGTTAGACAGGAATTGTAGCCATCTGAAATAGCTTTCTAATGCCGCCGGAACCAGTTGATTTGGAGTCCGGATGAGAAAGTTATGCTCGACTTCGTGGACGTACACTACCAAAGATGTTGACGGATTTCTCTCTTCTAATTTGATTTTATTTTCCTAATTGCAACTATTTTCTTACTCTTTGATCATTTTTGCTTCCTGGACACCTAATTTTCGATTTGTACCTATAAGTTACCAAATCCACCAATTCAAACAGAAATTTAAATTAATCCACAAAAAAAATCAACGTAAACGTAAACGTAGTGTTTTATTTCTACACTCCACTGTATCTTTTTTATCTAGTGTTTTTGTTGTTTTTTGTTGATGCGTATTAAAGTCCTAGTATTGTAGTTCGTGTTTTTAAGAACGTTGTTGCGAATACATTTTTGCGCATGTTTTTTTACATGTACTTTGTGCATCTCCATTTGAGCGAGTGTGCTTGTGCATGTTTGTTGATTTGTATTAATGTTCTAGGATTGTAGTTTGTGTTTTCGTGATCCTTTTTGCGAATGCACTTTTGCGTGAGTACTTTTGTGCATGCTTTTGTACTCTTTCTGATGTGCATATCTTTCTAGCGAGAGTTTTTGTGCACATTTCTTGATGCGCATTGATGTCCTCGAACTGTAGTACGTATTTTCATCATCGCTTTTGGAATTAAATTTTGACCATGTTCGAGTCCGAATTTGGATTTTTGCCGTTAGACAGGAATTGTAGCCATCTGAAATAGCTTTCTAATGCCGCCGGAACCAGTTGATTTGGAGTCCGGATGAGAAAGTTATGCTCGACTTCGTGGACGTACACTACCAAAGATGTTGAGGGATTTCTCTCTTCTAATTTGATTTTATTTTCCTAATTGCAACTCTTTTCTTACTCTTTGATCATTTTTGCTTCCTGGACACCTAATTTTGGATTTGTACCTATAAGATACCAAATCCACCAATTCAAACAGAAATATAAATTAATCCACAAAAAAAATCAACGTAAACGTAAACGTAGTGTTTTATTTCGACACTCCACTGTATCTTTTTAATGTAGTGTTTTTGCTGTTGTTTGTTGATGCGTATTAAAGTCCTAGTATTTGAGTTCCTGTTTTTAAGAACGTTGTTGCGAATGCACTTTTGCGCATGTTTTTTTACATGTACGTTTGTGCATGTCCATTTGAGCGAGTGTGCTTGTGCATGTTTGTTGATTTGTATTAATGTCCTAGGATTGTAGTTTGTGTTTTCATGATCCTTTTTGCAAATGCACTTTTGCGTGAGTACTTTTGTGCATGCTTTTGTACTCTTACTTATGTGCGTATCTTTCTAGCGAGAGTTTTTGTGCACATTTCTTGATGCGCATTCATGTCCTCGAACTGTAGTATGTATTTTCATGATCGCTTTTGGAATCAAATTTTGACCATGTTCGAGTCCGAATTTGGATTTTTGCCGTTAGACAGGAATTGTAGCCATCTGAAATAGCTTTCTAGTGCCGCCGGAACCAGTTGATTTGGAGTCCGGATGAGAAAGTTATGCTCGACTTCGTGGACGTACACTACCAAAGATGTTGAGGGATGTCTCTCTTCTAATTTGATTTTATTTTCCTAATTGCAACTCTTTTCTTACTCTTTGATCATTTTTGCTTCCTGGACACCTAATTTTCGATTTGTACCTATAAGATACCAAATCCACCAATTCAAACAGAAATATAAATTAATCCACAAAAAAAATCAACGTAAACGTAAACGTAGTGTTTTATTTCGACACTCCACTGTATCTTTTTAATGTAGTGTTTTTGCTGTTGTTTGTTGATGCGTATTAAAGTCCTAGTATTTGAGTTCCTGTTTTTAAGAACGTTGTTGCGAATGCACTTTTGCGCATGTTTTTTTACATGTACGTTTGTGCATGTCCATTTGAGCGAGTGTGCTTGTGCATGTTTGTTGATTTGTATTAATGTCCTAGGATTGTAGTTTGTGTTTTCATGATCCTTTTTGCAAATGCACTTTTGCGTGAGTACTTTTGTGCATGCTTTTGTACTCTTAGTTATGTGCGTATCTTTCTAGCGAGAGTTTTTGTGCACATTTCTTGATGCGCATTCATGTCCTCGAACTGTAGTACGTATTTTCATGATCGCTTTTGGAATCAAATTTTGACCATGTTCGAGTCCGAATTCGGATTTTTGCCGTTCGACAGGAATTGTAGCCATCTGAAATAGCTTTCTAGTGCCGCCGGAACCAGTTGATTTGGAGTCCGGATGAGAAAGTTATGCTCGACTTCGTGGACGTACACTACCAAAGATGTTGAGGGATGTCTCTCTTCTAATTTGATTTTATTTTCCTAATTGCAACTCTTTTGTTACTCTTTGATCATTTTTGCTTCCTGGACACCTAATTTTCGATTTGTACCTATAAGTTACCAAATCCACCAATTCAAACAGAAATATAAATTAATCCACAAAAAAAATCAACGTAAACGTAAACGTAGTGTTTTATTTCTACACTCCACTGTATCTTTTTTATCTAGTGTTTTTGCTATTTTTTGTTGATGCGTATTAAAGTCCTAGTATTGTAGTTCGTGTTTTTAAGAACGTTGTTGCGAATGCACTTTTGCGGAAGTTTTTTGACATGTACGTTTGTGCATGTCCATTTGAGCGAGTGTGCTTGTGCATGTTTGTTGATTTGTATTAATGTCCTGGTATTGTAGTTTGTCTTTTCATGATCCTTTTGCAAACGCACTTTTGCGTGAGTACTTTTGTGCATGCTTTTGTACTCTTACTTATGTGCGTATCTTTCTAGCGAGAGTTTTTGTGCATCTCCATTTGAGCGAGTGTGCTTGTGCATGTTTGTTGATTTGTATTAATGTCCTAGGATTGTAGTTTGTGTTTTCGTGATCCTTTTTTGCGAATGCACTTTTGCGTGAGTACTTTTGTGCATGCTTTTGTACTCTTTCTGATGTGCGTATCTTTCTAGCGAGAGTTTTTGTGCACATTTCTTGATGCGCATTGATGTCCTCGAACTGTAGTACGTATTTTCATCATCGCTTTTGGAATCAAATTTTGACCATGTTCGAGTCCGAATTTGGATTTTTGCCGTTAGACAGGAATTGTAGCCATCTGAAATAGCTTTCTAATGCCGCCGGAACCAGTTGATTTGGAGTCCGGATGAGAAAGTTATGGTCGACTTCGTGGACGTACACTACCAAAGATGTTGAGGGATTTCTCTCTTCTAATTTGATTTTATTTTCCTAATTGCAACTCTTTTCTTACTCTTTGATCATTTTTGCTTCCTGGACACCTAATTTTGGATTTGTACCTATAAGATACCAAATCCACCAATTCAAACAGAAATATAAATTAATCCACAAAAAAAAAATCAACGTAAACGTAGTGTTTTATTTCTACACTCCACTGTATCTTTTTTATCTAGTGTTTTTGTTGTTGTTTGTTGATGCGTATTAAAGTCCTAGAATTGTAGTTCGTGTTTTTAAGAACGTTGTTGCGAATGCATTTTTGCGCATGTTTTTTTACATGTACTTTGTGCATGTCCATTTGAGCGAGTGTGCTTGTGCATGTTTGTTGATTTGTATTAATGTCCTAGGATTGTAGTTTGTGTTTTCGTGATCCTTTTTGCGAATGCACTTTTGCGTGAGTACTTTTGTGCATGCTTTTGTACTCTTTCTGATGTGCGTATCTTTCTAGCGAGAGTTTTGGTGCACATTTGTTGATGCGCATTGATGTCCTCAAACTGTAGTACGTATTTTCATCATCGCTTTTGGAATCAAATTTTGACCATGTTCGAATCCGAATTTGGATTTTTGCCGTTAGACAGGAATTGTAGCCATCTGAAATAGCTTTCTAATGCCGCCAGAACCAGTTGATTTGGAGTCCAAATGAGAAAGTTATGCTCGACTTTGTGGACGTACACTACCAAAGATATTGAGGGATTCTCTCTTCTAATTTGATTTTATTTTCCTAATTGCAACTCTTTTATTACTCTTTGATCATTTTTGCTTCCTGGACACCTAATTTTCGATTTGTACCTATAAGATACTAAATCCACCAATTCAAACAGAAATATAAATTAATCCACAAAAAAAATCAACGTAAACGTAAACGTAGTGGTTTATTTCTACACTCCACTGTATCTTTTTTATCTAGTGTTTTTGCTGTTGTTTGTTGATGCGTATTAAACTCCTAGTATTGTAGTTTGTGTTTTTAAGAACGTTGTGTAGAATGCACTTTTGCTCATGTTTTTTTACATGTACGTTTGTGCATGTCCGTTTGAGCGAGTGTGCTTGTGCATGTTTGTTGACTTGTATTAATGGCCTAGGATTGTAGTTTGTGTTTTCATGATCCTTTTTGCGAATGCACTTTTGCGTGAGTACATTTGTGCATGATTTTGTACTCTTACTTATGTGCGTATCTTTCTAGCGAGAGTTTTTGTGCACGTTTCATGATGCACATTCATGTCCTCGAACATTAGTACGTATTTTCATGATCGCTTTTGGAATCAAATTCTGACCATGTTCGAGTCCGAATTTGGATTTTTGCCGTTAGACAGGAATTGTAGCCAGCTGAAATAGCTTTCTAGTGCCGCCGGAACCAGTTGATTTGGAGTCCGGATGAGAAAGTTATGCTCGACTTCGTGGACGTACACTACCAAAGATGTTGAGGGATTCTCTCTTCTAATTTGATTTGATTTTCCTAATTGCAACTCTTTTCTTACTCTTTGATCATTTTTTCTTCCAAGACACCTAATTTTCGATTTGTACCTATAAGATACCAAATCAACCAATTCAAACAAAAATATAAATTAATCCACAAAAAAAATCAACGTAAACGTAAACATAGTATTTTATTTCTACACTCCACTGTATCTTTTTTATCTAGAGTTTTTGCTGTTGTTTGTTGATGAGTATTAAAGTCCTAGTATTGTAGTTCGTGTTTTTGAAAACGTTCTTGCGAATGCACAATTGCGCATGATTTTTTACATGTACGTTTGTGCATGTCCATTTGAGCGAGTATGCTTGTGCATGTTTGTTGATTTGTATTAATGTCCTAAGATTGTAGTTTGTGTTTTCGTGATCCTTTTTGCGAATGCACTTGTACATGAGTACTTTTGTGCATGCTTTTGTACTCTTACTTGTGTGCTTATCTTTCTAGCGAGAATTTTTGTGCACATTTCATGATGCGCATTGATGTCCTCGAACTGTAGTACGTATTTTCATGATCGCTTTTGGAATCAAATTTTGACCATGTTCGAGTCCGAATTTGGATTTTTGCCGTTAGACAAGAAGTGTAGCCAGCTGAAATAGCCTTCTAATGCCGCCGGAACCAATTGATTTGGAGTCCGGCTGAGAAAGTTATGCTCGACTTCGTGGACGTACACTACCAAAGATGTTGAGGGATTGTCTCTTCTAATTTGATTTTATTTTCCTAATTGCAACTCTTTTCTTACTCTTTGATCATTTTTACTTCCTAGACACGTAATTTTCGATTTGTACCTATAAGATACTAAATCCACCAATTCAAACAGAAATATAAATTAATCCACAAAAAAAATCAACGTAAACGTAAACGTAGTGTTTTATTTCTACACTCCACTGTATCTTTTTTATCTAGTGTTTTTGCTATTTTTTGTTGATGCGTATTAAAGTCCTAGTATTGTAGTTCGTGTTTTTAAGAACGTTGTTGCGAATGCACTTTTGCGGAAGTTTTTTGACATGTACGTTTGTGCATGTCCATTTGAGCGAGTGTGCTTGTGCATGTTTGTTGATTTGTATTAATGTCCTGGTATTGTAGTTTGTCTTTTCATGATCCTTTTGCAAACGCACTTTTGCGTGAGTACTTTTGTGCATGCTTTTGTACTCTTACTTATGTGCGTATCTTTCTAGCGAGAGTTTTTGTGCATCTCCATTTGAGCGAGTGTGCTTGTGCATGTTTGTTGATTTGTATTAATGTCCTAGGATTGTAGTTTGTGTTTTCGTGATCCTTTTTTGCGAATGCACTTTTGCGTGAGTACTTTTGTGCATGCTTTTGTACTCTTTCTGATGTGCGTATCTTTCTAGCGAGAGTTTTTGTGCACATTTCTTGATGCGCATTGATGTCCTCGAACTGTAGTACGTATTTTCATCATCGCTTTTGGAATCAAATTTTGACCATGTTCGAGTCCGAATTTGGATTTTTGCCGTTAGACAGGAATTGTAGCCATCTGAAATAGCTTTCTAATGCCGCCGGAACCAGTTGATTTGGAGTCCGGATGAGAAAGTTATGGTCGACTTCGTGGACGTACACTACCAAAGATGTTGAGGGATTTCTCTCTTCTAATTTGATTTTATTTTCCTAATTGCAACTCTTTTCTTACTCTTTGATCATTTTTGCTTCCTGGACACCTAATTTTGGATTTGTACCTATAAGATACCAAATCCACCAATTCAAACAGAAATATAAATTAATCCACAAAAAAAAAATCAACGTAAACGTAGTGTTTTATTTCTACACTCCACTGTATCTTTTTTATCTAGTGTTTTTGTTGTTGTTTGTTGATGCGTATTAAAGTCCTAGAATTGTAGTTCGTGTTTTTAAGAACGTTGTTGCGAATGCATTTTTGCGCATGTTTTTTTACATGTACTTTGTGCATGTCCATTTGAGCGAGTGTGCTTGTGCATGTTTGTTGATTTGTATTAATGTCCTAGGATTGTAGTTTGTGTTTTCGTGATCCTTTTTGCGAATGCACTTTTGCGTGAGTACTTTTGTGCATGCTTTTGTACTCTTTCTGATGTGCGTATCTTTCTAGCGAGAGTTTTGGTGCACATTTGTTGATGCGCATTGATGTCCTCAAACTGTAGTACGTATTTTCATCATCGCTTTTGGAATCAAATTTTGACCATGTTCGAATCCGAATTTGGATTTTTGCCGTTAGACAGGAATTGTAGCCATCTGAAATAGCTTTCTAATGCCGCCAGAACCAGTTGATTTGGAGTCCAAATGAGAAAGTTATGCTCGACTTTGTGGACGTACACTACCAAAGATATTGAGGGATTCTCTCTTCTAATTTGATTTTATTTTCCTAATTGCAACTCTTTTATTACTCTTTGATCATTTTTGCTTCCTGGACACCTAATTTTCGATTTGTACCTATAAGATACTAAATCCACCAATTCAAACAGAAATATAAATTAATCCACAAAAAAAATCAACGTAAACGTAAACGTAGTGGTTTATTTCTACACTCCACTGTATCTTTTTTATCTAGTGTTTTTGCTGTTGTTTGTTGATGCGTATTAAACTCCTAGTATTGTAGTTTGTGTTTTTAAGAACGTTGTGTAGAATGCACTTTTGCTCATGTTTTTTTACATGTACGTTTGTGCATGTCCGTTTGAGCGAGTGTGCTTGTGCATGTTTGTTGACTTGTATTAATGGCCTAGGATTGTAGTTTGTGTTTTCATGATCCTTTTTGCGAATGCACTTTTGCGTGAGTACATTTGTGCATGATTTTGTACTCTTACTTATGTGCGTATCTTTCTAGCGAGAGTTTTTGTGCACGTTTCATGATGCACATTCATGTCCTCGAACATTAGTACGTATTTTCATGATCGCTTTTGGAATCAAATTCTGACCATGTTCGAGTCCGAATTTGGATTTTTGCCGTTAGACAGGAATTGTAGCCAGCTGAAATAGCTTTCTAGTGCCGCCGGAACCAGTTGATTTGGAGTCCGGATGAGAAAGTTATGCTCGACTTCGTGGACGTACACTACCAAAGATGTTGAGGGATTCTCTCTTCTAATTTGATTTGATTTTCCTAATTGCAACTCTTTTCTTACTCTTTGATCATTTTTTCTTCCAAGACACCTAATTTTCGATTTGTACCTATAAGATACCAAATCAACCAATTCAAACAAAAATATAAATTAATCCACAAAAAAAATCAACGTAAACGTAAACATAGTATTTTATTTCTACACTCCACTGTATCTTTTTTATCTAGAGTTTTTGCTGTTGTTTGTTGATGAGTATTAAAGTCCTAGTATTGTAGTTCGTGTTTTTGAAAACGTTCTTGCGAATGCACAATTGCGCATGATTTTTTACATGTACGTTTGTGCATGTCCATTTGAGCGAGTATGCTTGTGCATGTTTGTTGATTTGTATTAATGTCCTAAGATTGTAGTTTGTGTTTTCGTGATCCTTTTTGCGAATGCACTTGTACATGAGTACTTTTGTGCATGCTTTTGTACTCTTACTTGTGTGCTTATCTTTCTAGCGAGAATTTTTGTGCACATTTCATGATGCGCATTGATGTCCTCGAACTGAAGTACGTATTTTCATGATCGCTTTTGGAATCAAATTTTGACCATGTTCGAGTCCGAATTTGGATTTTTGCCGTTAGACAAGAAGTGTAGCCAGCTGAAATAGCCTTCTAATGCCGCCGGAACCAATTGATTTGGAGTCCGGCTGAGAAAGTTATGCTCGACTTCGTGGACGTACACTACCAAAGATGTTGAGGGATTGTCTCTTCTAATTTGATTTTATTTTCCTAATTGCAACTCTTTTCTTACTCTTTGATCATTTTTACTTCCTAGACACGTAATTTTCGATTTGTACCTATAAGATACTAAATCCACCAATTCAAACAGAAATATAAATTAATCCAAAAAAACAAAATCCACATAAACGTAAACGTAGTCTTTTATTTCTACACTCCACTGTATCTTTTTTAACTAGTGTTTTTGCTGTTGTTTGTTGATGCATATTAAAGTTCTAGTATTGTAGTTCGTGTTTTTAAGAACGTTGTTGCGAATGCACTTTTGCGCATGTTTTTTTACATGTACGTTTGTGCATGTCCATTTGAGCGAGTGTGCTTGTGCATGTTTGTTGATTTGTATTAATGTCCTAGGATTGTAGTTTGTGTTTTCATGATCCTTTTTGCAAATGCACTTTTGCGTGAGTACTTTTGTGCATGCTTTTGTACTCTTACTTATGTGCGTATCTTTCTAGCGAGAGTTTTTGTGCATCTCCATTTGAGCGAGTGTGCTTGTGCATGTTTGTTGATTTGTATTAATGTCCTAGGATTGTAGTTTGTGTTTTCGTGATCCTTTTTGCGAATGCACTTTTGCGTGAGTACTTTTGTGCATGCTTTTGTACTCTTTCTGATGTGCGTATCTTTCTAGCGAGAGTTTTTGTGCACATTTCTTGATGCGCATTGATGTCCTCAAACTGTAGTACGTATTTTCATCATCGCTTTTGGAATCAAATTTTGACCATGTTCGAATCCGAATTTGGATTTTTGCCGTTAGACAGGAATTGTAGCCATCTGAAATAGCTTTCTAATGCCGCCAGAACCAGTTGATTTGGAGTCCAAATGAGAAAGTTATGCTCGACTTCGTGGACGTACACTACCAAAGATGTTGAGGGATTCTCTCTTCTAATTTGATTTTATTTTCCTAATTGCAACTCTTTTATTACTCTTTGATCATTTTTGCTTCCTGGACACCTAATTTTAAATTTGTACCTATAAGATACTAAATCCACCAATTCAAACAGAAATATAAATTAATCCACAAAAAAAATCAACGTAAACGTAAACGTAGTGGTTTATTTCTACACTCCACTGTATCTTTTTTATCTAGTGTTTTTGCTGTTGTTTGTTGATGCGTATTAAACTCCTAGTATTGTAGTTTGTGTTTTTAAGAACGTTGTGTAGAATGCACTTTTGCGCATGTTTTTTTACATGTACGTTTGTGCATGTCCGTTTGAGCGAGTGTGCTTGTGCATGTTTGTTGACTTGTATTAATGGCCTAGGATTGTAGTTTGTGTTTTCATGATCCTTTTTGCGAATGCACTTTTGCGTGAGTACTTTTGTGCATGATTTTGTACTCTTACTTATGTGCGTATCTTTCTAGCGAGAGTTTTTGTGCACGTTTCATGATGCACATTCATGTCCTCGAACATTAGTACGTATTTTCATGATCGCTTTTGGAATCAAATTTTGACCATGTTCGAGTCCGAATTTGGATTTTTGCCGTTAGACAGGAATTGTAGCCAGCTGAAATAGCTTTCTAGTGCCGCCAGAACCAGTTGATTTGGAGTCCGGATGAGAAAGTTATGCTCGACTTCGTGGACGTACACTACCAAAGATGTTGAGGGATTCTCTGTTCTAATTTGATTTGATTTTCCTAATTGCAACTCTTTTCTTACTCTTTGATCATTTTTGCTTCCAGGACACCTAATTTTCGATTTGTACCTATAAGATACCAAATCAACCAATTCAAACAAAAATATAAATTAATCCACAAAAAAAATCAACGTAAACGTAAACGTAGTGTTTTATTTCTACACTCCACTGTATCTTTTTTATCTAGAGTTTTTGCTGTTGTTTGTTGATGAGTATTAAAGTCCTAGTATTGTAGTTCGTGTTTTTGAAAACGTTCTTGCGAATGCACAATTGCGCATGATTTTTTACATGTACGTTTGTGCATGTCCATTTGAGCGAGTATGCTTGTGCATGTTTGTTGATTTGTATTAATGTCCTAAGATTGTAGTTTGTGTTTTCGTGATCCTTTTTGCGAATGCACTTTTACATGAGTACTTTTGTGCATGCTTTTGTACTCTTACTTGTGTGCTTATCTTTCTAGCGAGAGTTTTTGTGCACATTTCATGATGCGCATTGATGTCCTCGAACTGTAGTACGTATTTTCATGATCGCTTTTGGAATCAAATTTTGACCATGTTCGAGTCCGAATTTGGATTTTTGCCGTTAGACAAGAAGTGTAGCCAGCTGAAATAGCCTTCTAATGCCGCCGGAATCAATTGATTTGGAGTCCGGCTGAGAAAGTTATGCTCGACTTCGTGGACGTACACTACCAAAGATGTTGAGGGATTGTCTCTTCTAATTTGATTTTATTTTCCTAATTGCAACTCTTTTCTTACTCTTTGATCATTTTTACTTCCTAGACACGTAATTTTCGATTTGTACCTATAAGATACTAAATCCACCAATTCAAACAGAAATATAAATTAATCCAAAAAAACAAAATCCACATAAACGTAAACGTAGTGTTTTATTTCTACACTCCACTGTATGTTTTTTATCTAGTGTTATTGCTGTTGTTTGTTGATGCGTATTAAATTCCTAGTATTGTAGTTCGTGTTTTTAAGAACGTTGTTGCGAATGCACTTTTGGGCATGTTTTTTTACATGTACGTTTGTGCATGTCCATTTGAGCGAGTGTGCTTGTGCATGTTTGTTGACTTGTATTAATGTCCTAGGATTGTAGTTTGTGTTTTCATGATCCTTTTTGCGAATGCACATTTGTGTGAGTACTTTTCTGAATGCTTTTGTACTCTTACTTATGTGCGTATCTTTCTAGCGAGAGTTTTTGTGCACGTTTCATGATGCGCATTCATGTCCTCGAACTTTAGTACGTATTTTCATGATCGCTTTTGGAATCAAATTTTGACCATGTTCGAGTCCGAATTTGGATTTTTGCCGTTAGCCAGAAATTGTAGCCAGCTAAAATAGCTTTCTAATGCCGCCGGAACCAGTTGATTTGAAGTCCGGGAGAGAAAGTTATGCTCGACTTCGTGGACGTACACTACCAAAGATGTTGATGGATTCTCTCTTCTAATTTGATTTGATTTTCCTAATTGCAACTCTTTTCTTACTCTTTGATCATTTTTGCTTCCTGGACACCTAATTTTCGATTTGTACCTATAAGATACCAAATCCACCAATTCAAACAGAAATATAAATTAATCCACAAAAAAAATCAACGTAAACGTAAACGTAGTGTTTTATTTCTACACTCCACTGTATCTTTTTTATCTAGTGTTTTTGCTATTGTTCGTTGATGCGTATTAAAGTCCTAGTATTGTAGTTCGTGTTTTTAAGAACGTTGTTGCGAATGCACTTTTGCGCATGTTTTTTTACATGTACATTTGTGCATGTCCATTTGAGCGAGTGTGCTTGTGCATGTTTGTTGATTTATATTAATGTCCTAGGATTGTAGTTTGTGTTTTCGTGAGCCTTTTTGCGGATGCACTTTTGCGTGAGTACTGTTGTGCATGCTTTTGTACTCTTTCTGATATGCGTATCTTTCTAGCGAGAGTTTTTGTGCACGTTTCTTGTTGCGCATTCATATCCTCGAACTTTAGTACGTATTTTCATGATCGCTTTTGGAATCCAACTTTGACCATGTTCGAGTCCGAATTTGGATTTTTGCCGTTAGACAGGAATTGTAGCCAAC
This sequence comes from Erythranthe guttata, assembly GCF_056151865.1. NCBI lineage: Eukaryota > Viridiplantae > Streptophyta > Magnoliopsida > Lamiales > Phrymaceae > Erythranthe > Erythranthe guttata. Next base: position 8,751,409 of record NC_142534.1, on the reverse strand, counting down.
TGAAATAGCTTTCTAATGCCGCCAGAACCAGTTGATTTGGAGTGCGGATGAGAAAGTTATGCTCGACATCGTGGACGTATACTACCTACGATGTTGAGGGATTCTCTCTTCTAATTTGATTTGATTTCCCTAATTGCAACTCTTTTCTTACTCTTTGATCATTTTTGCTTCCTAGACACCTAATTTTCGATTTGTACCTATAAGATACCAAATCCACCAATTCAAATAGAAATATAAATTAATCCACAAAAAAAAATAACGTAAACGTAAACGTGGTGTTTTATTTCTACACTCCACTGTATCTTTTTTATCTAGTGTTTTTGCTGCTGTTTGTTGATGCGTATTAAAGTCCTAGTATTGTAGTTCGTGTTTTTAAGAACGTTGTTACGAATGCACTTTTGCGCAAGTTTTTTTACATGTATGTTTGTGCATGTCCATTTGAGCGAGTGTGCTTGTGCATGTTTGTTGATTTGTATTAATGTCCTAGGATTGTAGTTTGTGCTTTCATGATCCTTTTTGCGAATGCACTTTTGCGTGAGTACTCTTGTGCATGCTTTTGTATTCTTACTTATGTGCGTATCTTTGTAGCGAGAGTTTTTGTGCACGTTTCTTGATGCGCATTTATGTCCTCGAACATTAGTACGTATTTTCATGATCGCTTTTGGAATCAAATTTTGACCATGTTCGAGTCCGAATTTGGATTTTCGCCGTTAGACCAGAACTGTAGCCAGCTGAAACAGCTTTCCAATGCCACGGGAACCAATTGATTTGGTGTCCAAATGAGAAAGTTATGCTCGACTTCGTGGACGTACACTACCAAAGATATTGAGGGATTTTCTCTTCTAATTTGATTTGATTTTCCAAATTGCAACTCTTTTCTTACTCTTTGATCATTTTTGCTTCTTGGGCACCTAATTTTCGATTTGTACCTATAAGATACCAAACCCACCAATTCAAACAGAAATATAAATTAATCCACAAAAAAAATCAACGTAAACGTAAACGTAGTGTTTTATTTCTACACTCCACTGTATGTTTTTTATCTAGTGTTTTTGCTGTTGTTTGTTGATGCGTATTAAAGTCCTAGTATTGTAGTTCGTGTTTTTAAGAACGTTGTTGCGAATGCACTTTTGCGCATGTTTTTTTACATGTACGTTTGTGCATGTCCATTTGAGCGAGTGTGCTTGTGCATGTTTGTTGATTTGTATTAATGTCCTAGGATTGTAGTTTGTGTTTTCGTGATCCTTTTTGCGAATGCACTTTTGTGTGAGTACTTTTGTGCATGCTTTTGTACTCTTACTTATGTGCGTATCTTTCTAGCGAGAGTTTTTGTGCACGTTTCTTGATGCGCATTCATGTCCTCGAACTATATTACGTATTTTCATGATCGCTTTTCGAATCAAATTTTGACCATGTTCGAGTCCGAATTTGGATTTTTGCCGTTAGACAGAAATTGTACCCAGCTTAAATAGCTTTCAAATGCCGCGGAAACCAGTTGATTTCGAGTACGGATGAGAAAGTTATGCTCGACTTCCTGGACGTACACTACCAAAGATGTTGAGGGATTATCTCTTCTAATTTGATTTGATTTTACTAATTGCAACTCTTTTCTTACTCTTTGATCATTTCTGCTTGCTGGACACCTAATTTTTGATTTGTACCTATAATATACCAAATCCACCAATTCAAACAGAAATATAAATTAATCCAAAACAAAAATCAAAGTAAACGTAAACGTAGAGTTTTATTTCTGCACTCCACTGTATCTTTTTTATCTAGTGTTTTTGTTGTTGTTTTTCTATGCGTATTAGAGTCCTAGTATTGTAGTTTGTGTTTTGAAGAACGTTGTTGCGAATGCACTTTTGCGCATGTTTTTTTACATGTACGTTTGTGCATGTCCATTTGAGCGAGTGTGCTTGTGCGTGTTTGTTGATTTGTATTAATGTCCTAGGATTGTAGTTTGTGTTTTCATGATCCTTTTTGCGAATGCACTTTTGTGTGTGTACTTTGGTGCATGCGTTTGTACTCTTACTTATGTGCGTATCTTTCTAGCGAGAGTTTTTGTGTACGTTTCATGATGCGCATTCATGTCCTCGAACTGTAGTTCGTATTTTCATGATGGCGTTTGGAATCAAATTTTGACCATGTTCGAGTCCGAATTTGGATTTTTGCCGTTAGACAGCAATTGTAGCCAGCTGAAATAGCTTTCTAATGCCGTCAGAACCAGTTGATTTGGAGTCCGGATGAGAAAGTTATGCTCGTCTTCATGGACGTACAGTAGCAAAGATGTTGAGGGATTCTCTCTTTTAATTTTATTTGATTTTCCTAATTGCAACTCTTTTCTTACTCTGTGATCATTTTTGCTTTCTAGACACCTAATTTTCGATTTGTACCTATAAGATACCAAATCCACCAATTCAAACAGAAATATAAATTAAACCAAAACAAAAAACCACGTAAACGTAAACGTAGAGTTTCATTTCTGCACTCCACTGTATCTTTTTTATCTAGTGTTTTTGCTGTTGTTTGTTGATGCGTATTAAAGTCCTAGTATTGTAGTTCGTGTTTTTAAGAACGTTGTTGCGAATGCACTATTGCGCATGTCTTTTTACATGTACGTTTGTGCATGTCCATTTGAGCGAGTGTGCTTGTGCATGTTTGTTGATTTGTATTAATATCCTAGGATTCTAGTTTGTGTTTTCATGATCGTTTTTGTGAATGCAGTTTTGCATGAGTACTCTTGTGCATGCTTTTGTACTCTTACTTATGTGCGTGTCTTTCTAGCGAGAGTTTTTGTGCACGTTTCTTGATGCGCATTCATGTCCTCGAAGTGTAGTACGTATTTTCATGATCTCTTTTGGAATCAAATTTTGACCATGTTCGAGTCCGAATTTGGATTTTTGCCGTTAGACAGGTATTGTAGCCAGCTGAAATAGCTTTCTAATGCCGCCGAAACCAGTTGATTTGGATTCCGGATGAGAAAGTTATGCTCGACTTCGTGGACGTACACTACCAAAGATGTTGAGGGATTCTCTCAGCTAATTTGATTTGATTTTCTTAATTGCCACTCTTTTCTTACTCTTTGATCATTTTTGGTTCCTGGACACCTAATTTTCGATTTGAACCTATAAGATACCAAATCCACCAATTCAAACAGAAATATAAATTAATCCAAAACAAAAATCAAAGTAAACGTTAACGTAGAGTTTTATTTCTGCACCCCACTGTATCTTTTTTATCTAGTGTTTTTGCTGTTGTTTGTTGATTCGTATTAAAGTCCTAGTATTGTAGTTCATGTTTTTAAGAACGTTGTTGCGAATGCACTTTTGTGCATGTTTTTTTACTCGACGTTTGTGCATGTCCATTTGAGCGAGTGTGCTTGTGCGTGTTTGTTGATTTGTATTAATGTCCTAGGATTGTAGTTTGTGTTTTCATGATCCTTTTTGCGAATGCACTTTTGCGTGAGTACTATTGTGCATGCTTTTGTACTCTTACTTATGTCCGTATCTTTCTAGGGAGAGTTTTTGTGCATGTTTCATGATGCGCATTCATGTCCTCGAACTCCAGTACGTATTTTCACGATGGCTTTTGGAATCAAATTTAGACTATGTTCGAGTCTGAATTTGGATTTTTGCCGTGAGACAGGAATTGTAGCCAGCTGAAATAGATTTTTAATGCCGCCTGAACTAGTTGATTTGGATCACATGATACTTCCTCAGATTATGCTTCGACTTCTGATGAGATCGCGGCTCCTTAGCTTGCGCCACGGCTCCAGTGTTATCACTGTACAATGGTACTGGATCACTAGCATTAGGAACGACACCCAACTCTTGGAATCGGCTGTCGTGCTTTGCTTGGAACTCTTCCAACACACGGCACCACCATTAAGCATGAATATAAATCCATAATTCGACTTTGAGTCGTCCACATCCGATTGAAAACTAGAGTCGGTAAAACCCTTTAATTTCAACTCGGCACCCCCATAAACCAAAAATATATCCTTCGTTCTTCGTAAGTACTTGAGGATTATCTTTCACGGCCTTCTAGTGAGTCGGGCCGGGGTAAGACTGATATCTGCTTGTGACACTCACAGCCAGCATACGCAATATCGGGTCTCGTACATAGCATGCCATACATAATGCTTCCTATGGCAGAAGCATAAGGCGTCCTTTTCATCTCCTCGATTTCACTAGGTGTTTGCGGACACAAAGATTTCGAGAGACGAACCCCATGGGACATTGGCAAGAATCCCTTCTTGGATTCTTCCATGCTAAACCGTTTCATAACGGTGTCTATGTACAGGCTTTGGGATAATCCAAGCATCTTTCTTGCTCTATCTCTATAGATGCGTATTCCTAATACATAAGATGCTTTTGCCAAATCCTTCATTGAGAAACGTATGGACAACCATGCTTTCGTTTGTTGCAACATTCCTACGTCATTCCCAATGAGTAGAATGTCATTAACGTAGAGCACTAAAAATATCACTGCCCTCCCACTAACCTTCTTGTATACACAAGGTTCCTCCGAATTCTTCTCAAAATCAAACTCTTTGATTGTTGCGTCGAACCTAATGTTCCAACTACGGCATGCTTGTTTCAATTCATAAATGGATCGCTGGAGCTTGCAAACCTTTTGCTCACTTCCAGAAGATATGAAGCGTTCTGGCTGCACCATGTAAATTTCTTCCTCAATATCTCCATTAAGGAAGGCGGTCTTCACATCCATTTGCCATATCTCGTAGTCGTACCACGCAGCTATGGCTAGCAAAATCCTAATGGACTTCAGCATCGCGACTGGCGAAAAGGTTTCCTCATAGTCAACACCTTGCCTTTGAGTGTATCCTTTTGCTACCAATCTAGCTTTATAGGTCGATACCGTTCCATCAACTCCAATTTTTTTCTTATAGATCCACTTGCAGCCTATAGGAACAATTCCCTTAGGTGGATCTACCAAGGGTCCACACCTTGTTGGAGTACATGGAGTCCATCTCGGATTTCATGGCAGTTAGCCAATGTCCCATGTCCGCATCCGATACGGCCTCATTGTATGTTCTTGGATCTTGTCCAAGATCAACATGATCTTCATCATTCTCGAGGAGGAATAACCTATCCGGCATTTTCCGAACTCTTTCGGATCTACGTACCGTAGGTTCAGGAGCTATATTAGTGGATTGTTGAATTGGTTCGATTACTTGTTCTTGCGTTTGAACTTCACTTTGTGGATCTTGAACTACTTCAAGTTCTATCATGCTGCCTTTTCTATCGGATAGAAACTCCCTTTCGAAAAAGGAGGCATTTCTCGAAACAAACGTCTTTGCTTCCTTGACATAATAGAATTCGTATCCCATTGAGTCTTCAAGATACCCCACAAAATAGCACAAGTCGGATTTACTATCCAACTTGTCTCCCACTAATCGCTTCACATAAGCGGGACAACCCCATATCCTAATATGTTTGTAGTTGGGTTTCTGGGAATGCCAAAGTTCATAGGGTGTGGATTTAACTGCTTTGGTGTTAACTCTATTCAGCAAATATGCGGCAGTGCGAAATGCATGACCCCACAAGTATGCTGGTAAGTTTGTGAACCCCATCATAGATCGAACCATATCCAATAAAGTTCGTTTCCGACGTTCGGAAACTCCATTAAGTTGAGGAGTTCCAGGTGGAGTCCATTGAGATTGTATTCCATTCTCTTTTAGATAGTCAATGAACTCGATGCTCAAGTATTCTCCACCACGATCGGATCGCAGTTTTTTAATACTTCGTCCGAGTTGCTTCTCTACTTCGTGTCTAAAATCTTTGAACCTTTCAAATGTTTCAGACTTGTACTTCATCAAGTACACATACCCATACCTAGAATAATCGTCGGTAAAGGTAGCGAAGTATTTGTATCCACCCTTCGCACTAACACTTAGTGGACCACATACGTCTGTATGAATCAAATCCAAAAGACCTTCGGCTCGTTCCATCTTCCCTTTGTAGCGTGACTTGGTCATTTTCCCTTTAAGGCAAGATTCACAAGTTTGTAGTGATTTCACGTCCTCCAAAGAGAACAATCCTTCACTAACAAAATCGTTCATCCTTCTTAAAGAGACATGACCTAATCTAGCGTGCCAAAGTTGTGCGGGGTTTTGTTCTATCTACTTACGTTTTGCTGATATAACATTAATAGGTATTTCATTTGGATTTAGTTCATACAAGTTGTTTAACAGTCGTCCTTTGCAAATCAAATTCTCATTCTTTTGTATAATGCAAATCGAATTTCCAAAAACAAAAGTAAAACCTTCAATATCTAATACATGAATAGAAATAAGGTTTCTAATGAGGGACGAAACAAATAAACAATCGTTCAAAACAATAGGAAAACTAGAATCCAAAACATTTAAGTAAATCGTGCCAATGGCTTCGGCAGCAACTTTTGCTCCATTCCCCATCCTTAGGTAGGTCTCACCCGCTCTAAGCTTTCGACTTCTTTTCATTAGCTGCAAATCATTGCACAAATGTGAGCCACAACCCGTATCCAATACCCAAGAAGAAGAATTGACAGACAAATTTACGTCAATGAAATACGTACCCTTTTCAGAACTTTTCTGCTTTAGGTAAGCCTTGCAGTTACGGCGCTAATGTCCTTTCTTTCCACAATGATGGCAAGCATCATCAACTTGCTTGCTGAACTTTGCCTTGGGGCCCCCACTACCTTCACCCACTTCGAACTTGCTGTTTGGGAAGGGAACTCTTTCCTTTCTCTTCTTTTGGGAAGAACTCTTCTTACCAGAAGTAGCAGCAATGAGAACAGACTTCTCTTTCTTAATGGTGGACTCGAAACTGACCAACATGTTCATCAACTCATCCAATGGAGGATCTAGTTTGTTCATGTTGAAGTTCACTATGAACGATTCATACGAACTAGGAAGAGACAACAAGATCAAATCCAACGAGAGCTCGGCCGGGAGGGTGACATCGAGATTGACTAGCCTTTCAAGGAGATTGACCATTTTGACACAGTGCTCGTGGACCGATGTCCCTTCGCGCAGTCTCGCCGTGATCAACTCCTTTGTAGCAGAGTACCTCGATGCCCTAATATTCTCACTGTACATGCTATCGAGATGAGCCTTTATATCGAAGGCATGCATGTGAGACTCATATTTCCTCGCAAGCGCGGGCTCCATGGCGTCTATCATATAGCACCTAGCATGTTTGTCATCTTTCTTCCATGCTTCATAAGTTTCCTTTTCAGCATCAGTCGTTGTGGCAGGTATAGTGGCGGGAAATCTCTCGTTGAAAACATAGAGACGCCCCTCAACGGTTAGCACAAGCTTAAGACTACGCAACTAAACTAGGTAATTAGGGCCATTGAGTTTATTGTCGAGGATTGACATTATGGGATTCTTAGACATGATTATCTGAGAGGTATAGAGAAGAGGATTATTAGAGATTCGCGTTAAATGATTGTTATAATTAAATGTTTGGCCTTATGTTATTTAATTGTTCTCCCACTAATTTTATCGAGTTCCACTTCCCTCTAGCGGACAAACGAGAAAACTGATTTTTCTTAATGGGCTTTAGGTCCAATAGACAAATATAACCCGTAGTTAATCTAGCCCCCGATGATATTTACCCAAAGGTAGATCACAATCAATCATATCCACAATATGACCCTAAATTAATTTTCCTCACACTTGATAATGACCTAAGTTAATCTCGCGAATATCAAAATCGTCGTGTGTCAAGTCTGACCTACCAATCAAAGATGCTCATAGAACTTGATTATGCCAAACTAATGCAGTCCCTAGTTAATCTAGCCGACCACATTAATCCAACATAACACTTTTCTATGGCTACCTTCATCGCTATGTCAATTGAATTACAGCATACTCTACCATAGCACTCCCCGCTAACACGGCTTACTGCACTACGGTAAAGGGCTACACATAATCCAACCGTTGGCAGAAGGAAAGAAATAACTCAACATATTGGGTTTTTCTTTATAGCTTGAAATGATTCTTAATTAGATCAAGAATGAGGGTTATTAAAATTTTTATCTCATCAGAAGGTTCGGATTGGTCTATGTGATTCCTACATCTATGTTCTCTAAAGGTATATGGAAACGCATATTGTCCTAATAGGAACATACGACCTAACTTCATAATTAATTACATTAATTAATTATCGGGTTTTTCAAAATAATTATAGAACCTCAACTAGCATAAATCATTCAAATAATGTTGAAGTACTACAATTAAGTTGAACTATAATCAATATTATATTTGTGTTCTATTAATTGAAATTAATTTAACAATTTAAATTAATTAATTAATCTAACACCTATTTACTAAAATAGATGATTGTTGACTCGATTATCTAATTGGGATTAATTGAAAATAATTACCCAAAAATTAAAATCAATTTGTTTCAAGTTTAATTTTAGAAATCTGAAATAATTTTTATTTTTTTTTTATTTTTTTTTTTATTTTTAGTGAACCGGTTCGGCCCGACCGGTCTGACCGGTTCGGACCGAAGCGGTCCGGTTCTGCCCGGTCCAGTTGACCCAAATCAATGGGCCAGGTCAGTCGGACCGAGAACCGGTCTGACCGACCCGAATCCACGTGGATTCGGTCAATTGTATCGTGCACAACCATCGAACCGGCCGGTTCGACCGGTTCGATCCGAACAATTAAAAACGACGTTTAAAAAACAATTTCTGATCCGATTTTCCAATTTTAAACAATTTTAAAGCTGGAAAAATTCTAAACAATATTTCAAAAATATTTTAAACTTACGAAAACTCCCAATTACATAATACAACAATCGCTATTTTAATAAATCGAACATTCATAAAATCATAGCATATTATAACGAACGCAATTAATTGCGCAACGAGCTCTGATACCACTGTTGGGAATCGGACACGTGTACGCAGCAGAAAACACAAATTTTATGCGAATTAAACGAATTTAAAACACATAAACACATGCCCGATAATTGAAAACAATTAATTGCGTACCTTTGCGCTTCCAGCGAAATTAAAAACAACATACATGCTTAATTATTCAACCGAATTTAAATCAATTAGCATGCTCGCGTTTAAATCAAATAACATGCTCGCAACAAATAAAACGATTTCATGTAATCACATAAAATCATACAATAACGAACATGAACATTTTGTTTAAACGTAAACGAATCAAGAACAATGAATTCGTGAGTTTACCTCTTGAAGCGTGAGGTAGGCGCACTAAGCAAGACGGGATTACTACGGAAACCAATCCGTACAATCCGGGGCAGCAGCGGTGGAGTGGCAGCAGCGGCAAGACGGGCCACGGCGGCGCGTGTGACTCACGCGCGGTCTTCGGGCGGTGCGTGGGGATGCGTGCGGCTTCGGCTCGTGTGCTGCTCCTCGATTCTTCGATCTTCGATCTTCCTCCTCTCGGATTTCACCTTGTATACTTCGATCTACTAAACACGTGCCACTAGACACGTAATAGTTAGAAAAACGGAAGAAAAGAAGGGAGGAAAGAACTACCGAAAGTAATCGGCCAACGAATGGCCGATTCCGGTGAGACGGCGACGGCGACGGCGGTGGTGGCCGTGGAAGAGGGTGGCCGATCGAGAGAGGCAGCGGCTAGGGTTTAGTTTGTCTCTTGTCTTTTAAAGTGTGTGTGTAAGACCTGTAACTCAAGTATTTATAGTGTCTTGCATAAAACCCGAACGGGCTTAAGTTGGACCGGGCCCAACAACTTAAGTTCGTTAGTTCTTTTACTTGCTCGTCTCTCTCAATTCAATGATCGGAAAATTGCAACGATTACATTTTCGGAATCATTATAATGTCCTCGTCATTACGAGTGCCAACTCTCGATTTCCAACTTTCCAAAAGTGGAAACCCTAATTCAGTGCACTTTCTAAATTTGGAAACTTCCCGATTTAGAAAGTCCACTAATACGTTTGCCTATTCTTTTCCTTTTCTTATTCTCATTCGTAATTCCAAATTACGAATGTTGGACCCAATCATATTGACTTCCAATCATGCAAAGATAAACCATTTTATCTCTGACCGTTTATTCAAAGATCTCATGTGCACGAGCAGTGTGACCCTCGATGGTTCAGGTGTAAGCTAGCCGTGGGCCCACAACCCTTTGTGGTCAAAACTCATCCCTTAGAGTTACGATTAAGATGAAGCTCGTTTCACCTTAATCACCCAACGAATCAAGATTGGCATCTAGCAACTACGCGTCATGATTCCCTGGATACAAATGAAGTACCTGCAAGAACCTTTAGATATAGTTAACGTACAGTACGGTCCCTTCGATTCATATGTCATGATTGAACTAGAGGCATTGGTTCGTCGAGACCTCTTTATTTGTTCAATGACGGTGCGATCGTTCTAAGTGTTGTAATCGTTACGTGCATGACTTAGAGAATCGAATTCTCTAATCATCACTTAGTCAGCTCTAGCCAGAGACTTAGAATAATTACAAACTTTCAGAACACACAGGACATCCAAGACTATTCTAGCGATCGAATCCCCGACTACAATGCATAGACCTCCTGTTAGAGTAGGTGACCAACAAGCTAACTTGTGGCTGTGGTCTTTCGTATTTATTATTGTAATAAACGAACCTTTATTCGTATTAATGATAAAACATCTTGGCATTCTATATCATTGTCCCTTTGTCACAAGCATAGATATAGTCCTTACAGTTATTACAAGTACTAGTAATTGATCGTTAGGATCGTGAGATATTTACTCAAGTATTATAACTGTTAAACGTGTTCCTAGTCGAAGGGTTACGCCACTAATGAGGATATCGGCCTTTCCCATTAAGACTAGCACTTAGTGTATGTGTACTGCATCTCATCAGTAAACGGTATTGTGATATCGGCATGCATAAGTGGGTGCTCGTAAGTTGACGAGTTCACTGAACTCCCTCACCCTAGAAATCTCTAAGTGGTTCCCAATAATCGAGTAGAGAAATCTATGGTATAGTTGTACACCATTAGTCCTTATGACCTAGACATCACCGTGACATCACTAGAGGACCAGCTGTATCGTGACCTGTCCCTGAGTTCCACCGAGGACCATCCCAAGGGCCAGTGTTCGTGCAGTCCGAAATCTAGTGGGAGGTCTGTGCATTGTAGTCGGGGATTTGATCGCTAGAATAGTCTTGGATGTCCTGTGCGTTCTGAAAGTTTGTAATCATTCTAAGTCTCTGGCCAGAGCTGACTAAGTGATGATTAGAGAATTCGATTCTCTAAGTCATGCACGTAAGGATTACAACACTTAGAACGATCGCACCGTCATCGAACATATAAAGAGGTCTCGATGAACCAATGCCTCTAGTTCGATCGGGACATATGTATCGAAGGGACCGTACTGTACGTTAACTATATCTGAAGGTTCTTGCAGGCACTTCATTTGTATCTAGGGAATCATGACGCGTAGTTGCTAGACGCCAATCTTGATTCGTTGGGTGATTAAGGTGAAACGAGCTTCATCTTAATCGTAACTCTAAGGGACGAGTTTTGACCACAAAGAGTTGTGGGCCCACGGCTAGCTTACACCTGAACCATCGAGGGTCACACTGCTCGTGCACATGAGATCTTTGAATAAACGGTCAGAGAAAAAATAGTTTATCTTTGCATGATTGGAAGTCAATATGATTGAGTCCAACGTTCGTAATTTGGAATTATGAATGAGAATAAGAAAAGGAAAAGAATAGGCGAACGTGTTAGTGAACTTTCTAAATCGGGAAGTTTCCAAATTTAGAAAGTGCACTGAACTAGGGTTTTCCACTTTTGGAAAGTTGGAAAATGAGAGTTGGCACTCGTAATGACGAGGATATTATAATGATTCCGAAAATGTAATTGTTGCAATTTTCCGATCATTGAATTGAGAGAGACGAGCAAGTAAAGGAACTAACGAGCTTAAGCTGTTGGGCCCGGTCCAACTTAAGCCCGTTAGGGTTTTATGCAAGGGACTATAAATACTTGATTTATAGGCCTTGCACAAACACACAAGACCTAACCCTAACCCTAGCCGCTCGTACCCTCTCTCTCTCGGCCCTCTCTCCTCGGCCACCGCGCCGCCGTCGCCGGAGCTTCACCGGAATCGGCCATTCATTGGCCGATTGTTTCGGTATTGTTTTTCCTTCTCTTTTTCTTCCGTTTTTCTAACTATTACGTGTCTAGTGCCACGTGTTTAGTAGATCGAAGTATACGAGGTGAAATCCGAGAGGAGGAAGACTGTAGATCGAAGAATCGAGGAGCAACGCACGAGCCGAAGCTGCACGCTGCCCCACGCGCCGCCCCGGAAGACCGCGCGTGTACCTCACGCGCCGCCGTGGGCCGATCTGCTGCTGCTGCCGCTGCACCGCTGCTGGCCCGATTGTACGGATTGGTTTCCGTAGCAATCTCGACTTGCTAAACGCTCCTACATCATGCTTCAAGAGGTAAATACACGAAACCCTAGTTTCGATTCGTTTATGTTTAAACTATGATTTCATGTTTGCTATCGTATGATTTTATGTGATTATATGTAATCGTTTTAATCTTTGCAAGCATGTTAATCGGTTTAAACGCGAGCATGTTAATTGATTTAAATTCGGTTAAATTATTTAGCATGTATGTTGTTTTTAATTTCGCTGGAAGCGCAAAGGTACGCAATTAATTGATTTAATTTGTCGGGCATGTACATGTGTGATTTAAAGTCGTTTAATTCGCATAAAATTTTTGTTTTCCGCTGCGTATGCGTGCCCAAAACCCAACAGTGGTATCAGAGCTCGTTGCGTAATTAATTGCGTTGTATAATATGCTATGATTTTATGCATGTTCGATTTATTAAAGTAGTGATTGTTGTATTATGTAATTGGGAGTTTTCGTAAGTTTAAAATATTTTTGAAATATTGTTTAGAATTTTTCCAGCTTTAAAATTGTTTAAAATTGGAAAATCGGATCTGAAATTGTTTTTAAAACATCGGTTTTTGTTTAATCGGATCGAACCGGTCGAACCGGCCGGTTCGATGGTTATGTGCGATTTAGTTGACCGAATCCACGTGGATTCGGGTCGGTCAGACCGGTTCCCGGTCCGACTGACCCGGCCCACTGATTTGGGTCAGCTGAACCGGACAGAACCGGACCGCTTCGGTCCGAACCGGTCAGACCGGTTGGGCCGAACCGGTTCACTGAAAAAAAAAAAAAAGAAAAAAAATTTATTTCAGATTTCTAAAATTAAACTTAAAACAAATTGATTTTAATTTTTGGAAAATTATTTTCAATTAATCCCAATTAGATAATTGGATCGACAATCATCTATTTTAGTAAATAGGTGTTAGATTAATTAATTAATTTAAATTGTTAAATTGATTTCAATTAATAGAACACGTATATAATATTGATTATAAGTTCAACTTAATTAGTAGTACCTCAACATTATATGAATGATTTATGCTAGTTGAGGTTCTATAATTATTTTGAAAACCCGATAATTAATTAATGTAATTAATTATATAATTAGGTCGTATGTTCCTCTTAGGACAATATGCGTTTCCATATACCTTTAGAGAACATAGATGTAGGAATCACATAGACCAATCCGGACCTTCTGATGAGATAAAACTTTTAATAAAACCCCTCATTCTTAATTTAATTGAGAATCATTTCAAGCTATAAAGAATGACCCAATCTGTTGAGTTATTTCTTTCCTTCTGCCAACGGTTGGATTATGTGTAGCCCTTTGCTGTAGTGCAGTAAGCCGTGTTAGCGGGGAGTGCTATGGTAGAGTAAGCTGTAATTCAATTGACATATTGATGAAGGTAGCCATAGAAAAGGGTTATGTTGAATTAGCGTGGTCGGCTAGATTAACTAGGGACTGCATTAGTTTGGCATAATCAAGTTCTATGAGCATCTTTGATTCGTAGGTTAGACTTGACACACGACGATTTTGATATTCGCGAGATTAACTTAGGTCATTATCAAGTGTGAGGAAAATTTATTTAGGGTCATATTGTGGATATGATTGATTGTGATCTACCTTTAGGCAAATATAATCGGGCTAGATTAACTACGGGTTATATTTGTCTATTGGACCTAAAGCCCATTAAGAAAAATCAGTTTTCTCGTTTGTCTACTAGAGGGAAGTGGAACTCGATAAAATTAGTGGGAGAACAATTAAATAACACAAGACCAAACATTTAATTGTAACAATCATTTAACGCGAATCTCTAATAATCCTCTTCTCTAAATGTCTCAGATAATCATGTCTAAGAATCCCATAATGTCAATCCTCGACAATAAACTCAATGGCCCTAATTACCTAGATTGGTTGCGTAGTCTTAAGCTTGTGCTAACTGTTGAAGGGCGTCTCTATGTTTTGAACGAGAGGCTTCCCGCCACTATACCTGCCACAGCAACTGATGCGGAAAAGGAAACTTATGAAGTTTGGAAGAAAGATGACACTCATGCTAGGTGCTATATGATAGCCGCCATGGAGCCCGCACTTGCGAGGAAATATGAGTCTCACATGCATGCTTTCGATATAAAGGCTCATCTCGATAGCATGTATAGTGAGAATATTAGGGCATCGAGGTACGCTGCTACAAAGGAGTTGATCACAGCGAGACTGCGCGAAGGGACTTCGGTCCACGAGCACTGTCTCAAAATGATCACTCTCCTTGAAAAGCTAGTGAATCTTGATGTCACCCTCCCAGCCGAGCTCTCTTTGGATTTGATCCTGTTGTCCCTTCCTAGTTCCTATGAATCGTTCATAGTGAACTTCAACATGAACAAACTAGATCCTCCCTTGGATGAGTTAATGAACATGTTGGTCAGCTTCGAGTCCACCATTAAGAAAGAGAAGTCTGTTCTCATTGCTGCTACTTCTGGAAAGAAGAGTTCTTTCCAAAAGAAGAGAAAGGAAAGAGTTCCCTTCCCAAACAGCAAGTTCGAAGTGGGTGAAGGTAGTGGGGGCCCCAAAGCAAAGGTTAGCAAACAAGTTGATGATGCTTGCCATCACTGTGGAAAGAAAGGACATTGGCGCCGCAACTCCAAGGCTTACCTAAAGCAGAAAGGTTCTGAAAAGGGTACGTATTTCATTGACGTAAATTTGTCTGTCAACTGTTCTTCTTGGGTATTGGATACGGGCTGTGGCTCACATTTGTGCAATGATTTG
Source organism: Erythranthe guttata (assembly GCF_056151865.1). Taxonomy (NCBI): domain Eukaryota; kingdom Viridiplantae; phylum Streptophyta; class Magnoliopsida; order Lamiales; family Phrymaceae; genus Erythranthe; species Erythranthe guttata. The sequence continues at coordinate 8,736,244 of NC_142534.1, read as the reverse complement.
CAGCTAATGACAAGAAGTCGAAGACTTAGAGCGGGTGAGACCTACCTAAGGATGGGGAATGGAGCAAGAGTTGCTGCTGAAGCCATTGGCACAATTTACTTAAATGTTTTGGATTCTAGTTTTCCTATTGTTTTGAACGATTGTTTATTTGTTCCGTCGCTCATTAGAAACCTTATTTCTATTCCTGCATTAGATATTGAAGGTTTTACTTTTGTTTTTGGAAATTCGATTTGCATTATACAAAAGAATGAGAATTTAATTTGCAAAGGACGACTATTAAACAATTTATATGAACTGAATCCAAATGAAATACCTATTAATGTTATATCAGCAAAACGTAAGGAGATAGATCAAAACCCCGCACAACTTTGGCACGCTAGATTAGGTCATGTCTCTTTAAGAAGGATGAACGATTTTGTCAGTGAAGGCTTGTTCTCTTTGGAGGACGTGAAATCACTACAAACTTGTGAATCCTGCCTTAAAGGGAAAATGACCAAGTCACCCTACAAAGGGAAAATGGAACGAGCCGAGGGTCTTTTGGATTTGATCCATACAGACGTATGTGGTCCACTAAGTGTTAGTGCGAAGGGTGGATATAACTACTTCGCTACCTTTACCGACGATTGTTCTAGGTATGGGTATGTGTACTTGATGAAGTACAAGTCTGAAACATTTGAAAGGTTCAAAGATTTTAGACACGAAGTGGAAAAGCAACTCGGACGAAGTATTAAGAAGCTGCGATCCGATCGTGGTGGAGAATACTTGAGCATCGAGTTCATTGACTATCTAAAAGAGAATGGGATACAATCCCAATGGACTCCACCGGGAACTCCTCAACTTAATGGAGTGTCCGAACGTCGGAATCCAACTTTATTAGATATGGTTCGATCAATGATGGGGTTCACAAACTTACCGGCATACTTATGGGGTCATGCACTTCGTACTGCCGCGTATTTGCTGAATAGAGTTAACACCAAAGCAGTTAAATCCACACCTTATGAAATTTGGCATTCCCGGAAACCCAATTACAAACATATTAGGATATGGGGTTGTCCCGCTTATGTGAAGCGATTAGTGGGAGATAAGTTGGATAGTAAATCCGACTTGTGCTATTTTGTGGGGTATCCCGAAGACTCGATGGGATACGAGTTCTACTATGTCAAAGAAGCAAAGAGATTTGTTTCGTGAAATGCCACCTTTTTGGAAAGGGAGTTTCTATCCGATAGAAAGGGCAGCATGATAGAACTTGAAGTAATTCAAGAACCACAAAGTGAAGTTCAAACGCAAGAACAAGTAATCGAACCAATACAACAAACCACTAATATACCTCCTGAACCTACGGTACGTAGATCCGAAAGAGTTCGGAAAATGCCGGATAGGTTATTCCTCCTCGAAAATGATGAAGATCATGTTGATCTTGGACGAGATCCAAGAACATACAATGAGGCCGTATCGGATGCGGACATGTGACATTGGCTAACTGCCATGAAATCCGAAATGGACTCCATGTACTCCAACAAGGTATGGACCTTGGTAGATCCACCCAAAGGAATTGTTCCTATAGGCTGCAAGTGGATCTATAAGAAGAAAATTGGAGTTGATGGAAAGGTATCGACCTATAAAGCTAGATTGGTAGCAAATGGATACACTCAAAGGCAAGGTGTTGACTATGAGGAAACCTTTTCGCCAGTCGCGATGCTGAAGTCCATTAGGATTTTGCTGGCCATAGCTGCGTGGTACGACTACGAGATATAGCAAATGGATGTGAAGACCGCCTTCCTTAATGGAGATATTGAGGAAGAAATTTACATGGCGCAGCCGGAAGGCTTCATATCTTCTGGAAGTGAGCAAAAGGTTTGCAAGCTCCAGCGATCCATTTATGGATTGAAGCAAGCATCCCGTAGTTGGAACATTAGGTTCGACTCAACTATCAAAGAGTTTGATTTTGAGAGAATCCGGAGGAACCTTGTGTATACAAGAAGGTTAGTGGGAGGGCAGTAATATTTTTAGTGCTTTACGTTGATGACATTCTACTCATTGGGAATGACGTAGGAATGTTGCAGCAAACGAAAGCATGGTTGTCCACACGTTTCTCAATGAAGGATTTGGGAGAAGCATCTTATGTATTAGGAATACGCATCTATAGAGATAGAGCAAGGAAGATGCTTGGCTTATCCCAAAGCCTGTACATAGACACCGTTATGAAACGGTTTAGCATGGAAGAATCCAAGAAGGGATTCTTGCCAATGTCCCATGGGGTTCGTCTCTCGAAATCTATGTGTCCGCAAACACCTAGTGAAATCGATGAGATGAAAAAGACGCCCTATGCTTCTGCCATAGGAAGCATAATGTATGGCATGCTATGTACGAGACCCGATATTGCGTATGCTGTGAGTGTCACAAGCAGATATCAGTCTAACCCCGGCCCGGCTCACTGGAAAGCCGTGAAAGATATCATCAAGTACTTGCGAAGAACTAAGGATATATTTTTGGTCTATGGGGGTGCCGAGTTGAAATTAGAGGGTTTCACTGACTCTAGTTTTCAATCGGATGTGGACGACTCAAAGTCGAATTCTGGATTTATATTCACGCTTAATGGTGGTGCCGTGTGTTGGAAGAGTTCCAAGCAAAGCACGACGGCCGATTCCACTACCGAAGCGGAATACATTGCAGCGTCCGAAGCTGCAAAAGAAGGGACTTGGATAAGGAAATTCATCCAAGAGTTGGGTGTCATTCCTGATGCTAGTGATCCAGTACCGTTGTACTGTGATAACACCGGAGCCGTGGCGCAAGCTAAGGAGCCACGATCTCATCAGAAGTCGAAGCATATTCTGAGGAAGTATCACGTGATCCGAGAGATCATTGATAGAGGTGAAGTTAAGGTTGAACGAGTCACCTCGGAAGAGAACGTTGCAGACCCCTTCACGAAGCCTTTACCGAGATCGGTCCATGAGAAACATCGAGAGTCATTGGGATTGCGATTTATGGGTAGTTGGCTTTAGGTCAAGTGGGAGATTGTTAGAGTAGGTGACCAACAAGCAAACTTGTGGCTGTGGTCTTTCGTATTTATTATTGTAATAAACGAACCTTTATCCGTATTAATGATAAAACATCTTGGCATTCTATATCTTTGTCCCTTTGTCACAAGCATAGATATAGTCCTTACAGTTATTACAAGTACTAGTAATTGATCGTTAGGATCGTGAGATATTTACTCAAGTATTATAACTGTTAAACGTGTTCCTAGTCGAAGGGTTACGCCACTAATGAGGATATCGGCCTTTCCCATTAAGACTAGCACATAGTGTATGTGTACTGCATCTCATCAGTAAACGGTATTGTGATATCGGCATGCATAAGTGGGTGCTCGTAAGTTGACGAGTTCACTGAACTCCCTCACCCTAGAAATCTCTAAGTGGTTCCCAATAATCGAGTAGAGAAATCTATGGTATAGTTGTACACCATTAGTCCTTATGACCTAGACATCACCGTGACTTCACTAGAGGACCAGCTGTATCGTGACCTGTCCCTGTGTTCCACCGAGGACCATCCCAAGGGCCAGTGTTCGTGCAGTCCGAAATCTAGTGGGAGGTCTGTGCATTGTAGTCGGGGATTCGATCGCTAGAATAGTCTTGGATAACCTGTGTGTTCTGAAAGTTTGTAATCATTCTAAGTCTCTGGCCAGAGCTGACTAAGTGATGATTAGAGAATTCGATTCTCTAAGTCATGCACGTAAGGATTACAACACTTAGAACGATCGCACCGTCATCGAACATATAAAGAGGTCTCGATGAACCAATGCCTCTAGTTCGATCGGGACATATGTATCGAAGGGACCGTATTGTACGTTAACTATATCTGAAGGTTCTTGCAGGCACTTCATTTGTATCTAGGGAATCATGACGCGTAGTTGCTAGACGCCAATCTTGATTCGTTGGGTGATTAAGGTGAAACGAGCTTCATCTTAATCGTAACTCTAAGGGACGAGTTTTGACCACAAAGAGTTGTGGGCCCACGGCTAGCTTACACCTGAACCATCGAGGGTCACACTGCTCGTGCACATGAGATCTTTGAATAAACGGTCAGAGATAAAATAGTTTATCTTTGCATGATTGGAAGTCAATATGATTGAGTCCAACGTTCGTAATTTGGAATTATGAATGAGAATAAGAAAAGGAAAAGAATAGGCGAACGTGTTAGTGAACTTTCTAAATCGGGAAGTTTCCAAATTTAGAAAGTGCACTGAACTAGGGTTTTCCACTTTTGGAAAGTTGGAAAATGAGAGTTGGCACTCGTAATGACGAGGATATTATAATGATTCCGAAAATGTAATTGTTGCAATTTTCCGATCATTGAATTGAGAGAGACGAGCAAGTAAAGGAACTAACGAGCTTAAGCTGTTGGGACCGGTCCAACTTAAGCCCGTTAGGGTTTTATGCAAGGGACTATAAATACTTGATTTATAGGCCTTGCACAAACACACAAGACCTAACCCTAACCCTAGCCGCTCGTACCCTCTCTCTCTCGGCCCTCTCTCCTCTGCCACCGCGCCGCCGTCGCTGGAGCTTCACCGGAATCGGCCATTCATTGGCTGATTGTTTCGGTATTGTTTTTCCTGCTCTTTTTCTTCCGTTTTTCTAACTATTACGTGTCTAGTGCCACGTGTTTAGTAGATCGAAGTATACGAGGTGAAATCCGAGAGGAGGAAGACTGTAGATCGAAGAATCGAGGAGCAACGCACGAGCCGAAGCTGCACGCTGCCCCACGCGCCGCCCCGGAAGACCGCGCGTGTACCTCACGCGCCGCCGTGGGCCGATCTGCTGCTGCTGCCGCTGCACCGCTGCTGGCCCGATTGTACGGATTGGTTTCCGTAGCAATCTCGACTTGCTAAACGCTCCTACATCATGCTTCAAGAGGTAAATACACGAAACCCTAGTTTCGATTCGTTTATGTTTAAACTATGATTTCATGTTTGCTATCGTATGATTTTATGTGATTATATGTAATCGTTTTAATCTTTGCAAGCATGTTAATCGGTTTAAACGCGAGCATGTTAATTGATTTAAATTCGGTTAAATTATTTAGCATGTATGTTGTTTTTAATTTCGCTGGAAGCGCAAAGGTACGCAATTAATTGATTTAATTTGTCGGGCATGTACATGTGTGATTTAAAGTCGTTTAATTCGCATAAAATTTTTGTTTTCCGCTGCGTATGCGTGCCCGAAACCCAACACCTCCGACTAGATTTCGGACTGCACGAACACTGGCCCCTTGGGATGGTCCTCGGTGGAACTCAGGGACAGGTCACGAGACAACTGGTTCTCTAGTGAAGTCACGGTGATGTCTAGGTCATAAGGACTAATGGTGTACAACTATACCATAGATATCTCTACTCGATTATTGGGAACCACTTAGAGATTTCTAGGGTGAAGGAGTTTAGTGAACTCGTCAACTTACGAGCACCCACTTATGCATGCCGATATCACAATACCGTTTACTGATGAGATGCAGTACACATACACTAAGTGCTAGTCTCTTAATGGGAAAGGCCGATATCCTCATTGGTGGCCTAACCCTTTGACTAGGAACACGTTTCACAGTTATAATACTTAAGTAAATATCTCAAGATCCTAACGATCAATTACTAGTACTTGTAATAACTGTAAGGACTATATCTATTCTTGTGACAAAGGGACAAAGATATAGAATGCCAAGGTGTTTTATCATTAATACGAATAAAGGTTCGTTTATAACCATAATAAATACGAAAGACCACAGCCAATTGTTGGCTTGTTGGTCACCTACGCTAACAGTAGTTTGTGTTTTCATGATCCTTTTTGCGAATGCACTTTTGCGTGAGTATATTTGTGCATGCTTTTGTACTCTTACTTATGTGCATATCTTTCTAGCAAGAGTTTTTGTGCATGTTTCATGATGCGCATTCATGTCCTCGAACTGTAGTACGTATTTCCATGATGGCTTTTGGAATCAAATTTTGACCATGTTCGAGTCCGAATTTGGATTTTTGCGGTTAGACAGAGATTGTAGCCAGCTGAAATAGCTTTCTAATGCCACCCGATCCAGTTTATTTGGAGTTTGGATGTGAAAGTTATGCTCGACTTCGTGGACGTACACTACCAAAGATGTTGAGGGATTCTCTCTTCTAATTTGATTTGATTTTCCTAATTGCAACTCTTTTCTTACTCTTTGATCATTTTTGCTTCCTGGACACCTAATTTTCGATTTGTTCCTATAAGATACCAAATCCACCAATTCAAACAGAAATATAAATTAATCCACAAAAAAAATCAACGTAAACGTAAACGTAGTTTTTTATTTCTACACTCCACTGTATTTTTTTTATCTAGTGTTTTTGTTGTTGTTTGTTGATGCGTATTAAAGTCCTAGTATTGTAGTTCGTGTTTTTAAGAACGTTGTTGCGAATGCACTTTTGCGCATGTTTTTTTACATGTACGTTTGTGCATGTCCATTTGAGCGAGTGTGCTTGTGCGTGTTTGTTGATTTGTATTAATGTCCTAGGATTGTAGTTTGTGTTTTCATGATCCTTTTTGCGAATGCACTTTTGGCGTGAGTACTTTTGTGCATGCTTTTGTACTCTTACTTATGTGCGTATCTTTCTCGCGAGAGTTTGTGTGCACGTTTCTTGATGCGCATTCATGTCCTCGAACTGTAGTACGTATTTTCATGATCGGTTTTGGAATCAAATTTTGACCATGTTCGAGTCCGAATTTGGATTTTTGCCATTAGACAGGAAATGTAGCCAGCTGAAATAGCTTTCGAATGCCGCCAGAACCAGTTGATTTGGAGTCCGGATGAGAAAGTTATGCTCGACTTCGTGGACGTACACTACCAAAGATGTTGAGGGATTCTCTATTCTAATTTGATTTGATTTTCCTAATTGCAACTCTTTTCTTACTCTTTGATAATTTTTGCTTCCTGGACACCTAATTTTCGATTTGTACCTATAAGATACCAAATCCTCCAATTCAAACAGAAATATAAATTAATCCAAAACAAAAATCAATGTAAACGTAAACGTAGAGTTTTATTTCTGCACTCCACTGTATCTTTTTTATCTAGTGTTTTTGCTGTTGTTTGTTGATGCATATTACAGTCCTAGTATTTTAGTTCGTGTTTTTAAGAACGTTGTTGCGAATTCACTTTTGCGCATGTTTTTTTACACGTACGTTTGTGCATGTCCATTAGAGCGAGTGTGCTTGTGCATGTTTGTTGATTTGTATAAATGTCCTAGGATTATAGTTTGTGTTTTCATGATCCTCTTTGCGAATGCACTTTTGCGTGAGTACTTTTGTGCATGCTTTTGTACTCATACTTATGTGCGTATCTTTCTAGCGAGAGTTTTTGTGCACGTTTCTTGATGCGCATTCATGTCCTCGCACATTAGTACGTATTTTCATGATCACTTTTGGAATCCAAATTTGACCATGTTCGAGTCCGAATCTGGATTTTTGCTGTTAGAAAGGAATTGTAGCCCGCTGAAATAGCTTTCTAATGCCGCCCGAACCAGTTGATTTGGAGTCCGGATGAGAAAGTTATGCTCGACTTCATGGACGTACACTACCAAAGATGTTGAGGGATTCTCTCTTCTAATTTGATTTGATTTTCCTAATTGCAACTCTTTTCTTACTCTTTGATCATTTTTGCTTCCTGGACACCTAATTTTGGAGTTGTACCTATAAGATACCGAATCCACTAACTTAAACAGAAACATAAATTAATCCAAAAAAAAAATCCACGTAAACGTAAACATAGAGTTTTATTTCTACACTCCACTGTATCTTTTTTATCTAGTGTTTTTGCTGTTTTTTGTTGATGCGTATTAAAGTCCTAGTATTGTAGTTCGTGTTTTTAAGAACGTTGTTGCGAATGGACTTATGCGCATGTTTTTTTACATGTACGTTTGTGCATGTCCATTTGAGCGAGTGTGCTTGTGCATGTTTGTTGATTTGTATTAATGTCCTAGGATTGTAGTTTGTGTTTTCATGATCCTTTTTGCGAATGCACTTTTGCGTGAGTACTTTTGTGCATGTGTTTGTACTCCTACTTATGTACGTATCTTTCTAGCGAGAGTTTTTGTGCACGTTTCTTGATGCACATTCATGTCCTCGAACTGTAGTATGTATTTTCATGATCGTTTTTGGAATCAAATTTTGACCATGTTCGAGTCCGAATTTGGATTTTAGCTGTTAGGCAGGAATTGTAGCCACCTGAAATGGCTTTCTAATGCCCCCCGATTCTGTTGATTTGGTGTCCGGATGAGAAAGTTATGCTCGACTTCGTGGACGTACACTTCCAAAGATGTTGAGGGATTCTCTCTTCTAATTTGATTTGATTTTCCTAATTGCAACTCTTTTCTTACTCTTTGATCATTTTTGGTTACTGGACACCTAATTTTTGATTTGTACCTATGAGATACCAAATCCACCAATTCAAACAGAAATATAAATTAGTCCACAAAAAAAAATCAACGTAAACGTAAACGTAGTGTTTTATTTCTACACTCCACTGTATCTTTTTTATCTAGTGTTTTTGCTGTTGTTTGTTGATGCGTATTAAAGTCCTAGTATTGTAGTTCTTGTTTTTAAGAACGTTGTTGCGAATGCACTTTTGCGCATGTTTTTTGACATGTACGTGTGTGCATGTCCATTTGAGCGAGTGTGCTTGTGCATGTTTGTTGATTTGTATTAATGTCCTAGGATTGTAGTTTGTGTCTTCATGATCCTTTTTGCGAATGCACTTTTGCGTGAGTACTTTTGTGCATGCTTTTGTACTCTTACATATGTGCGTATCTTTCTAGCGAGAGTTTTTGTGCAAGTTTCTTGATGCGCATTCATGTCCTCGAACTGTAGTACGTATTTTCATGATCGCTTTTGGAATCCAATTTTGACCATGTTCGAGTCCGAATTTGGATTTTTGCCGTTAGACAGGAAATGTAGCCAGCTGAAATAGCTTTCTAATGCCGCTGGAACCAGTTGATTTGGAGTCCGGATGAGAAAGTTATGCTCGACTTCGTGGACGTACACTAGCAAAGATGTTGAGGGATTCTCTCTTCTAATATGATTTGATTTTCCTAATTGCAACTCTTTTCTTACTCTTTGATCATTTTTGCTTCGTGGACACCTAATTTTTTATTTGTACCTATAAGATACCAAATCCACCAATTCAAACAGAAATATAAATTAATCCAAAACAAAAATCAAATTAAAGTAAACGAAAACGTTGAGTTTTATTTCTTCACTCCACTGTATCTTTTTTATCTAGTGTTTTTGCTGTTGTTTGTTGATGCGTATTAAAGTCCTAGTATTGTAGTTCGTGTTTTTAAGAACGTTGTTGCGAATACACTTTTGCGCATGTTTTTTTTACATGTACGTTTGTGCATGTCCATTTGAGCGAGTGTGCTTGTGCATGTTTGTTGATTTGTATTAATGTCCTAGGATTGTAGTTTGTGTTTTCATGATCCTTTTTGCGAATGCACTTTTGCGTGAGTACTTTTGTGCATGTGTTTGTACTCTTACTTATGTGCGTATCTTTCTAGCGAGAGTTTTTGTGCACGTTTCTTGATGCACATTCATGTCCTCGAACTGTAGTATGTATTTTCATGATCGCTTTTGGAATAAAATTTTGACCATGTTCGAGTCCGAATTTGGATTTTAGCTGTTAGGCAGGAATTGTAGCCAGCTGAAATTGCTTTCTAATGCCCCCCGAACTAGTTGATTTGGTGTCCGGATGAGAAAGTTATGCTCGACTTCGTGGACGTACACTACCAAAGATGTTGAGGGATTCTCTCTTATAATTTGATTTGATTTTCCTAATTGCAACTCTTTTCTTACTCTTTGATCATTTTTGGTTACTGGACACCTAATTTTTGATTTGTACCTATGAGATACCAAATCCACGAATTCAAACAGAAATATAAATTAATCCACAAAAAAAAATCAACGTAAACGTAAACGTAGTGTTTTATTTCTACACTCCACTGTATCTTTTTTATCTAGTGTTTTTGCTGTTGTTTGTTGATGCGTATTAAAGTCCTAGTATTGTAGTTCGTGTTTTTAAGAACGTTGTTGCGAATGCACTTTTGCGCATGTTTTTTGACATGTACGTTTGTGCATGTCCATTTGAGCGAGTGTGCTTGTGCATGTTTGTTGATTTGTATTAATGTCCTAGGATTGTAGTTTGTGTCTTCATGATCTTTTTTGCGAATGCACTTTTGCATGAGTACTTTTGTGCATGCTTTTGTACTCTTACATATGTGCGTATCTTTCTAGCGAGAGTTTTTGTGCACGTTTCTTGATGCGCATTCATGTCCTCAAACTGTAGTACGTATTTTCATGATCGCTTTAGGAATCCAATTTTGACCATGTTCGAGTCCGAATTTGGATTTTTGCCGTTAGACAGGAAATGTAGCCAGCTGAAATAGCTTTCTAATGCCGCCGGAACCAGTTGATTTGGAGTCCGGATGAGAAAGTTATGCTCGACTTCGTGGACGTACACTACCAAAGATGTTGAGGGATTCTCTCTTCTAATTTGGTTTTATTTTCCTAATTGCAACTCTTTTCGTACTCTTTGATCATTTTTGCTTCCTGGACACCTAATTTTCGATTTGTACCTATAAGATACCAAATCCACCAATTCAAACAGAAATATAAATTAATCAAAAATTAAATCCACGTAAACCTAAACCTAGTGTTTTGTTTCTACACTCCACTGTATCTTTTGTATCTAGTGTTTTTGCTGTTGTTTGTTGATGCGTATTAAAGTCCTAGTATTGTAGTTCGTGTTTTTAAGAACTTTGTTGCGAATGCACTTTTGCGCATGTTTTTTTACATGTACGTTTGTGCATGTCTATTTGAGCGAGTGTGCTTGTGCATGCTTGTTGATTTGTATTAATGTCCTAGGATTGTAGTTTGTGTTTTCATGATCCTTTTTGCGAATGCACTTTTGCGTGAGTACTTTTGTGCATGCGTTTGTACTCTTACTTATGTGCGTATCTTTCTAGCGAGAGTTTTTGTGCACGTTTCTTGATGCACATTCATGTCCTCGAACTGTAGTATGTATTTTCATGATCGCTTTTGGAATAAAATTTTGACCATGTTCGAGTCCGAATTTGGATTTTAGCTGTTAGGCAGGAATTGTAGCCAGCTGAAATTGCTTTCTAATGCCCCCCGAACTAGTTGATTTGGTGTCCGGATGAGAAAGTTATGCTCGACTTCGTGGACGTACACTACCAAAGATGTTGAGGGATTCTCTCTTCTAATTTGATTTGATTTTCCTAATTGCAACTCTTTTCTTACTCTTTGATCATTTTTGGTTACTGGACACCTAATTTTTGATTTGTACCTATGAGATACCAAATCCACCAATTCAAACAGAAATATAAATTAATCCACAAAAAAAAATCTACGTAAACGTAAACGTAGTGTTTTATTTCTACACTCCACTGTATCTTTTTTATCTAGTGTTTTTGCTGTTGTTTGTTGATGCGTATTAAAGTCCTAGTATTGTAGTTCGTGTTTTTAAGAACGTTGTTGCGAATGCACTTTTGCGCATGTTTTTTGACATGTACGTTTGTGCATGTCCATTTGAGCGAGTGTGCTTGTGCATGTTTGTTGATTTTTATTAATGTCCTAGGATTGTAGTTTGTGTCTTCATGATCTTTTTTGCGAATGCACTTTTGCGTGAGTACTTTTGTGCATGCTTTTGTACTCTTACATATGTGTGTATCTTTCTAGCGGGAGTTTTTGTGCACGTTTCTTGATGCGCATTCATGTCCTCAAACTGTAGTACGTATTTTCATGATCGCTTTAGGAATCCAATTTTGACCATGTTCGAGTCCGAATTTGGATTTTTGCCGTTAGACAGGAAATGTAGCCAGCTGAAGTAGCTTTCTAATGCCGCTGGAACCACTTGATTTGGAGTCCGGATGAGAAAGTTATGCTCGACTTCGTGGACGTACACTACCAAAGATGTTGAGGGATTCTCTCTTCTAATTTGTTTTTATTTTCCGAATTGCAACTCTTTTCGTACTCTTTGATCATTTTTGCTTCCTGGACACCTAATTTTCGATTTGTACCTATAAGATACCAAATCCACCAATTCAAACAGAAATATAAATTAATCAAAAAAAAAAAAATCCACGTAAACCTAAACCTAGTGTTTTGTTTCTACACTCCACTGTATCTTTTGTATCTAGTGTTTTTGCTGTTGTTTGTTGATGCGTATGAAAGTCCTAGTATTGTAGTTCGTGTTTTTAAGAACGTTGTTGCGAATGCACTTTTGCGCATGTTTTTTTACATGTACGTTTGTGCATGTCCATTTGAGCGAGTGTGCTTGTGCATGTTTGTAGATGTGTATTAATGTCCTAAGATTGTAGTTTGTGTTGTCATGATCCTTTTTGTGAATGCACTTTTGCGTGAGTACTTTTGTGCATGCTTTTGTACTCTTACTTATGTGCGTATCTTTCTAGCGAGAGTTTTTTTGCATGTTTCTTGATGGGCATTCATGTCCTCGAACTGTAGTACGTATTTTCATGATCGCTTTCGGAATCCAATTTTGACCATGTTCGAGTCCCAATTTGGATTTTTGCCGTCGGACAGCAAATGTAGCCACCTGAAATAGCTTTCTAGTGCCGCCAGAACCAGTTAATTTGGAGTCCGGATGAGAAGGTTATGCTCGACTTCGTGGACATACACTACCAAAGATGTTGAGGGATTCTCTCTTCTAATTTGATTTTATTTTCCTAATTGCAACTCTTTTCGTACTCTTTGATCATTTTTGCTTCCTGGACACCTATTTTTCGATTTGTACCTATAAGATACCAAATCCACCAATTCAAACAGAAATATAAATTAATCAAAAAAAAAAAAAAATCCACGTAAACGTAAACGTAGTGTTTTATTTCTACACTCCACTGTATCTTTTTTATCTAGTATTTTTGCTATTGTTGGTTGATGCGTATTAATGTCCTAGTATTGTAGTTCGTGTTTTTAAGAACGTTGTTGCGAATGCACTTTTGCGCATGTTTTTTTACATGTACGTTTGTGCATGTCCATTTCAGCGAGTGTGCTTGTGCATGTTTGTTGATTTGTACTAATGTACTAGGATTGTAGTTTGTGTTTTCATGATACTTTTTGCGAATGCACTTTTACGTGAGTACTTTGGTGCATGCTTTTGTACTCTTACTTATGTGCGTATCTTACTAGCGAGAGTTTTTGTGCATGCTTCTTGATGCGCATTCATGTCCTCGAACTGTAGTACGTATTTTCATGATCGCTTTTGGAATCAAATTTGGACCATGTTCGAGACCGAATTTGGATTTTCGCCTTGAGACATGAATTGTAGCTAGCTGAAATAGCTTTCTAATGCCGCCGGAACCAGTTGATCTGGAGTCCGGATGAGAAAGTTATGCTCAACTTCGTTGACGTACACTACCAAAGATGTTGAGGGATTCTCTCTTCTAATTTGATTTGATTTTCCTAAATGCAACTCTTTTCTTACTCTTTGATCATTTTTGCTTCCTGGATACCTAATTTTCGATTTGTACCTATAAGATACCAAATCCACCAATTCAAACAGAAATATAAATTAATCAAAAAAAAAAATATCCACGTAAACGTAAACATAGTGTTTTATTTCTACACTCCACTGTATCTTTTTTATCTAGTGTTTTTGTTGTTGTTTGTTGATGCGTATTAAAGTCCTAGTATTGTAGTTCGTGTTTTTAAGAACATTGTTGCGAATGCACTTTTGCGCATGTTTTTTTACATGTACGTTTGTGCATGTCCATTTGAGCGAGTGTGCTTGTGCATGTTTGCTGATTTGTGTAATGTCCTAGGATTGTAGTTTGTGTTTTCGTGATACTTTTTGCGAATGCACTTTTGCGTGCGTACTTTTGTCCATGCTTTTGTACTCTTACTTATGTGCGTATCTTTTTAGCGAGAGTTTTCGTGCACGTTTCTTGATGCGCATTCATGTCCTCGAACTGTAGTAAGTATTTTCATGATCGCTTTTGGAATCCAATTTAGACCATGTTCGAGTCCGAATTTGGATTTTTGCCGTTAAACAGGAAATGTAGCTAGCTGAAATAGCTTTCTAGTGCCGCCGGAACCAGTTTATTTGGAGTCCGGATGAGAAAGCTATGCTTGACTTCGTGGACGTACACTACCAAAGATGTTGAGGGATTCTCTCTTATAATTTGATTTGATTTTCCTAATTGCAACTCTTTTCTTACTCTGTGATCATTTTTGCTTCCTGGACACCTGATTTTCGATTTGTACCTATAAGATACCAAATCCACCAATTTAAACAGAAATATAAATTAATCCAAAACAAATAATCCACGTAAACGTAAACGTAGTTTTTTATTTCTACACTGCAATGTATCTTTTTTATCTAGTGTTTTTGCTATTGTTTGTTGATGCGTATTAAAGTCCTAGTATTGTAGTTCGTGTTCTTAAGAACGTTGTTGCGAATGCACTTTTGCGCATGTTTTTTTACATGTACGTTTGTGCATGTCCATTTGAGCGAGTGTGCTTGTGCATGTTTGTTGATTTGTATAATGTCCTAGGATTGTAGTTTGTGTTTTCATGATACTTTTTGCGAATGCACTTTTGTGTGAGTACTTTTGTGCATGCTTTTGTACTCTTACTTATGTGCGTATCTTTCTAGCGAGAGTTTTTGTGCACGTTTCTTGATGCGCATTCATGTCCTCGAACTGTAGTATGTATTCTCATGATCGCTTTTGGAATCCAATTTTGACCATGTTCGAGTCCGAATTTGGATTTTTGCCGTTAGACAGGAATTGTAGCCAGCTGAAATTGCTTTCTAATGCCGCCAGAACCAATTGATTCGGAGTCTGGATGAGAAAGTTATGCTCGACTTCGTGGACGTACACTACCAAAGATGTTGAGGTATTCTCTCTTCTAAGTTGTTTTTATTTTCCTAATTGCAACTCTTTTCGTACTCTTTGATCATTTTAGCTTCCTGGACACCTAAATTTTGGATTTCTACCTATAAGATACCAAATCCACCAATTCCAACAGAAATATAAATTAATCAAAAAAAAAATCCACGTAAAGGTAAACGTAGTGTTTTATTTCTACACTCCACTGTATATCTTTTGTATCTAGTGTTTTTGCTGTTGTTTGTTGATGCGTATTAAAGTCCTAGTATTGTAGTTCGTGTTTTTAAGAACGTTGTTGCGAATGCACTTTTGCGCATGTTTTTTTACATGTACGTTTGTGCATGTCCATTTGAGCGAGTGTGCTTGTGCATGTTTGTTGATGTGTATTAATGTCCTAGGATTGTAATTTGTGTTTTCATGATCCTTTTTGGGAATGCACTTTTGCGTGAGTACTTTTGTGCATGCTTTTGTACCCGTACTTATGTGCGTATCTTTCTAGTGAGAGTTTTTGTGCATGTTTCTTGATGGGCATTCATGTCCTCGAACTGTAGTACGTATTTTCATGATCGCCGTTGGACAGAAAATGTAGCCAGCTGAAATAGCTTTCTAATGCCGCCGGAACCAGTTAATTTGGAGTCCGGATGAGAAAGTTATGCTCGACTTCGTGGACATACACTACCAAAAATGTTGACGGATTCTCTCTTCTTATTTGATTTTATTTTCCTAATTGCAACTCTTTTCTTACTCTTTGATCATTTTTGCTTCCTGGACACCTAATTTTCGATTTTTACCTATAAGATACCAAATACACCAATTCAAACAGAAATATAAATTAATCAAAAAAAAAACTCCACGTAAACGTAAACGTAGTGTTTTATTTCTACACTCCACTGTATCTTTTTTATCTAGTGTTTTTGCTGTTGTTTGTGTTAGAGTAGGTGGCCAACAAGACAACTTTTTGCTGTGGTCTTTCGTATTTAGTATGGTAATAAACGAACCTTTATTCGTATTAATGATAAAACACCTTGGCATTCTATATCTTTGTCCCTTTGTCACACGCATAGATATAGTCCTTACAGTTATTACAAGTACTAGTAATTGATCGTTAGGATCGTGAGATATTTACTTAAGTATTATAACTGTTAAACGTGTTCCTAGTCGAAGGGTTACGCCACCAATGAGGATATCGGTCTTTCCCATTAGAAGACTAGCACTTAGTGTATGTGTACTGCATCTCATCAGTAAACGGTATTGTGATATCGGCATGCATAAGTGGGTGCTCGTAAGTTGACGAGTTCACTGAACTCCCTCACCCTAGAAATCTCTAAGTGGTTCCCAATAATCGAGTAGGGATATCTATGGTATAGTTGTACACCATTAGTCCTTATGACCTAGACATCACCGTGACTTCACTAGAGGACCAGCTGTATCGTGACCTGTCCCTGAGTTCCACCGAGGACCATCCCAAGGGCCAGTGTTCGTGCAGTCCGAAATCTAGTGGGAGGTCTGTGCATTGTAGTCGGGGATTCGATCGCTAGAATAGTCTTGGATGTCCTGTGTGTTCTGAAAGTTTGTAATCATTCTAAGTCTCTGGCCAGAGCTGACTAAGTGATGATTAGAGAATTCGATTCTCTAAGTCATGCACGTGACGATTACAACACTTGGAACGATCGCACCGTCATCGAACATATAAAGAGGTCTCGATGAACCAATGCCTCTAGTTCGATCGGGACATATGAATCGAAGGGACCGTACTGTACGTTAACTATATTTGAAGGTTCTTGCAGGCACTTCATTTGTATCTAGGGAATCATGACGCGTAGTTGCTAGACGCCAATCTTGATTCGTTGGGTGATTAAGGTGAAACGAGTTTCATCTTAATCGTAACTCTAAGGGGACGAGTTTTGACCACAAAGGGTTGTGGGCCCACGGCTAGCTTACACCTGAACCATCGAGGGTCACACTGCTCGTGCACATGAGATCTTTGAATAAACGGTCAAAGGTAAAATATGTTTATCTTTGCATGATTGGAAGTCAATGTGATTGGGTCCAACATTCGTAATTTCGAATTATGAATGAGAATAAGAAAAGGAAAAGAATAGGCGAACGTATTAGTGAACCTTCTGAATCGGGAAGTTTCCAAATTTAGAAAGTGCACTGAATTAGGGTTTCCACTTTTGGAAAGTTGGAAATCGAGAGTTGGCACTCGTAATGACGAGGACATTATAATGATTCCGAAAATGTAATCGTTACAGTTTTCCGATCATCGAATTGAGAGAGATGAGCAAGTAAAAGAACTAACGAACTTAAGCTGTTGGGCCTGGTTCAACTTAAGCCCGTTAGGGTTTTATGCAAGACATATAAATACTTGATTTATAGGTCTTGCACACACACAACTAAGAGAACACACGTTCATAACCCTAGCCGCTGCCTCTCTCGATCAGCCACCCTCTCCCACGGCCACCACCACCGCGCCGTCGCCGGAAATTCGCCGGAATCGGCCACCCGTTGGCCGATCTCTTTCGGTATTCCTTTCCTTCTTTCTTTTCTTCCGTTATTCTAACTATTACGTGTCTAGTGCCACGTGTTTAGTAGATCGAAGTATACGAGGTGAAATCCAAGAGGAGGAAGATCGAAGAATCGAAGATGCGAGAAGGCAATTCCGAAAAACTGCTCTCGGATTTTCTGCGCTGCCCACCGAGAAAATTCGCCATAAATCAACCGGTCATCCGATGGACGTGAAATTTGGACAACAGCTTCATGACTCATAAATCTACCATCGTCCAGAAGGAATTGTTAATCCAGTAAATACGCATGGAGATATTGAAGTCGGAGCAAGGCTGTTATTTCAGATCAGCAAACAGGTTGGATCAATAGGAGTGGGAAGAGCAGCTAGCCATCTTCTCTGCGCGTGAATCACATGCGCCGCCGTAGCTCGGATCATTGCCGTTGCTGCCCCGGATTGCACGGATTGGTTTCCGTGGCAATCTAGCTTTGCTTAGTGCGCCTACCTCACGCTTCAAGAGGTAATGTTTCGAATCTATTGTCATTCGATTCGGTTACGTTTAAATTAATATATGCATGTTCGTTTTAATAAGAAACTTGTATGATTTTATGTGACTACATGAAATTGGTTTTATTATTGCGAGCATGATTATTTGATTTAAACGCGAGCATGCTAATTGATTTAATTTCGATTAAGTAATTAAGCATGTTGTTGTTTTAATTTCGCTGGAAGCGCAAAGGTACGCAATGTATGTTGTTTTAATTTCGCTGGAAGCGCAAAGGTACGCAATTAATTGATTTAATTTAATCGGGCATGTGCTAATGTGCTTTAAAGTCGTTTAAATCGCATAAATTTTTTGTTTTCCGCTGCGTACACGTGCCCGAAACCCAACAGTGGTATCAGAGCTCGTTGCACAATTAATTGCGTCGTTTAATATGCTATGATTTTATGCATGTTCGATTTACTAAAGTAGCGATTGTTGTATTATGTAATTGTGAGTTTTTGTAAGTTTAAAATATTTTTGAAATATTGTTTAGAGTTTTTCCATCTTTAAAATTGTTTAAAATTGGAAAATCGGATCTGAAATTGTTTTTAAAACGTCGGTTTTTAATTGTTCGGATCGAACCGGTCGGACCGGCCGGTTCGATGGTTGTGTGCGTTCTAATTGACCGAATCCACGTGCATTCGGGTCGGTCAGACCGGTTCCCGGTCCGACAGACCCGGCCCACTGATTTGGGTCAGCTGGACCGGACAGAACCGGACCGCTTCGGTCCGAACCGGTCAGACCGGTTGGGCCGAACCGGTTCACTGAAAATAAAAAAAAATAAAAAAAATTATTTCAGATTTCTAAAATTAAACTTAAAACAAATTGATTTTAATTTTTGGAAAATTATTTTCAATTAATCCCAATTAGATAATTGGATCGACAATCATTTATTTTAGTAAATAGGTGTTAGATTAATTAATTAATTTAAATCGTTAAATTGATTTCAATTAATAGAACACATACATAATATTGATTATGGTTCAACTTAATTAGTAGTACCTCAACATTATTTGAATGATTTGTGCTAGTTGAGGTCCTAAAATTATTTTGAAAATCCGATAATTAATTAATGTAATTAATTATGTAGTTAGGTCGTATGTTCCTCTTAGGACAATATGCGTTTCCATATACCTTTAGAGAACATAGATATAGGAATCACATAGACCAATCCGAACCTTGTGATGAGATAAAACCTTTTAATAAAAATCCCTCATTCTTAATTTAATTAAGAATCATTTCAAGCTATAAAGAAAAACCCAATCTGTTGAGTTATTTCTTTCCTTCTGCCAACGGTTGGATTATGTGTAGCCCTTCACTGTAGTGCAGTAAGCCGTGTTAGCGGGGAGTGCTATGGTGGAGTAAGCTGTAATTCAATTGACATAGCGATGAAGGTAGCCATAGAAAAGGGTTATGTTGGATTAACGTGGTCGGCTAGATTAACTAGGGACTGCATTAGTTTGGCATAATCAAGTTCTATGAGCATCTTTGATTGGTAGGTCAGACTTGACACACGACGATTTTGATATTCGCGAGATTAACTTAGGTCATTATCAAGTGTGAGGAAAATTAATTTAGGGTCATATTGTGGATATGATTGATTGTGATCTACCTTTGGGCAAATATAATCGGGCTAGATTAACTACGGGTTATATTTGTCTATTGGACCTAAAGCCCATTAAGAAAAATCAGTTTTCTCGTTTGTCTACTAGAGGGAAGTGGAACTCGATAAAATTAGTGGGAGAACAATTAAATAACACAAGGCCAAACATTTAATTGTAACAATCATTTAACGCGAATCTCTAATAATCCTCTTCTCTATATGTCTCAGATAATCATGTCTAAGAATCCCATAATGTCAATCCTCGACAATAAACTCAATGGCCCTAATTACCTGGATTGGTTGCGTAGTCTTAAGCTTGTGCTAACCGTTGAGGGGCGTCTCTATGTTTTGAACGAGAGACTTCCCGCCACTATACCTGCCACAACGACTGGTGCTGAAAAGGAAACTTATGAAGCTTGGAAGAAAGATGACACACATGCTAGGTGCTATATGATAGCCGCCATGGAGCCCGCGCTTGCGAGGAAATATGAGTCTCACATGCATGGTTTCGATATAAAGGCTCATCTCGATAGCATGTATAGTGAGAATATTAGGGCATCGAGGTACGCCGCTACAAAGGAGTTGATCACAGCGAGACTGCACGAAGGGACTTCGGTCCACGAGCACTGTCTCAAAATGATCACTCTCCTTGAAAAGCTAGTGCATCTCGGTGTCACCCTCCCGGCCGAGCTCTCGTTGGATTTGATCCTGTTGTCTCTTCCTAGTTCCTATGAATTGTTCATAGTGAACTTCAACTTGAACAAACTAGATCCTCCCTTGGATTAGTTAATGAACATGTTGGTCAGTTTCGAGTCCACCATTAAGAAAGAGAAGTCTGTTCTCATTGCTGTTACTTCTGGAAAGAATAGTTCTCCCCAAAAGAAGAGAAAGGAAAGAGTTCCCTTTCCAAACAGCAAGTTCGAAGTGGGTGAAGGTAGTGGGGGCCCCTAAGGCGAAATTCAGCAAAACGTAGTGAGATATTAATGATAAAGAACTTTGGCATTCCCGGAAACCCAACTACAAACATATTAGGATATGGGGTTTTCCCGCTTATGTGAGGCGATTAGTGGGAGATAAGTTGGATAGTAAATCCGACTTGTGCGATTTTGTGGGGTATCCCGAAGATTCAATGGGATACGAATTCTATTATGTCAGAGAAGCAAAGACGTTTGTTTCGAGAAATGCCACCTTTTTGGAAAGGGAGTTTCTATCCGATAGAAAGGGTAGCATGATAGAACTTGAAGTAGTTCAAGAACCACAAAATGAAGTTCAAACGCAAGAACAAGCAATCGAACCAATACAACAAACCACTAATATACCTCCTGAACCTACGGTACGTAGATCCGAAAGAGTTCGGAAAATGCCGGATAGGTTATTCCTCCTCGAAAATGATGAAGATCATGTTGATCTTGGACAAGATCCAAGAACATACAATGAGGCCGTATCGGATGCGGACATGGGACATTGGCTAACTGCCATGAAATCCGAAATGGACTCCATGTACTCCAACAAGGTATGGACCTTGGTAGATCCACCCAAAGGAATTGTTCCTATAGGCTGCAAGTGGATCTATAAGAAGAAAATTGGAGTGGATGGAAAGGTATCGACCTATAAAGCTAGATTGGTAGCAAAAGGATACACTCAAAGGCAAGGTTTTGACTATGAGGAAACCTTTTCGCCAGTCCCGATGCTGAAGTCCATTAGGATTTTGCTGGCCATAGCTGCGTGGTACGACTACGAGATATGGCAAATGGATGTGAAGACCGCCTTCCTTAATGGAGACATTGAGGAAGAAATTTACATGGCGCAGCCGGAAGGCTTCATATCTTCTGGAAGTGAGCAAAAGGTTTGCAAGCTCCAGCGATCCATTTATGGATTGAAGCAAGCATCCCGTAGTTGGAATATTAGGTTCAACTCAACTATCAGAGAGTTTGATTTTGAGAAGAATTCGGAGGAACCTTGTGTATACAAGAAGGTTAGTGGGAGGGCAGTGATATTTTTAGTGCTTTACGTTGATGACATTCTACTCATTGGGAATGACGTAGGAATGCTGCAACAAACGAAAGCATGGTTGTCCACACGTTTCTCAATGAAGGATTTGAGAGAAGCATCTTACGTATTGGGAATACGCATCTATAGAGATAGAGCAAGGAAGATGCTTGGCTTATCCCAAAGCCTGTACATAGACACCGTTATGAAACGGTTTAGCATGGAAGAATCCAAGAAGGGATTCTTGCCAATGTCCCATGGGGTTCGTCTCTCGAAATCTATGTGTCCGCAAACACCTACTGAAATCGAGGAGATGAAAAGGACGCCTTATGCTTATGCCATAGGAAGCATAATGTATGGCATGCTATGTACGAGACCCGATATTGCGTATGCTGTGAGTGTCACAAGCAAATATCAGTCTAACCCCGGCCCGGCTCACTGGAAAGCCGTGAAAGATATTCTCAAGTACTTGCGAAGAACTAAGGATATATTTTTGGTCTATGGGGGTGCCGAGTTGAAATTAGAGGGTTTTACTGACTCTAGTTTTCAATCGGATGTGGACGACTCAAAGTCGAATTTTGGATTTATATTCACGCTTAATGGTGGTGCCGTGTGTTGGAAGAGTTCCAAGCAAAGCACGAGGGCCGTTTCCACTACCGAAGCGGAATACATTGCAGCGTCCGAAACTGCAAAAGATGGGACTTGGATAAGGAAGTTCATCCAAGAGTTGGGTGTCGTTCCTTGTGCTAGTGATCCAGTACCGTTGTACTGTGATAACACCGGAGCCTTGGCGCAAGCTAGGGAGCCGAGATCTCATCAGAAGTCGAAGCATATTCTGAGAAAGTATCATGTGATCCGAGAGATCATTGATAGAGGTGAAGTTAAAGTAGAACGAGTCACCTCGGAAGAGAACGTTGCAGACCCCTTTACGAAGCCTTTACCGAGATCGGTCCATGAGAAACATCGAGAGTCGATTGGATTGCGATTCATGGGTAGTTGGCTTTAGGTCAAGTGGGAGATTGTTAGAGTAGGTGGCCAACAAGCCAACTTTTTGCTGTGGTCTTTCGTATTTATTATGGTAATAAACGAACCTTTATTCGTATTAATGATAAAACACCTTGGCATTCTATATCTTTGTCCCTTTGTCACACGCATAGATATAGTCCTTACAGTTATTACAAGTACTAGTAATTGATCGTTTGGATCGTGAGATATTTACTTAAGTATTATAACTGTTAAACGTGTTCCTAGTCGAAGGGTTACGCCACCAATGAGGATATCGGCCTTTCCCATTAGAAGACTAGCACTTAGTGTATGTGTACTGCATCTCATCAGTAAACGGTATTGTGATATCGGCATGCATAAGTGGGTGCTCGTAAGTTGACGAGTTCACTGAACTCCCTCACCCTAGAAATCTCTAAGTGGTTCCCAATAATCGAGTAGGGATATCTATGGTATAGTTGTACACCATTAGTCCTTATGACCTAGACATCACCGTGACTTCACTAGAGGACCAGCTGTATCGTGACCTGTCCCTGAGTTCCACCGAGGACCATCCCAAGGGCCAGTGTTCGTGCAGTCCGAAATCTAGTGGGAGGTCTGTGCATTGTAGTCGGGGATTCGATCGCTAGAATAGTCTTGGATGTCCTGTGTGTTCTGAAAGTTTGTAATCATTCTAAGTCTCTAGCCAGAGCTGACTAAGTGATGATTAGAGAATTCGATTCTCTAAGTCATGCACGTGACGATTACAACACTTGGAACCATCGCACCGTCATCGAACATATAAAGAGGTCTCGATGAACCAATGCCTCTAGTTCGATCGGGACATATGAATCGAAGGGACCGTACTGTACGTTAACTATATCTGAAGGTTCTTGCAGGCACTTCATTTGTATCTAGGGAATCATGACGCGTAGTTGCTAGACGCCAATCTTGATTCGTTGGGTGATTAAGGTGAAACGAGTTTCATCTTAATCGTAACTCTAAGGGGACGAGTTTTGACCACAAAGGGTTGTGGGCCCACGGCTAGCTTACACCTGAACCATCGAGGGTCACACTGCTCGTGCACATGAGATCTTTGAATAAACGGTCAAAGGTAAAATATGTTTATCTTTGCATGATTGGAAGTCAATATGATTGGGTCCAACATTCGTAATTTCGAATTATGAATGAGAATAAGAAAAGGAAAAGAATAGGCGAACGTATTAGTGAACCTTCTGAATCGGGAAGTTTCCAAATTTAGAAAGTGCACTGAATTAGGGTTTCCACTTTTGGAAAGTTGGAAATCGAGAGTTGGCACTCGTACTGACGAGGACATTATAATGATTCCGAAAATGCTATCGTTACAGTTTTCCGATCATCGAATTGAGAGAGATGAGCAAGTAAAAGAACTAACGAACTTAAGCTGTTGGGCCTGGTCCAACTTAAGCCCGTTAGGGTTTTATGCAAGACATATAAATACTTGATTTATAGGTCTTGCACACACACAACTAAGAGAACACACGTTCATAACCCTAGCCGCTGCCTCTCTCGATCAGCCACCCTCTCCCACGGCCACCACCACCGCGCCGTCGCCGGAAATTCGCCGGAATCGGCCACCCGTTGGCCGATCTCTTTCGGTATTCCTTTCCTTCTTTCTTTTCTTCCGTTATTCTAACTATTACGTGTCTAGTGCCACGTGTTTAGTAGATCGAAGTATACGAGGTGAAATCCAAGAGGAGGAAGATCGAAGAATCGAAGATGCGAGAAGGCAATTCCGAAAAACTGCTCTCGGATTTTCTGCGCTGCCCACCGAGAAAATTCGCCATAAATCAACCTGTCATCCGATGGACGTGAAATTTTGACAGAAGCTTCACGACTCATAAATCTACCATCATCCAGAAGGAATTGTTAATCCAGTAAATACGCATGGAGATATTGAAGTCGGAGCAAGGCTGTTATTTCAGATCAGCAAACAGGTTGGATCAATAGGAGTGGGAAGAGCAGCTAGCCATCTTCTCTGCGCGTGAATCACATGCGCCGCCGTAGCTCGGATCATTGCCGTTGCTGCCCCGGATTGCACGGATTGGTTTCCGTGGCAATCTAGCTTTGCTTAGTGCGCCTACCTCACGCTTCAAGAGGTAATGTTTCGAATCTATTGTCATTCGATTCGGTTACGTTTAAATTAATATATGCATGTTCGTTTTAATAAGAAACTTGTATGATTTTATGTGACTACATGAAATTGGTTTTATTATTGCGAGCATGATTATTTGATTTAAACGCGAGCATGCTAATTGATTTAATTTCGATTAAGTAATTAAGCATGTTGTTGTTTTAATTTCGCTGGAAGCGCAAAGGTACGCAATGTATGTTGTTTTAATTTCGCTGGAAGCGCAAAGGTACGCAATTAATTGATTTAATTTAATCGGGCATGTGCTTATGTGCTTTAAAGTCGTTTAAATCGCATAAATTTTTTTTTTTTCCGCTGCGTACACGTGCCCGAAACCCAACAGTTTGTTGATGCGTATTAAAGTCCTACTATTGTAGTTCGTGTTTTTAAGAACGTTGTTGCGAATGCACTTTTGCGCATGTTTTTTTACATGTACGTTTGTGCATGTCCATTTCAGCGAGTGTGCTTGTGCATGTTTGTTGATTTGTATTAATGTGCTAGGATTGTAGTTTGTGTTTTCATGATACTTTTTGCGAATGCACTTTTACGTGAGTACTTTTGTGCATGCTTTTGTACTCTTACATATGTGCGTATCTTACTAGCGAGAGTTTTTGTGCACGCTTCTTGATGCGCATTCATGTCCTCGAATTGTAGTACTTATTTTCATGATCGCTTTTGGAATCAAATTTTGACCATGTTCGAGTCCGAATTTGGATTTTCGCCTTGAGACAGGAATTCTAGCCAGCTGAAATAGCTTTCTAATGCTGCCGAAACCAATTGATCTGGAGTCCGGATGAGAAAGTTATGCTCGACTTCGTGGACGTACACTACCAAAGATGTTGAGGGATTCTCTCTTCTAATTTGATTTGATTTTCCTAATTGCAACTCTTTTCTTACTCTTTGATCATTTTTGCTTCCTGGACACCTAATTTTCAATTTGTACCTATAAGATACCAAATCCACCAATTCAAACAGAAATATAAATTAATCCACAAAACAAATCAACGTAAACGTAAACGTAGTGTTTTATTTCTACACTCCAATGTATCTTTTTTATCTAGTGTTTTTGCTGTTGTTTGTTGCTGCGTATTAAAGTCCTGGAATTGTAGTTCGTGTTTTTAAGAACGTTGTTGCGAATGCACTTTTGCGCATGTGTTTTTACATGTACGTTTGTGCATGTCCATTTGAGCGAGTGTGCTTGTGCATGTTTGTTGATGTGTATTAATGTCCTAGGATTGTAGTTTGTGTTTTCATGATCCTTTTTGCGAATGCGCTTTTGCGTGAGTACTTTTGTGCATGCTTTTGTACTCTTACATATGTGCGTATCTTTCTAGCAAGAGTTTTTGTGCATGTTTCTTGATGCGCATTCATGTCCACGAACTCTAGAACGTATTTTCATGATCGCTTTTGGAACCCAATTTTGACCACGTTCGAGTCCGAATTTGGATTTTTTCCGCTAGACAGGAAATGTAGCCAGCTGAAATAGCTTTCTAATGCCGCCGGAACCAGTTAATTTGGAGTCCGGATGAGAAAGTTATGCTCGACTTCGTGGACATACACTACCAAAGATGTTGAGGGATTCGCTCTTCTTATTTGATTTTATTTTCCTAATTGCAACTCTTTTCTTACTCTTTGATCATTTTTGCTTCCTGGACACCTAATTTTCGATTTGTACCTATAAGATACCAAATCCACCAATTCAAACAGAAATATAAATTAATCAAAGAAAAAAACTCCACGTAAACGTAAACGTAGTGTTTTATTTCTACACTCCACTGTATCTTTTTTATCTAGTATTTTTGCTGTTGTTTGTTGATGCGTATTAAAGTCCTAGTATTGTAGTTCGTGTTTTTAAGAACGTTGTTGCGAATGCACTTTTGCGCATGTTTTTTTACATGTACGTTTGTGCATGTCCATTTCAGCGAGTGTGCTTGTGTATGTTTGTTGATTCGTATTAATGTCCTAGGATTGTAGTTTGTGTTTTCATGATACTTTTTGCAAATGCACTTTTACATGAGTACATTTGTGCATGCTTTTGTACTCTTACTTATGTGCGTATCTTACTAGCGAGAGTTTTTGTGCACGCTTCTTGATGCGCATTCATGTCCTCGAATTGTAGTACGTATTTTCATGATCGCTTTTGGAATCAAATTTTGACCATGTTCGAGTCCGAATTTGGATTTTCGCCTTGAGACATGAATTCTAGCCAGCTGAAATAGCTTTCTAATGCCGCCGGAACCAGTTGATCTTGAGTCCGGATGAGAAATTAATGCTCGACTTCGTGGACGTACACTACCAAAGATGTTGAGGGATTCTCTCTTCTAATTTGATTTGATTTTCCTAATTGCAACTCATTTCTTACTCTTTGATCATTTTTGCTTCCTGGACACCTAATTTTCGATTTATAACTATAAGATACCAAATCCACCAATTCAAACAGAAATATAATTTAATCCACAAAACAAATCAACGTAAACGTAAACGTAGTGTTTTATTTCTACACTCCAATGTATCTTTTTTATCTAGTGTTTTTGCTGCTGTTTGTTAATGCGTATTAAAGTCCTAGAATTGTAGTTCGTGTTTTTAAGAACGTTGTTGCGAATGCACTTTTGCTCATGTTTTTTTACATGTACGTTTGTGCATGTCCATTTGAGCCAGTGTCCTTGTGCATGTTTGTTGATGTGTATTAATGTCCTAGGATTGTAGTTTGTGTTTTCATGATCCTTTTTGCGAATGCACTTTTGCGTGAGTACTTTTGTGCATGATTTTGTACTCTTACATATGTGCGTATCATTCTAGCAAGAGTTTTTGTGCATGTTTCTTGATGTGCATTCATGTCCTTGAACTGTAGTACGTATTTTCATGATCGCTTTTGGAATCCAATTTTGACCATGTTCGAGTCCGAATTTGGATTTTTGCCGCTAGACAGGAAATGTAGCCAGCTGAAATAGCTTTCTAATGCCGCCGGAACCAGTTAATTTGGAGTCTGAATGAGAAAGTTATGCTCGACTTCGTGAACATACACTACCAAAGATGTTGAGGTGTTCTCTCTTCTAGTTTGATTTGATTTTCCTAATTGCAACTCTTTTCTTACTCTTTGATCATTTTTGCTTCCTGGACACCTAATTTTCGATTTGTACCTATACGATATCAAATCCACCAATTCAAACAGAAATATAAATTAATAAAAAAAAAAAAAATCCACGTAAACTTAAACGTAGTGATTTATTTCTACGCTCCACTGTATCTTTTTTATCTAGTGTTTTTGCTGTTTTTTGTTGATGCGTATTAAAGTCCTAGTATTGTAGTTCGTGTTTTTAAGAACGTTGTTGCGAATGCACTTTTGCGCATGTTTTTTTACATGTACGTTTGTGCATGTCCATTTGAGCGAGTGTGCTTGTGCATGTTTGCTGATTTTTGTAATGTCCTAGGATTGTAGTTTGTGTTTTCGAGATACTTTTTGCGAATGCACTTTTGCGTGAGTACTTTTGTCCATGCTTTTGTACTCTTACTTATGTGCGTATCTTTTTAGCGAGAGTTTTCGTGCACGTTTCTTGATGCGCATTCATGTCCTCGAACTGTAGTAAGTATTTTCATGATCGCTTTTGGAATCCAATTTTGACCATGTTCGAGTCCGAATTTGGATTTTTGCCGTTAGACAGGAATTGTAGCCAGCTGAAATTGCTTTCTAATGCCGCCAGAACCAGTTGATTCGGAGTCCGGATGAGAAAGTTATACTCGACTTCGTGGACGTACACTACCAAAGATGTTGAGGTATTCTCTCTTCTAATTTGTTTTTATTTTCCTAATTGCAACTCTTTTCGTACTCTTTGATCATTTTAGCTTCCTGGACACCTAAATTTTGGATTTGTACCTATAAGATCCCAAATCCACCAATTCAAACAGAAATATAAATTAATCAAAAAAAAAAAAATCCACGTAAAGGTAAACGTAGTGTTTTATTTCTACACTCCACTGTATCTTTTGTATCTAGTGTTTTTGCTGTTGTTTGTTGATGCGTATTAAAGTCCTAGTATTGTAGTTCGTGTTTTTAAGAACGTTGTTGCGAATGCACTTTTGCGCATGTTTTTGTACATGTACGTTTGTGCATGTCCATTTGAGCGAGTGCGCTTGTGCATGTTTGTTGATTTGTATTAATGTCCTAGTATTGAAGTTTGTGTTTTCATGATTCTTTTTGCGAATGCACTTTTGCGTGAGTACTTTTGTGCATGCTTTTGTACTCTTACTTATGTGCGTATCTTTCTAGCGAGAGTTTTTGTGCACGTTTCTTGATGCGCATTCATGTCCTCGAACTGTAGTACGTATTCTCATGATCGCTTTTGGAATCCAATTTTGACCATGTTCGAGTCCGAATTTGGATTTTTGCCGTTAGACAGGAATTGTAGCCAGCTGAATTTCCTTTCTAATGCCGCCGGAACCAGTTGATTTGGAGTCCGGATGAGAAGGATATGCTCGACTTCGTGGACGTACACTACCAAAGATGTTGAGGGATTCTCTCTTCTAATTTGTTTTTATTTTCCTAATTGCAACTCTTTTCGTACTCTTTGATCATTTTAGATTCCTGGACACCTAATTTTGGATTTGTACCTAGAAGATACCAAATCCACCAATTCAAACAGAAATATAAATTAATAAAAAAAAAAATCCACGTAAAGGTAAACGTAGTGTTTTATTTCTACACTCCACTGTATATATCTTTTGTATCTAGTGTTTTTGCTGTTGTTTGTTGATGCGTACTAAAGTCCTAGTATTGTAGTTCGTGTTTTTAAGAACGTTGTTGCGAATGCACTTTTGCGCATGTTTTTTTACATGTACGTTTGTGCATGTCCATTTGAGCGAGTGTGCTTGTGCATGTTTGTTGATGTGTATTAATGTCCTAGGATTGTAATTTGTGTTTTCATGATCCTTTTTGCGAATGCACTTTTGCGTGAGTACTTTTGTGCATGCTTTTGTATTCTTATTTATGTGCGTATCTTTCTAGTGAGAGTTTTTGTGCATGTTTCTTGATGGGCATTCATGTCCTCGAACTGTAGTACGTATTTTCATGATCGCTTTTGGAATCCAATTTAGACCATGTTCGAGTCCGAATTTGGATTTTTGCCGTTGGACAGAAAATGTAGCCAGCTGAAATAGCTTTCTAATGCCGCCGGAACCAGTTAATTTGGAGTTCGGATGAGAAAGTTATGCTCGACTTCGTGGACATACACTACCAAAAATGTTGAGGGATTCTCTCTTCTTATTTGATTTTATTTTCCTAATTGCAACTCTTTTTTTACTCTTTGATCATTTTTGCTTCCTGGACACCTAATGTTCGATTTTTACCTATAAGATACCAAATACACGAATTCTAACAGAAATATAAATTAATCAAAAAAAAAACTCCACGTAAACGTAAACGTAGTGTTTTATTTCTACACTCCACTGTATCTTTTTTATCTAGTGTTTTTGCTGTTGTTTGTTGATGCGTATTAAAGTCCTAGTATTGTAGTTCGTGTTTTTAAGAACGTTGTTGCGAATGCACTTTTGCGCATGTTTTTGTACATGTACGTTTGTGCATGTCCATTTGAGCGAGTGCGCTTGTGCATGTTTGTTGATTTGTATTAATGTCCTAGTATTGAAGTTTGTGTTTTCATGATTCTTTTTGCGAATGCACTTTTGCGTGAGTACTTTTGTGCATGCTTTTGTACTCTTACTTATGTGCGTATCTTACTAGCGAGAGTTTTTGTGCACGCTTCTTGATGCGCATTCATGTCCTCGAATTGTAGTACTTATTTTCATGATCGCTTTTGGAATCAAATTTTGACCATGTTCGAGTCCGAATTTGGATTTTCGCCTTGAGAAAGGAATTCTAGCCAGCTGAAATAGCTTTCTAATGCCGCCGGAACCAATTGATCTGGAGTCCGGATGAGAAAGTTATGCTCGACTTCGTGGACGTACACTACCAAAGATGTTGAGGGATTCTCTCTTCTAATTTGATTTGATTTTCCTAATTGCAACTCTTTTCTTACTCTTTGATCATTTTTGCTTCATGGACACCTAATTTTCAATTTGTACCTATAAGATACCAAATCCACCAATTCAAACAGAAATATAAATTAATCCACAAAACAAATCAACGTAAACGTAAACGTAGTGTTTTATTTCTACACTCCAATGTATCTTTTTTATCTAGTGTTTTTGCTGTTGTTTGTTGCTGCGTATTAAAGTCCTGGAATTGTAGTTCGTGTTTTTAAGAACGTTGTTGCGAATGCACTTTTGCGCATGTGTTTTTACATGTACGTTTGTGCATGTCCATTTGAGCGAGTGTGCTTGTGCATGTTTGTTGATGTGTATTAATGTCCTAGGATTGTAGTTTGTGTTTTCATGATCCTTTTTGCGAATGCGATTTTGCGTGAGTACTTTTGTGCATGCTTTTGTACTCTTACATATGTGTGTATCTTTCTAGCAAGAGTTTTTGTGCATGTTTCTTGATGCGCATTCATGTCCTCGAACTCTAGAACGTATTTTCATGATCGCTTTTGGAACCCAATTTTGACCACGTTCGAGTCCGAATTTGGATTTTTTCCGCTAGACAGGAAATGTAGCCAGCTGAAATAACTTTCTAATGCCGCTGGAACCAGTTAATTTGGAGTCCGGATGAGAAAGTTATGCTCGACTTCGTGGACATACACTACCAAAGATGTTGAGGGATTCTCTCTTCTTATTTGATTTTATTTTCCTAATTGCAACTCTTTTCTTACTCTTCGATCATTTTTGCTTCCTGGACACCTAATTTTTGATTTGTACCTATAAGATACCAAATCCACCAATTCAAACAGAAATATAAATTAATCAAAAAAAAAAACTCCACGTAAACGTAAACGTAGTGTTTTATTTCTACACTCCACTGTATCTTTTTTATCTAGTATTTTTGCTGTTGTTTGTTGATACGTATTAAAGTCCTAGTATTGTAGTTCGTGTTTTTAAGAACGTTGTTGCGAATGCACTTTTGCGCATGTTTTTTTACATGTACGTTTGTGCATGTCCATTTCAGCGAGTGTGCTTGTGTATGTTTGTTGATTCGTATTAATGTCCTAGGATTGTAGTTTGTGTTTTCATGATACTTTTTGCAAATGCACTTTTACATGAGTACATTTGTGCATGCTTTTGTACTCTTACTTATGTGCGTATCTTACTAGCGAGAGTTTTTGTGCACGCTTCTTGATGCGCATTCTTGTCCTCGAATTGTAGTACGTATTTTCATGATCGCTTTTGGAATCAAATTTTGACCATGTTCGAGTCCGAATTTGGATTTTCGCCTTGAGACATGAATTCTAGCCAGCTGAAATAGCTTTCTAATGCCACCGGAACCAGTTGATCTTGAGTCCGGATGAGAAATTAATGCTCGACTTCGTGGACGTACACTACCAAAGATGTTGAGGGATTCTCTCTTCTAATTTGATTTGATTTTCCTAATTGCAACTCTTTTCTTACTCTTTGATCATTTTTGCTTCCTGGACACGTAATTTTCGATTTATACCTATAAGATACCAAATCCACCAATTCAAACAGAAATATAATTTAATCCACAAAACAAATCAACGTAAACGTAAACGTAGTGTTTTATTTCTACACTCCAATGTATCTTTTTTATCTAGTGTTTTTGCTGTTGTTTGTTGATGCGTATTAAAGTCCTAGAATTGTAGTTCGTGTTTTTAAGAACGTTGTTGCGAATGCACTTTTGCGCATGTTTTTTTACATGTACGTTTGTGCATGTCCATTTGAGCCAGTGTGCTTGTGCATGTTTGTTGATGTGTATTAATGTCCTAGGATTGTAGTTTGTGTTTTCATGATCCTTTTTGCGAATGCACTTTTGCGTGAGTACTTTTGTGCATGATTTTGTACTCTTACATATGTGCGTATCGTTCTAGCAAGAGTTTTTGTGCATGTTTCTTGATGTGCATTCATGTCCTTGAACTGTAGTACGTATTTTCATGATCGCTTTTGGAATGCAATTTTGACCATGTTCGAGTCCGAATTTGGATTTTTGCCGCGAGACAGGAAATGTAGCTAGCTGAAATAGCTTTCTTATGCCGCCGGAACCAGTTAAATTGGAGTCTGAATGAGAAAGTTATGCTCGACTTCGTGAACATACACTACCAAAGATGTTGAGGGATTCTCTCTTCTAATTTGATTTGATTTTCCTAATTGCAACTCTTTTCTTACTCTTTGATCATTTTTTATTCCTGGACACCTAATTTTCGATTTGTACCTATACGATATCAAATCCACCAATTCAAACAGAAATATAAATTAAAAAAAAAAAAAAAATCACGTAAACTTAAACGTAGTGTTTTATTTCTACACTCCACTGTATCTTTTTTATCTAGTGTTTTTGCTGTTGTTTGTTGATGCGTATTAAAGTCCTAGTATTGTAGTTCGTTTTTTAAGAACGTTGTTGCGAATGCACTTTTGCACATGTTTTTTTACATGTACGTATGTGCATGTCCATTTGAGCGAGTGTGATTGGGCATGTTTGTTGATTTGTATTAATGTCCTAGGATTGTAGTTTGTGTTTTCATGAACCTTTTTGCGAATGCACTTTTGCGTGAGTACCTTTGTGCATGCTTTTGTACTCTTACTTATGTGCGTATCTTTCTAGCGAGAGGTTTTGTGCACGTTTCTTGATGCGCATTCATGTCCTCGAACTGTAGTACGTATTTTCACAGTCGCTTTTGGAATCCAATTTTGACCATGTTAGAGTCCCAATTCGGATTTTTGCCGTTAGACAGGAGATGTAGCCAGCTGAAATAGCTTTCTAGTGCCGCCGGAACCAGTTGATTTGGAGTCCGGATGAGAAAGCCATGCTCGACTTCGTGGACGTACACTACCAAAGATGTTGAGGGATTCTCTCTTATAATTTGATTTGATTTTCCTCATTGCAACTCTTTTCTTACTCTGTGATCATTTTTGTTTCCCGGACACCTAATTTTCGATTTGTACCTATAAGATACCAAATCCACCAATTCAAACTGAAATATAAATTAATCAAAAAAAAAAATCCACGTAAACGTAAGCGTAGTGTTTTATTTCTACACTCCACTGTATCTATTTTATCTAGTCTTTTTGCTGTTGTTTGTTGATGCGTATTAAAGTCCTAGAATTGTAGTTCGTGTTTTTAAGAACGTTGTTGCGAATTCACTTTTGCGCATATTTTTTTACATGTACGTTTGTGCATGTCCATTTGAGCGAGTGTGCTTGTGCATGTTTGTTGATGTGTATTAATGTCCTAGGATTGTAGTTTGTGTTTTTATGATCCTTTTTGCGAATGCACTTTTGCGTGAGTACTTTTGTGCATGCTTTTGTAGTCTTACATATGTGCGTATCATTCTAGCAACAGTTTTTGTGCATGTTTCTTGATGCGCATTCATGTCCTCGAACTGTAGTACGTATTTTCATGAGCGCTTCTGGAATCCAATTTTGACCATGTTCGAGTCTGAATTTGGATTTTTACTGTTAGACAGGAATTGTAGCCAGCTCAAATAGCTTTCTAATGCCGCCGGAACAAGTTGATTTGGAGTCCGGATGAGAAAGCTATGCTCGACTTCGTGGACGTACACTACCAAAGATGTTGAGGGATTCTCTCTTCTAATTTGATTTTATTTTCCTAATTGCAACTCTTTTCTTACTCTTTGATCATTTTTGCTTCCAGGACACCTAATCTTCAATTTGTACCTATATGATACCAAATCCACCAATTCAAACAGAAATATAAATTAATCCAAAAAAAAAATCAACGTAAACGTAAACGTAGAGTTTTATTTCTACACTCCACTGTATCTTTTTTATCTAGTGTTTTTGCTGTTGTTTGTTGATGCGTATTAAACTCCTAGTATTGTAGTTCGTGTTTTTAAGAATGTTGTTGTGAATGAACTTTTGCGCATGTTTTTTTAAATGTACGTTTATGCATGTGCATGTCCATTTGAGCGAGTGTGCTTGTGCGTGTTTGTTGATTTGTATTAATTTCCTAGGAATGTAGTTTGTGTTTTCATGATCCTTTTTGCGAATACACTTTTGCGTGAGTACTTTTGTGCATGCTTTTGTACTCTTACAGTATCTTTCTAGCGAGAGTTGTTGTGCACGTTTTCTTGATGCGCATTCATGTCCTCGGACTGTAGTACGTATTCTCATGATCGCTTTTGGAATCCTATTTTGACCATGTTCGAGTCCGAATTTGGATTTTTGCCGTTACACAGGAATTTTAGCGATCTGAAATAGCTTTCTAATGCCGTCAGAACCAGTTGATTTGGAGTCCGGATGAGAAAGTTATGCTCGACTTCGTGGATGTACACTACCAAAGATGTTGAGGGATTCTCTCTTTTAATTTGATTTTATTTTCCTAATTGCAACTCTTTTGTAACTCTTTGATCATTTTTGCTTCCTGGACACCTAATGTTCGATTTGTACCTATAAGATACCCAATCCACCAATTCAACTAGAAATAAAAATTAATCCAAAAAAAAATCCACGTAAATGTAAACGTAGAGTTTTATTTCTACACTCCACTGTATCTTTTTTATCTAGTGTTTTTGCTGTTGTTTGTTGATGCGTATTAAAGTCCTAGTATTGTAGTTCATGTTTTTAAGAACGTTGTTGTGAATGCACTTTTGCGCATGTTTTTTTACATCTACGTTTGTGCATGTCCATTTTAGCGAGTCTGCTTGTGCATGTTTGTTGATTTGTATTAATGTCCTAGGATTGTAGTTTGTGTTTTCATGATCCTTTTTGCGAATGAACTTTTGCGTGTGTACTTTTGTGCATGCTTTTGTACTCTTACTTATGTGCGTATCTTTCTAGCGAGAGGTTTTGTGCACGTTTCTTGATGCGCATTCATGTCCTCGAACTGTAGTACGTATTTACATGATCGCTTTTGGAATCCAATTTTGACCATGTTCGAGTTCGAATTTGGATTTTGGCCATGTGTCTGGAATTGTAGCCAGCTGAAATGGCTTTCTAATGCCGCCGGAACCATTTGATTTGGAGTCCGGATGAGGAAGTTATGCTCGACTTCGTGGACGTACACTACGAAAGATGTTGAGGGATTCTGTATTCTAATTTGATTTGATTTTCCTAATTGCAACTCTTTTCTTACTCTTCGATCATTTTTGCTTCCTAGACACCTAATTTTCGATTTGTACCTATAACATAGCAAATCCATCAAATCAAACAAAAAATATAAATTAATCCAAAAAAAAATCCATGTAAATGTAAACGTAGTGTTTTATTTCTACACTCCACTGTATCTTTTTTATCTAGTGTTTTTGCTGCTGTTTGTTGATGCGCATTAAAGTCCTAGTATTGTAGTTCGTGTTTTTAAGAACGTTGTTGTGAATGCACTTTTGCGCATGTTTTTTTACATGTACGTATTTGCATGTCCATTTGATCGAGTCTGCTTGTGCATGTTTGTTGATTTGTATTAATGTCCTAGGATTGTAGTTTGTGTTTTCATGATCCTTTTTGCGAATGAAATTTTGCGTGTGTACTTTTGTGCATGCTTTTGTACTCTTACTTATGTGCGTATCTTTCTAGCGAGAGGTTTTGTGCACGTTTCTTGATGCGCATTCATGTCCTCGAACTGTAGTACGTATTTACATGATCGCTTTTGGAATCCAATTTTGACCATGTTCGAGTTCGAATTTGGATTTGGCCATGTGTCTGGAATTGTAGCCAGCTGAAATAGCTTTCTAATGCCGCCGGAACCATTTGATTTGGAGTCCGGATGAGGAAGTTATGCTCGACTTCGTGGACGTACACTACGAAAGATGTTGAGGGATTTTGTATTCTAATTTGATTTGATTTTCCTAATTGCAACTCTTTTCTTACTCTTCGATCATTTTTGCTTCTAGACACCTAATTTTCGATTTGTACCTATAACATAGCAAATCCATCAAATCAAACAAAAATATAAATTAATCCAAAAAAAAATCCATGTAAATGTAAACGTAGTGTTTTATTTCTACACTCCACTGTATCTTTTTTATCTAGTGTTTTTGCTGCTGTTTGTTGATGCGTATTAAAGTCGTAGTATTGTAGTTCGTGTTTTTAAGAACGTTGTTGCGAATGCACTTTTGCGCATGTTTTTTTTACATGTACGTTTTTGCATGTCCATTTGATCGAGTGTGCTTTTGCATGTTAGTTGTATTGTATTAATGTCCTAGGATTGTAGTTTGTGTTTTCATGATCCTTTTTGCGAATGCACTTTTGCGTGAGTACTTTTGTGCATGCTTTTGTACTCTTACTTATGTGCGTATCTTTCTAGCGAGAGTTTTTGTGCACGTTTCTTGATGCGCATTCATGTCCTCGAACTGTAGTACGTATTTTCATGATCGCTTTGTCTTTCCAATTTTGACCATGTTCGAGTCTGAATTTGGATTTTTACTGTTAGACAAGAAGTGTAGCCAGCTCAAATAGCTTTCTAATGCCGCCGGAACAAGTTGATTTGAGTCTGGATGAGAAAGCTATGCTCGACTTCGTGGACGTACATTACCAAAGATGTTGAGGGATTCTCTCTTCTAATTTGATTTTGTTTTCCTAATTGCAACTCTTTTCTTACTCTTTTATCATTTTTGCTTCCTGGACACCTAATTTTCGATTTGTACCTATAAGATACCAAATCCACACAATTCAAACAGAAATATAAATTAATCCAAAAAAAAAAAAATCCACGTAAACGTAAACGTAGTGTTTTATTTCTACACTCCACTGTATCTTTTTTATCTAGTGTTTTTGCTGTTGTTTGTTGATGCGTATTAAAGTCCTAGTATTGTAGTTCGTGTTTTTAAGAACGTTGTTGCGAATGCACTTTTGCGCATGTTTTTTTACATGCACGTTTTTGCATGTCCATTTGATCGAGTGTGCTTTTGCATGTTTGTTGTATTGTATTAATGTCCTAGGATTGTAGTTTGTGTTTTCATGATCCTTTTTGCGAATGCACTTTTGCGTGAGTACTTTTGTGCATGCTTTTGTACTCTTACTTTTGTGCGTATCTTTCTAGCAAGAGTTTTTGTGCACGTTTTTTGATGCGCATTCAGTTCCTCGAACTGTAGTACGTATTTTCATGATCGCTTCTGGAATCCAATTTTGACAATGTTCGAGTCCGAATTTGGATTTTTACTGTTAGACAGGAATTGTAGCCAGCTCAAATAGCTTTCTAATGCCGCCGGAACAATTTGATTTGGAGTCCGGATGAGAAAGCTATGCTCGACTTCGTGGACGTACACTACCAAAGATGTTGAGGGATTCTCTCTTCTAATTTGATTTTATTTTCCTAATTGCAACTTTTTTCTTACTCTTTTATCATTTTTGCTTCCTGGACACCTAATTTTCGATTTGTACCTATAAGATACCAAATCCACCAATTCAAACAGAAAATATAAATTAATCCAAAAAAAAAAAATCCACGTAAACGTAAACGTAGTGTTTTATTTCTACACTCCACTGTATCTTTTTTATCTAGTGTTTTTGCTGTTGTTTGTTGATGCGTATTAAAGTCCTAGTATTGTAGTTCGTGTTTTTAAGAACGTTGTTGCGAATGCACTTTTGCGCATGTTTTTTTACATGCACGTTTTGCATGTCCATTTGATCGAGTGTGCTTTTGCATGTTTGTTGTATTGTATTAATGTCCTAGGATTGTAGTTTGTGTTTTCATGATCCTTTTTGCGAATGCACTTTTGCGTGAGTACTTTTGTGCATGCTTTTGTACTCTTACTTTTGTGCGTATCTTTCTAGCAAGAGTTTTTGTGCACGTTTTTTGATGCGCATTCAGTTCCTCGAACTGTAGTACGTATTTTCATGATCGCTTCTGGAATCCAATTTTGACAATGTTCGAGTCCGAATTTGGATTTTTACTGTTAGACAGGAATTGTAGCCAGCTCAAATAGCTTTCTAATGCCGCCGGAACAAGTTGATTTGGAGTCCGGATGAGAAAGCTATGCTCGACTTCGTGGACGTACACTACCAAAGATGTTGAGGGATTCTCTCTTCTAATTTGATTTTATTTTCCTAATTGCAACTCTTTTCTTACTCTTTATCATTTTTGCTTCCTGGACACCTAATTTTCAATTTGTACCTATAAGATACCAAATCCACCAATTCAAACAGAAAATATAAATTAATCCAAAAAAAAAAATCCACGTAAACGTAAACGTAGTGTTTTATTTCTACACTCCACTGTATCTTTTTTATCTAGTGTTTTTGCTGTTGTTTGTTGATGCGTATTAAAGTCCTAGTATTGTAGTTCGTGTTTTTAAGAACGTTGTTGCGAATGCACTTTTGCGCATGTTTTTTTACATGTACGTTTGTGCATGTCCATTTGAGCGAGTGTGCTTGTGCATGTTTGTTGATTTGTATTAATATCCTAGGATTGTAGTTTGTGTTTTCATGATCCTTTTTGCGAATACACTTTTACGTGAGTACTTTTGTGCATGCTTTTGTACTCTTACTTATGTGCGTATCTTTCTTGCGAGAGTTTTTGTGCACGTTTCTTGATGCGCATTCATGTCCTCGAACTGTAGTACGTATTTCCATGATCGCTATTGGAATCCAATTTTGACCATGTTCGAGTCCGAATTTGGATTTTTGCCGTTAGACAGGAATTGTAGCCAGCTGAAATAGCTTTATAATGCCGCCAGAACTAGTTGATTTGGAGTCCGGATGAGAAAGCTATGCCAGATTTTGTGGACGTACACTACCAAAGATGTTGAGGGATTATCTCTTCTAATTTGATTTGATTTTCTTAATTGCAACTCTTTTCTTACTCTTTGATCATTTTTGCTTCCTGGACATCTAATTTTCGATTTGTACCTATAAGATATCAAATCCACCAATTCAAACAGAAATATAAATTAATAAAAAAAATAAAAAATCCACGTAAACGTAAACGTAGTGTTTTATTTCTACACTCCACTGTATCTTTTTTATCTAGTGTTTTTGCTGTTGTTTGTTGAGGCGTATTAAAGACCTAGTATTGTAGTTCGTGTTTTTAAGAACGTTGTTGCGAATGCACTTATGCGCATGTTTTTTTACATGTACGTTTGTGCATGTCCATTTGAGCGAGTGTGCTTGTGCATGTTTGTTGATTTGTATTAATGTCCTTGGATTGTAGTTTGTGTTTTCATGAACCTTTTTGCGAATGCACTTTTGCGTGAGTACTTTTGTGCATGCTTTTGTACTCTTACTTA
Source organism: Erythranthe guttata (assembly GCF_056151865.1). Classification (NCBI taxonomy): domain Eukaryota; kingdom Viridiplantae; phylum Streptophyta; class Magnoliopsida; order Lamiales; family Phrymaceae; genus Erythranthe; species Erythranthe guttata. Next base: position 8,696,268 of record NC_142534.1, on the reverse strand, counting down.
TGTGCGTATCTTTCTAGCGAGAGGTTTTGTGCACGTTTCTTGATGCGCATTCATGTCCTCGAACTGTAGTACGTATTTTCATGATCAATTTTGGAATCCAATTTTGACCATGTTCGAGTCCCAATTTGGATTTTTGCCGTTAGACACGAAATGTAGCCAGCTGAAATAGCTTCCTAGTGCCGCCGGAACCAGTTGATATGGGGTCCGGATGAGAAAGCCATGCTCGACTTCGTGGACGTACACTACCAAAGATGTTGAGGGATTCTCTCTTATAATTTGATTTGATTTTCCTAATTGCAACTCTTTTCTTACTCTGTGATCATTTTGTTTCCTCGACACCTAATTTTCGATTTGTACCTATAAGATACCAAATCCACAAATTCAAACAGAAAATATAAATTAATCAAAAAAAAAAAAAATCCACGTAAACGTAAGCGTAGTGTTTTTATTTCTAAACTCCACTTTATCTATTTTATCTAGTGTTTTTGCTGTTGTTTGTTGATGCGTATTATATTCCTAGTAATGTAGTTCGTGTTTTTAAGAACATTGTTGCGAATGCACTTCTGCGGATGTTTTTTTACATGTACGTTTGTCCATGTCCATTTGAGCGAGTGTGCTTGTGCATGTTTGTTGGTTTGTATAATGTCCTAGGATTGTAGTTTGTGTTTTCATGATACTTTTAGCGAATGCACTTTTGCGTGAGTACTTTTGTGCATGGTTTTGGTCTCTTACATATGTGCGTATCTTTGTAGCGAGGGTTTTTGTGCACGTTTCATGATGCGCATTCATGTCCTCGAACTGTAGTGTAGTTTCATGATCGCTTTTGGAATCCAATTTTGACCATGTTCGAGTCCGAATTTGGATTTTTACCGTTAAATAGGAAATGTAGCCAGCTGAAATAGCTTTCTAGTGCCGCCGGAACCAGTTGATTTGGAGTCCAGATGAGAAAGCTATGCTCGACTTCGTCGACGTACACTACCAAAGATGTTGAGGAATTCTCTCTTATAATTTGATTTGATTTTCCTAATTGCAACTCTTTTCTTACTCTGTGATCATTTTTGCTTCATGGACACCTGATTTTCGATTTGTACCTATAAGATACCAAATCCACCAATTCAAACAGAAATATAAATTAATCCAAAACAAATAATCCACGTAAACGTAAACGTAGTGTTTTATTTCTACACTCCAGTGTATCTTTTTTATCTAGTGTTTTTTCTATTGTTTGTTGATGCGTATTAAAGTCCTTGTATTGTAGTTCGTGTTCTTAAGAACTCTGTTGCAAATGCACTTTTGCGCATGTTTTTTAACATGTACGTTTGTGCATGTCCATTTGAGCGAGTGTGCTTGTGCATGTTTGTTGATTTGTATAATGTCCTAGGATTGTAGTTTGTGTTTTCATGATCATTTTTGCGAATGCACTTTTGCATGAGTACTTTTGTGCATGCTTTTGTACTCTTACTTATGTGCGTATCTTTCTAGCGAGAGTTTTTGTGCACGTTTCTTGATGCGCATTCATGTCCTCGAACTGTAGTAGGTATTTTGATGATCGCTTTTGGAATCCAATTTTGACCATGTTCGATTCCGAAATTGGATTTTTGCCGTTAGACAGGAATTGTATCTAACTGAAATAGCTTTCTAATGCCGCCGGAACCATTTGATTTGGAGTCCGGATGAGAAAGTTATGCTCGACTTCGTGGACGTACACTACCAAAGATGTTGAGGGATTCTCTCTTCTAATTTGATTTGATTTTCCTAATTGCAACTCTTTTCTTACTCTTTGATCATTTTTGCTTCCAGGACACCTAATTTTCAATTTGTACCAATATGATACCAAATCCACCAATTCAAACAGAAATATAAATTAATCCAAAAAAAAAATCAACATAAACGTAAACGTAGAGTTTTATTTCTACACTCCACTGTATCTTTTTTATCTAGTGTTTTTGTTGTTGTTTGTTGATGCGTATTAAAGTCCTAGAATTGTAGTTCGTGTTTTTATAAATGTTGTTGTGAATGAACTTTTGGCATGTTTTTTTACATGTACGTTTGTGCATGTGCATGTCCATTTGAGCGAGTGTTCTTGTGCATGTTTGTTGATTTGTATTAATGTCCTAGGAATGTAGTTTGTGTTTTCATGATCCTTTTTGCGAATACACTTTTGCGTGAGTACTTTTGTGCATGCTTTGTACTCTTAGAGTATCTTTCTAGCGAGAGTTTTTGTGCAAGTTTCTTGATGCGCATTCATGTCCTCGGACTGTAGTACGTATTTTCATGATCGCTTTTGGAATCCTATTTTGACCATGTTCGAGTCCGAATTTGGATTTTTGCCGTTACACAGGAATTGTAGCCAGCTGAAATATCTTTCTAATGCCGCCGGAACTAGTTGATTTTGAGTCTGGATGAGAAAGTTATGCCTGACTTCGGGGACGTACCCTACCAAAGATGTTGAGGGATTATGTCTTCTAATTTGATTTGATTTTCCTAATTGCAACTCTTTTCTTACTCTTTGATAATTTTTGCTTCCTGGACACCTAATTTTCGATTTGTACCTATAAGATACCAAATCCACCAATTCAAACAGAAATATAAATTAATCCGAAAAAAAAAATCCACGTAAACGTAAACGTAGTGTTTTTTATTTCTACACTCCACTGTATCTTTTTTATCTAGTGTTTTTGCTGTTGTTTGTTGATGCGTATTAAAGTCCTAGTATTGTAGTTCATGTTTTTAAGAACGTTGTTGTGAATGCACTTTTGTGCATGTTTTTTAACATGTACGTTTGTGCATGTCCATTTGAGCGAGTGTGCTTCTGCATGTTTGTTGATTTGTATTAATGTCCTAGGATTGTAGTTTGTGTTTTCATGATCCTTTTTGCGAATGCACTTTTGCGTGAGTACTTTTGTGCATACTCTTACTTATGTGCGTATCTTTCTAGCGAGAGTTTTTGTGCACGTTTCTTGATGCGGATTCAAATCCTCGAACTGTAGTATGTATTTTCATGATCGCTTTTGGAATCCAATTTTGACCATGTTCGAGTCCGAATTTGGATTTTTCCTGTTAGACAGGAATTGTAGCCAGCTCAAATAGCTTTCTAATGACGCCGGAACCAGTTGATTTGGAGTCCGGATGAGAAAGCTATGCTCGACTTTGTGGACGTACACTACCATAGATGTTGAGGGATTCTCTCTTCTAATTTGATTTTATTTTCCTAATTGCAACTCTTTTCTTACTCTTTGATAATTTTTGCTTCATGGACACCTTATTTTCGATTTGTACCTATAAGATACCAAATCCACCAATTCAAACAGAAATAAAAATTAATCCAAAAAAAAAATCCACGTAAACGTAAACCTAGAGTTTTATTTCTACACTCCACTGTATCTTTTTTATCTAGTTTTTTTGCTGTTGTTTGTTGATGCGTATTAAAGTCCTAGTATTGTAGTTCGTGTTTTTAAGAACGTTGTTGCGAATGCACTTTTGCGCATGTTTTTTTACATGTACGTTTGTGCATGTCCATTTGAGCGAGTGTGCTTGTGCATGTTTGTTGATTTGTATTAATGTGCTAGGATTGAAGTTTGTGTTTTCTTGATCCTTTTTGCGAACGCACTTTTGCATGAGTACTTTTGTGCATGCTTTTGTACTCTTACTTATGTGCGTATCTTTCTAGCGAGAGTTTTTGTGCGCGTTTCTTGATGCGCATTCATGTCCTAGAACTGTAGTACGTATTTTCATGATCGCTTTGGGAATCCAATTTTAAACCATGTTCGAGTCCGAAATGGGATTTTTTTTTTTAGAAGACAGGAATTGTATCCAACTGAAATAGCTTTCTAATGCCGCCGGAACCATTTGATTTGGGAGTCCGGATGAGAAAGTTATGCTCGACTTCGTGGACGTACCCTACCAAGATCTTGAGGGATTCTCTCTTCTAATTTGATTTTATTTTCCTAATTGCAACTCTTTTCTTACTCTTTGATCATTTTTGCTTCCTGACACCTAATTTTCGATTTGTACCTATAAGATACCAAATCCACCAATTCAAACAGAAATATAAATTCATCCAAAAAAAATCCACGTAAACGTAAACGTAGAGTTTTATTTCTACACTCCACTGTATCTTTTTTATCTAGTGTTATTGTTTTTTTTTTTGTGATGCGTATTAAAGTCCTAGTATTGTAGTTCGTGTTTTTAGAATGTTGTTGCGAATGCACTTTTGGGCATGTTTTTTTACATGCACGTTTGTGCATGTGCATGTCCATTTGAGCGAGTGTGCTTGTGCATGTTTGTTGATTTGTAATAAATGTCCTAGGATTGTAGTTTGTGTTTTTCATGATCCTTTTTGCGAATACACTTTTGGTGAGTACTTTTGTGCATGCTTTTGTACTCTTACCGTATCTTTCTAGCGAGAGTTTTAGTGCACGTTTCTTGATGCGCATTCATGTCCTCGAATTGTAGTACGTATTTTCATGAGCGCTTTTGGAATCAGATTTTGACCATGTTCAGTCCGAATTTGGATTTTTGCCGTTAGACGGGAATTGTAGCCAGCTGAAATAGCTTTCTTATGCCGCCGGAACCATTTGATTTGGAGTCCGGATGAGTAAGTTGTGCTCGACTTCGTGGACGTACACTACCAAAGATGTTGAGGGATTCTCTCTTCTAATTTGATTTTATTTTCCTAATTGCAACTCTTTTCTTACTCTTTGATCATTTTTTGCTTCCTGGACACCTAATTTTCGATTTGTACATATAAGATACCAAATCCACCAATTAAAACAGAAATATAAATTAATCCAAAAAAAATATCCACGTAAACGTAAACCTAGAGTTTTATTTCTACACTCCACTGTATCTTTTTTATCTAGTTTTTTGCTGTTTTGTTGATGCGTATTAAAGTCCTAGTATTGTAGTTCGTGTTTTTAAGAACGTTGTTGCGAATGCACTTTTGCGCATGTTTTTTTACATGTACGTTTGTGCATGTCCATTTGAGCGAGTGTGCTTGTGCATGTTTGTTGATTTGTATTAATGTGCTAGGATTGAAGTTTGAGTTTTCTTGATCCTTTTTGCGAACGCACTTTTGCATGAGTACTTTTGTGCATGCTTTTGTACTCTTACTTATGTGTGCGTATCTTTCTAGCGAGAGTTTTTGTGCGCGTTTCTTGATGCGCATTCATGTCCTAGAACTGTAGTACGTATTTTCATGATCGCTTTTGGAATCCAATTTTTAACCATGTTCGAGTCCGAAATCGGATTTTTTCCGTTAGACAGGAATTGTATCCAACTGAAATAGCTTTCTAATGCCGCCAGAACCATTTGATTTGGAGTCCGGATGAAAAGTTATGCTCGACTTCGTGGACGTACACTACCAAAGATGTTGATTGATTTCTCTCTTCTAATTTGATTTTATTTTCCTAATTGCAACTCTTTTCTTACTCTTTGATCATTTTGCTTCCTGGACACCTAATTTTCGATTTGTACATATAAGATACCAAATCCACCAATTAAAACAGAAATATAAATTAATCCAAAAAAAATATCCACGTAAACGTAAACCTAGAGTTTTTATTTCTACACTCCACTGTATCTTTTTTATCTAGTTTTTTTTGCTGTTGTTTGTTGATGCGTATTAAAGTCCTAGTATTGTAGTTCGTGTTTTTAAGAACGTTGTTGCGAATGCACTTTTGCGCATGTATTTTTACATGTACGTTTGTACATGTCCATTTGAGCGAGTGTGCTTGTGCATGTTTGTTGATTTGTAAAAATGTGCTAGGATTGAAGTTTGTGTTTTCTTGATCCTTTTTTGCGAACGCACTTTTGCATGAGTACTTTTGTGCATGCTTTTGTACTCTTACTTATGTGCGTATCTTTCTAGCGAGAGTTTTTGTGCGCGTTTCATGATGCGCATTCATGTCCTAGAACTGTAGTACGTATTTTCATGATCGCTTTTGGAATCCAATTTAAACCATGTTCGAGTCCGAAATGGGATTTTTTCCCGTTAGACAGGAATTGTATCCAACTGAAATAGCTTTCTAATGCCGCCGGAACCATTTGATTTTGGAGTCCGGATGAGAAAGTTATGCTCGACTTCGTGGACGTACCCTACCAAAGATCTTGAGGGATTCTCTCTTCTAATTTGATTTTTTTTCCTAATTGCAACTCTTTTCTTACTCTTTGATCATTTTTGCTTCCTAGACACCTAATTTTCGATTTGTACCTATAAGATACCAAATCCACCAATTCAAACAGAAATATAAATTCATCCAAAAAAAAATCCACGTAAACGTAAACGTAGAGTTTTATGAAAGCACAAACTACAATCCTAGGACATTAATACAAATCAACAAACATGCACAAGCACACTCGCTCAAATGGACATGCACAAACGTACATGTAAAAAACATGCGCAAAAGTGCATTCGCAACAACGTTCTTAAAAACACGAACTACAATACTAGAGTACAAAAGCATGCACAGAAGTACTCACGCAAAAGTGCATTCGCAAAAAGGATCATGAAAACACAAACTACAATCCTAGGACATTAATACAAATCAACAAACATGCACAAGCACACTCGCTCAAATGGACATGCACAAAGTACATGTAAAAAAACATGCGCAAAAGTGCATTCGCAACAACGTTCTTAAAAACACGAACTACAATACTAGGACTTTAATACGCATCAACAAACAACAGCAAAAACACTAGATAAAAAAGATACAGTGGAGTGTAGAAATAAAACTCTACTGTTACGTTTACTTGGATTTTTTTTTTTGGATTAATTTATATTTCAGTTTGAATTGGTGGATTTGGTATCTTATAGGTACAAATCGAAAATTAGGTGTCCAGAAGCAAAAATGGTCAAAGAGTAAAAAATAGTTTGCAATTACGAACTTAAAATCAAATTAGAAGAAGAATCCCTCAACATCTTTGGTAGTGTACGTCCACGAAGTCGAGCATAACTTTCTCATCCGGACTCCAAATCAGTTGGTTCCAACGGCATTAGAAAGCTATTTCAGCTGGCTACAATTCTGTCTAACGACAAAAATCCAAATTCGGACTCGAACATGGTCAAAATTTGATTCCAAAAGCGATCATGAAATTACGTACTACAGTTCGAGGACATGAATGCGCATCAAGAAACGTGCACAAAAAACTCCGCTAGAAAGATACGCACATAAGTAAGAGTACAAAAGCATGCACACAAAGTACTCACGCAAAAGTGCAATCGCAAAAAGGATCACGAAAGCACAAACTACAATCCTAGGACATTAATACAAATCAACAAACATGCACAAGCACACTCGCTCAAATGGACATGCACAAACGTACATGTAAAAAACATGCGCAAAAGTGCATTCGCAACAACGTTCTTAAAAACACGAACTACAATACTAGGACTTTAATACGCATCAACAAACAACAGCAAAAACACTAGATAAAAAAGATACAGTGGAGTGTAGAAATAAAACTGTACGTTTTAGTTTACGTGGATTTTTTTTTTTGGATAAATTTATATTTCAGTTTGAATTGGTGGATTTGGTATCTTATAGGTACAAATCGAAAATTAGGTGTCCAAGAAGAAAAATGATCAAAGAGTAAGAAAAGAGTTGCAAGTAAGAAAATAAAATCAAATTAGAAGAGAGAATCCCTCAACACATCTTGTAGTGTAGGTCCACGAAGTCGAGCATAACTTTCTCATCCGGACTCCAAGTCAACTGGTTCCGGCGCATTAGAAAGCTATTTCAGCTGGATACATTCCTGTCTAACGTCAAAAATCCAAATTCGGACTCGAACATGGTCAAAATTGGATTCCAAAAGCGATCATTAAAATACGTACTACAGTTCGAGGACATGAATGCGCATCAAGAAACGTGCTTAAAAAAACTCCGCTAGAGAGATACGCACATAAATAGGAGTACAAAAGCATGCACAGAAGTACTCACGCAAAAGTGCATTCGCAAAAAGGATCATGAAAACACAAACTACAATCCTAGGACATTAATACAAATCAACAAACATGCACAAGCACACTCGCTCAAATGGACATGCACAAACGTACATGTAAAAAACCATGCGCAAAAGTGCATTCGCAACAACGTTCTTAAAAACACGAACTACAATACTAGGACTTTAATACGCATCAACAAACAACAGCAAAAACACTAGATAAAAAAGATACAGTGGAGTGTAGAAATAAAACTCTACGTTTACGTTTACTTGGATTTTTTTTTTTTGGATTAATTTATATTTCAGTTTGAATTGGTGGATTTGGTATCTTATAGGTACAAATCGAAAATTAGGTGTCCTGGAAGCAAAAATGGTCAAAGAGTAAGAAAAGAGTTGCAATTACGAAAATAAAATCAAATTAGAAGAGAGAATCCCTCAACATCTTTGGTAGTGTACGTCCACGAAGTCGAGCATAACTTTCTCATCCGGACTCCAATCAGTTGGTTCCAACGGCATTAGAAAGCTATTTCAGCTGGCTACAATTCTGTCTAACGACAAAAATCCAAATTCGGACTCGAACATGGTCAAAATTTGATTCCAAAAGCGATCATGAATTACGTACTACAGTTCGAGGACATGAATGCGCATCAAGAAACGTGCACAAAAACTCTCGCTAGAAAGATACGCACATAAGTAAGAGTACAAAAGCATGCACACAAGTACTCACGCAAAAGTGCATTCGCAAAAAGGATCATGAAAGCACAAACTACAATCCTAGGACATTAATACAAATCAACAAACATGCACAAGCACACTCGCTCAAATGGACATGCACAAACGTACATGTAAAAAAACATGCGCAAAAGTGCATTCGCAACAACGTTCTTAAAAACACGAACTACAATACTAGGACTTTAATACGCATCAACAAACAACAGCAAAAACACTAGATAAAAAAGATACAGTGGAGTGTAGAAATAAAACTCTACGTTTACGTTTACGTGGATTTTTTTTTTTGATAAATTTATATTTCAGTTTGAATTGGTGGATTTGGTATCTTATAGGTACAAATCGAAAATTAGGTGTCCAAGAAGCAAAAATGATCAAAGAGTAAGAAAAGAGTTGCAATTAAGAAAATAAAATCAAATTAGAAGAGAGAATCCCTCAACATCTTTGGTAGTGTAGGTCCACGAAGTCGAGCATAACTTTCTCATCCGGACTCCAAATCAACTGGTTCCGGCGGCATTAGAAAGCTATTTCAGCTGGCTACAATTCATGTCTAACGTCAAAAATCCAAATTCGGACTCGAACATGGTCAAAATTGGATTCCAAAAGCGATCATGAAAATACGTACTACAGTTCGAGGACATGAATGCGCATCAAGAAACGTGCACAAAAAAACTCGCGCTAGAAAGATACGCACATAAGTAAGAGTACAAAAGCATGCACAAAAGTACTCACGCAAAAGTGCATTCGCAAAAAGGATCATGAAAACACAAACTACAATCCTAGGACATTAATACAAATCAACAAACATGCACAAGCACACTCGCTCAAATGGACATGCACAAACGTACATGTAAAAAAACATGCGCAAAAGTGCATTCGCAACAACGTTCTTAAAAACACGAACTACAATACTAGGACTTTAATACGCATCAACAAACAACAGCAAAAACACTAGATAAAAAAGATACAGTGGAGTGTAGAAATAAAACTCTACGTTTACGTTTACTTGGATTTTTTTTTTGGATTAATTTATATTTCAGTTTGAATTGGTGGATTTGGTATCTATAGGTACAAATCGAAAATTAGGTGTCCTGAAGCAAAAATGGTCAAAGAGTAAGAAAAGAGTTGCAATTACGAAACATAAAATCAAATTAGAAGAGAGAATCCCTCAACATCTTTGGTAGTGTACGTCCACGAAGTCGAGCATAACTTTCTCATCCGGACTCCAAATCAGTTGGTTCCAACGGCATTAGAAAGCTATTCAGCTGGCTACAATTCTGTCTAACGTCAAAAATCCAAATTCGGACTCGAACATGGTCAAAATTGGATTCCAAAAGCGATCATGAAATTACGTACTACAGTTCGAGGACATGAATGCGCATCAAGAAACGTGCACAAAAACTCTCGCTAGAAAGATACGCACATAAGTAAGAGTACAAAAGCATGCACACAAGTACTCACGCAAAAGTGCATTCGCAAAAGGATCATGAAAACACAAACTACAATCCTAGGACATTAATACAAATCAACAAAACATGCACAAGCACACTCGCTCAAATGGACATGCACAAACGTACATGTAAAAAAACATGCGCAAAAGTGCATTCGCAACAACGTTCTTAAAAACACGAACTACAATACTAGGACTTTAATACGCATCAACAAACAACAGCAAAAACACTAGATAAAAAAGATACAGTGGAGTGTAGAAATAAAACTGTACGTTTTAGTTTACGTGGATTTTTTTTTTTGGATAAATTTATATTTCAGTTTGAATTGGTGGATTTGGTATCTTATAGGTACAAATCGAAAACTAGGTGTCCAAGAAAAAAAATGATCAAAGAGTAAGAAAAGAGTTGCAAGTAAGAAAATAAAATCAAATTAGAAAGAGAATCCCTCAAACATCTTTGGTAGTGTAGGTCCACGAAGTCGAGCATAACTTTCTCATCCGGACTCCAAATCAACTGGTTCCGGCGGCATTAGAAAGCTATTTCAGCTGGCTACAATTTCTGTCTAACGTCAAAAATCCAAATTCGGACTCGAACATGGTCAAAATTGGATTCCAAAAGCGATCATGAAAATACGTACTACAGTTCGAGGACATGAATGCGCATCAAGAAACGTGCACAAAAACTCTCGCTAGAAAGATACGCACATAAGTAAGAATACAAAAGCATGCACAAAGTACTCACGCAAAAGTGCATTCGCAAAAAGGATCATGAAAACACAAACTACAATCCTAGGACATTAATACAAATCAACAAACATGCACAAGCACACTCGCTCAAATGGACATGCACAAACGTACATGTAAAAAAACATGCGCAAAAGTGCATTCGCAACAACGTTCTTAAAAACACGAACTACAATACTAGGACTTTAATACGCATCAACAAACAACAGCAAAAACACTAGATAAAAAAGATACAGTGGAGTGTAGAAATAAAACTCTACTTACGTTTACGTTTACTTGGATTTTTTTTTTGGATTAATTTATATTTCAGTTTGAATTGGTGGATTTGGTATCTTATAGGTACAAATCGAAAATTAGGTGTCCTGGAAGCAAAAATGGTCAAAGAGTAAGAAAATAGTTGCAATTACGAAATAAAATCAAATTAGAAGAGAGAATCCCTCAACATCTTTGGTAGTGTACGTCCACGAAGTCGAGCATAACTTTCTCATCCGGACTCCAAATCAGTTGGTTCCAACGGCATTAGAAAGCTATTTCAGCTGGCTACAATTTCTGTCTAACGACAAAAATCCAAATTCGGACTCGAACATGGTCAAAATTTGATTCCAAAAGCGATCATGAAATTACGTACTACAGTTCGAGGACATGAATGCGCATCAAGAAACGTGCACAAAAACTCTCGCTAAGAAATACGCACATAAGTAAGAGTACAAAAGCATGCACAGAAGTACTCACGCAAAAGTGCATTCGCAAAAAGGATCATGAAAACACAAACTACAATCCTAGGACATTAATACAAATCAACAAACATGCACAAGCACACTCGCTCAAATGGACATGCACAAACGTACATGTAAAAAACATGCGCAAAAGTGCATTCGCAACAACGTTCTTAAAAACACGAACTACAATACTAGGACTTTAATACGCATCAACAAACAACAGCAAAAACACTAGATAAAAAAGATACAGTGGAGTGTAGAAATAAAACTGTACGTTTTAGTTTACGTGGATTTTTTTTTTTTGGATAAATTTATATTTCAGTTTGAATTGGTGGATTTGGTATCTTATAGGTACAAATCGAAAACTAGGTGTCCAAGAAGAAAAAATGATCAAAGAGTAAGAAAAGAGTTGCAAGTAAGAAAATAAAATCAAATTAGAAGAGAGAATCCCTCAAACATCTTTGGTAGTGTAGGTCCACGAAGTCGAGCATAACTTTCTCATCCGGACTCCAAGTCAACTGGTTCCGGCGGCATTAGAAAGCTATTTCAGCTGGATACAATTCATGTCTAACGTCAAAAATCCAAATTCGGACTCGAACATGGTCAAAATTGGATTCCAAAAGCGATCATTAAAATACGTACTACAGTTCGAGGACATGAATGCGCATCAAGAAACGTGCATAAAAACTCTCGCAGAGAGATACGCACATAAATAGGAGTACAAAAGCATGCACAGAAGTACTCACGCAAAAGTGCATTCGCAAAAAGGATCATGAAAACACAAACTACAATCCTAGGACATTAATACAAATCAACAAACATGCACAAGCACACTCGCTCAAATGGACATGCACAAACGTACATGTAAAAAAACATGCGCAAAAGTGCATTCGCAACAACGTTCTTCAAAACACGAACTACAATACTAGGACTTTAATACGCATCAACAAACAACAGCAAAAACACTAGATAAAAAAGATACAGTGGAGTGTAGAAATAAAACTCTACGTTTACGTTTACTTGGATTTTTTTTTTGGATTAATTTATATTTCAGTTTGAATTGGTGGATTTGGTATCTTATAGGTACAAATCGAAAATTAGGTGTCCTGGAAGCAAAAATGGTCAAAGAGTAAGAAAATAGTTGCAATTACGAACATAAAATCAAATTAGAAGAGAGAATCCCTCAACATCTTTGGTAGTGTACGTCCACGAAGTCGAGCATAACTTTCTCATCCGGACTCCAAATCAGTTGGTTCCAACGGCATTAGAAAGCTATTTCAGCTGGCTACAATTTCTGTCTAACGACAAAAATCCAAATTCGGACTCGAACATGGTCAAAATTTGATTCCAAAAGCGATCATGAAATTACGTACTACAGTTCGAGGACATGAATGCGCATCAAGAAACGTGCACAAAAACTCTCGCTAGAAAGATACGCACATAAGTAAGAGTACAAAAGCATGCACACAAGTACTCACGCAAAAGTGCATTCGCAAAAAGGATCATGAAAGCACAAACTACAATCCTAGGACATTAATACAAATCAACAAACATGCACAAGCACACTCGCTCAAATGGACATGCACAAACGTACATGTAAAAAAACATGCGCAAAAGTGCATTCGCAACAACGTTCTTAAAAACACGAACTACAATACTAGGACTTTAATACGCATCAACAAACAACAGCAAAAACACTAGATAAAAAAGATACAGTGGAGTGTAGAAATAAAACTGTACGTTTTAGTTTACGTGGATTTTTTTTTTGGATAAATTTATATTTCATTTGAATTGGTGGATTTGGTATCTTATAGGTACAAATCGAAAACTAGGTGTCCAAGAAGAAAAAATGATCAAAGAGTAAGAAAAGAGTTGCAATTAAGAAAATAAAATCAAATTAGAAGAGAGAATCCCTCAAACATCTTTGGTAGTGTAGGTCCACGAAGTCGAGCATAACTTTCTCATCCGGACTCCAAATCAGTTGGTTCCAACGGCATTAGAAAGCTATTTCAGCTGGCTACAATTTCTGTCTAACGTCAAAAATCCAAATTCGGACTCGAACATGGTCAAAATTGATTCCAAAAGCGATCATGAAAATACGTACTACAGTTCGAGGACATGAATGCGCATCAAGAAACGTGCACAAAAACTCTCGCTAGAAAGATACGCACATAAGTAAGAGTACAAAAGCATGCACACAAGTACTCACGCAAAAGTGCATTCGCAAAAAGGATCATGAAAACACAAACTACAATCCTAGGACATTAATACAAATCAACAAACATGCACAAGCACACTCGCTCAAATGGACATGCACAAACGTACATGTAAAAAAACATGCGCAAAAGTGCATTCGCAACAACGTTCTTCAAAACACGAACTACAATACTAGGACTTTAATACGCATCAACAAACAACAGCAAAAACACTAGATAAAAAAGATACAGTGGAGTGTAGAAATAAAACTCTACGTTTACGTTTACGTGGATTTTTTTTTGGATTAATTTATATTTCAGTTTGAATTGGTGGATTTGGTATCTTATAGGTACAAATCGAAAATTAGGTGTCCTGGAAGCAAAAATGGTCAAAGAGTAAGAAAATAGTTGCAATTACGAACATAAAATCAAATTAGAAGAGAGAATCCCTCAACATCTTTGGTAGTGTACGTCCACGAAGTCGAGCATAACTTTCTCATCCGACTCCAAATCAGTTGGTTCCAACGGCATTAGAAAGCTATTTCAGCTGGCTACAATTTCTGTCTAACGACAAAAATCCAAATTCGGACTCGAACATGGTCAAAATTTGATTCCAAAAGCGATCATGAAATTACGTACTACAGTTCGAGGACATGAATGCGCATCAAGAAACGTGCATAAAAACTCTCGCTAGAAAGATACGCACATAAATAAGAGTACAAAAGCATGCACAAAGTACTCACGCAAAAGTGCATTCGCAAAAAGGATCATGAAAACACAAACTACAATCCTAGGACATTAATACAAATCAACAAACATGCACAAGCACACTCGCTCAAATGGACATGCACAAACGTACATGTAAAAAACATGCGCAAAAGTGCATTCGCAACAACGTTCTTAAAAACACGAACTACAATACTAGGACTTTAATACGCATCAACAAACAACAGCAAAAACACTAGATAAAAAAGATACAGTGGAGTGTAGAAATAAAACTGTACGTTTTAGTTTACGTGGATTTTTTTTTTTGGATAAATTTATATTTCAGTTTGAATTGGTGGATTTGGTATCTTATAGGTACAAATCGAAAACTAGGTGTCCAAGAAGAAAAAATGATCAAAGAGTAAGAAAAGAGTTGCAAGTAAGAAAATAAAATCAAATTAGAAGAGAGAATCCCTCAAACATCTTTGGTAGTGTAGGTCCACGAAGTCGAGCATAACTTTCTCATCCGGACTCCAAGTCAACTGGTTCCGGCGGCATTAGAAAGCTATTTCAGCTGGATACAATTCATGTCTAACGTCAAAAATCCAAATTCGGACTCGAACATGGTCAAAATTGGATTCCAAAAGCGATCATTAAAATACGTACTACAGTTCGAGGACATGAATGCGCATCAAGAAACGTGCATAAAAACTCTCGCTAGAGAGATATGCACATAAATAGGAGTACAAAAGCATGCACAGAAGTACTCACGCAAAAGTGCATTCGCAAAAAGGATCATGAAAACACAAACTACAATCCTAGGACATTAATACAAATCAACAAACATGCACAAGCACACTCGCTCAAATGGACATGCACAAACGTACATGTAAAAAAACATGCGCAAAAGTGCATTCGCAACAACGTTCTTCAAAACACGAACTACAATACTAGGACTTTAATACGCATCAACAAACAACAGCAAAAACACTAGATAAAAAAGATACAGTGGAGTGTAGAAATAAAACTCTACGTTTACGTTTACTTGGATTTTTTTTTGGATTAATTTATATTTCAGTTTGAATTGGTGGATTTGGTATCTTATAGGTACAAATCGAAAATTAGGTGTCCTGGAAGCAAAAATGGTCAAAGAGTAAGAAAATAGTTGCAATTACGAACATAAAATCAAATTAGAAGAGAGAATCCCTCAACATCTTTGGTAGTGTACGTCCACGAAGTCGAGCATAACTTTCTCATCCGGACTCCAAATCAGTTGGTTCCAACGGCATTAGAAAGCTATTTCAGCTGGCTACAATTTCAGTCTAACGACAAAAATCCAAATTCGGACTCGAACATGGTCAAAATTTGATTCCAAAAGCGATCATGAAATTACGTACTACAGTTCGAGGACATGAATGCGCATCAAGAAACGTGCACAAAAACTCTCGCTAGAGAGATACGCACATAAATAAGAGTACAAAAGCATGCACAGAAGTACTCACGCAAAAGTGCATTCGCAAAAAGGATCATGAAAACACAAACTACAATCCTAGGACATTAATACAAATCAACAAACATGCACAAGCACACTCGCTCAAATGGACATGCACAAACGTACATGTAAAAAAACATGCGCAAAAGTGCATTCGCAACAACGTTCTTCAAAACACGAACTACAATACTAGGACTTTAATACGCATCAACAAACAACAGCAAAAACACTAGATAAAAAAGATACAGTGGAGTGTAGAAATAAAACTCTACGTTTACGTTTACTTGGATTTTTTTTTTGGATTAATTTATATTTCAATTTGAATTGGTGGATTTGGTATCTTATAGGTACAAATCGAAAATTAGGTGTCCTGGAAGCAAAAATGATCAAAGAGTAAGAAAAGAGTTGCAATTACGAAAATAAAATCAAATTAGAAGAGAGAATCCCTCACATCTTTGGTAGTGTACGTCCACGAAGTCGAGCATAACTTTCTCATCCGGACTCCAAGTCAACTGGTTCCGGCGGCATTAGAAAGCTATTTCAGCTGGATACAATTCATGTCTAACGTCAAAAATCCAAATTCGGACTCGAACATGGTCAAAATTGGATTCCAAAAGCGATCATTAAAATACGTACTACAGTTCGAGGACATGAATGCGCATCAAGAAACGTGCATAAAAACTCTCGCTAGAGAGATACGCACATAATAGGAGTACAAAAGCATGCACAGAAGTACTCACGCAAAAGTGCATTCGCAAAAAGGATCATGAAAACACAAACTACAATCCTAGGACATTAATACAAATCAACAAACATGCACAAGCACACTCGCTCAAATGGACATGCACAAACGTACATGTAAAAAAACATGCGCAAAAGTGCATTCGCAACAACGTTCTTAAAAACACGAACTACAATACTAGGACTTTAATACGCATCAACAAACAACAGCAAAAACACTAGATAAAAAAGATACAGTGGAGTGTAGAAATAAAACTCTACGTTTACGTTTACTTGGATTTTTTTTTGGATTAATTTATATTTCAGTTTGAATTGGTGGATTTGGTATCTTATAGGTACAAATCGAAAATTAGGTGTCCTGGAAGCAAAAATGATCAAAGAGTAAGAAAATAGTTGCAATTACGAAATAAAATCAAATTAGAAGAGAGAATCCCTCAACATCTTTGGTAGTGTACGTCCACGAAGTCGAGCATAACTTTCTCATCCGGACTCCAAATCAACTGGTTCCGGCGGCATTAGAAAGCTATTTCAGCTGGCTACAATTACATGTCTAACATCAAAAATCCAAATTCGGACTCGAACATGGTCAAAATTGGATTCCAAAAGCGATCATTAAAATACGTACTACAGTTCGAGGACATGAATGCGCATCAAGAAACGTGCACAAAAACTCTCGCTAGAGAGATACGCACATAATAGGAGTACAAAAGCATGCACAGAAGTACTCACGCAAAAGTGCATTCGCAAAAAGGATCATGAAAACACAAACTACAATCCTAGGACATTAATACAAATCAACAAACATGCACAAGCACACTCGCTCAAATGGACATGCACAAACGTACATGTAAAAAAACATGCGCAAAAGTGCATTCGCAACAACGTTCTTCAAAACACGAACTACAATACTAGGACTTTAATACGCATCAACAAACAACAGCAAAAACACTAGATAAAAAAGATACAGTGGAGTGTAGAAATAAAACTCTACGTTTACGTTTACGTGGATTTTTTTTTTGGATTAATTTATATTTCAATTTGAATTGGTGGATTTGGTATCTTATAGGTACAAATCGAAAATTAGGTGTCCTGGAAGCAAAAATGATCAAAGAGTAAGAAAATAGTTGCAATTACGAAAATAAAATCAAATTAGAAGAGAGAATCCCTCAACATCTTTGGTAGTGTACGTCCACGAAGTCGAGCATAACTTTCTCATCCGGACTCCAAGTCAACTGGTTCCGGCGGCATTAGAAAGCTATTTCAGCTGGATACAATTCATGTCTAACGTCAAAAATCCAAATTCGGACTCGAACATGGTCAAAATTGGATTCCAAAAGCGATCATTAAAATACGTACTACAGTTCGAGGACATGAATGCGCATCAAGAAACGTGCATAAAAACTCTCGCTAGAGTGATACGCACATAAATAGGAGTACAAAAGCATGCACAGAAGTACTCACGCAAAAGTGCATTCGCAAAAAGGATCATGAAAACACAAACTACAATCCTAGGACATTAATACAAATCAACAAACATGCACAAGCACACTCGCTCAAATGGACATGCACAAACGTACATGTAAAAAAACATGCGCAAAAGTGCATTCGCAACAACGTTCTTCAAAACACGAACTACAATACTAGGACTTTAATACGCATCAACAAACAACAGCAAAAACACTAGATAAAAAAGATACAGTGGAGTGTAGAAATAAAACTCTACGTTTACGTTTACTTGGATTTTTTTTTTGGATTAATTTATATTTCAATTTGAATTGGTGGATTTGGTATCTTATAGGTACAAATCGAAAATTAGGTGTCCTGGAAGCAAAAATGGTCAAAGAGTAAGAAAATAGTTGCAATTACGAACATAAAATCAAATTAGAAGAGAGAATCCCTCAACATCTTTGGTAGTGTACGTCCACGAAGTCGAGCATAACTTTCTCATCCGGACTCCAAATCAACTGGTTCCGGCGGCATTAGAAAGCTATTTCAGCTGGCTACAATTCATGTCTAACGTCAAAAATCCAAATTCGGACTCGAACATGGTCAAAATTGGATTCCAAAAGCGATCATTAAAATACGTACTACAGTTCGAGGACATGAATGCGCATCAAGAAACGTGCACAAAAACTCTCGCTAGAAAGATATGCACATAAGTAGGAGTACAAAAGCATGCACAGAAGTACTCACGCAAAAGTGCATTCGCAAAAAGGATCATGAAAACACAAACTACAATCCTAGGACATTAATACAAATCAACAAACATGCACAAGCACACTCGCTCAAATGGACATGCACAAACGTACATGTAAAAAAACATGCGCAAAAGTGCATTCGCAACAACGTTCTTAAAAACACGAACTACAATACTAGGACTTTAATACGCATCAACAAACAACAGCAAAAACACTAGATAAAAAAGATACAGTGGAGTGTAGAAATAAAACTCTACGTTTACGTTTACGTGGATTTTTTTTTTGGATTAATTTATATTTCAATTTGAATTGGTGGATTTGGTATCTTATAGGTACAAATCGAAAATTAGGTGTCCTGGAAGCAAAAATGATCAAAGAGTAAGAAAAGAGTTGCAATTACGAAAATAAAATCAAATTAGAAGAGAGAATCCCTCAAATCTTTGGTAGTGTACGTCCACGAAGTCGAGCATAACTTTCTCATCCGGACTCCAAGTCAACTGGTTCCGGCGGCATTAGAAAGCTATTTCAGCTGGATACAATTCATGTCTAACGTCAAAAATCCAAATTCGGACTCGAACATGGTCAAAATTGGATTCCAAAAGCGATCATTAAAATACGTACTACAGTTCGAGGACATGAATGCGCATCAAGAAACGTGCACAAAAACTCTCGCTAGAAAGATATGCACATAAATAGGAGTACAAAAGCATGCACAGAAGTACTCACGCAAAAGTGCATTCGCAAAAAGGATCATGAAAACACAAACTACAATCCTAGGACATTAATACAAATCAACAAACATGCACAAGCACACTCGCTCAAATGGACATGCACAAACGTACATGTAAAAAAACATGCGCAAAAGTGCATTCGCAACAACGTTCTTCAAAACACGAACTACAATACTAGGACTTTAATACGCATCAACAAACAACAGCAAAAACACTAGATAAAAAAGATACAGTGGAGTGTAGAAATAAAACTCTACGTTTACGTTTACTTGGATTTTTTTTGGATTAATTTATATTTCAGTTTGAATTGGTGGATTTGGTATCTTATAGGTACAAATCGAAAATTAGGTGTCCTGGAAGCAAAAATGATCAAAGAGTAAGAAAATAGTTGCAATTACGAACATAAAATCAAATTAGAAGAGAGAATCCCTCAACATCTTTGGTAGTGTACGTCCACGAAGTCGAGCATAACTTTCTCATCCGGACTCCAAATCAGTTGGTTCCAACGGCATTAGAAAGCTATTTCAGCTGGCTACAATTTCAGTCTAACGAAAAAATCCAAATTCGGACTCGAACATGGTCAAAATTGGATTCCAAAAGCGATCATGAAATTACGTACTACAGTTCGAGGACATGAATGCGCATCAAGAAACGTGCACAAAAACTCTCGCTAGAAAGATACGCACATAAGTAAGAGTACAAAAGCATGCACACAAGTACTCACGCAAAAGTGCATTCGCAAAAAGGATCATGAAAACACAAACTACAATCCTAGGACATTAATACAAATCAACAAACATGCACAAGCACACTCGCTCAAATGGACATGCACAAACGTACATGTAAAAAACATGCGCAAAAGTGCATTCGCAACAACGTTCTTAAAAACACGAACTACAATACTAGGACTTTAATACGCACCAACAAACAACAGCAAAAACACTAGATAAAAAAGATACAGTGGAGTGTAGAAATAAAACTGTACGTTTTAGTTTACGTGGATTTTTTTTTTTGGATAAATTTATATTTCAGTTTGAATTGGTGGATTTGGTATCTTATAGGTACAAATCGAAAACTAGGTGTCCAAGAAGAAAAATGATCAAAGAGTAAGAAAAGAGTTGCAAGTAAGAAAATAAAATCAAATTAGAAGAGAGAATCCCTCAAACATCTTTGGTAGTGTAGGTCCACGAAGTCGAGCATAACTTTCTCATCCGGACTCCAAGTCAACTGGTTTCGGCGGCATTAGAAAGCTATTTCAGCTGGATACAATTCATGTCTAACGTCAAAAATCCAAATTCGGACTCGAACATGGTCAAAATTGGATTCCAAAAGCGATCATTAAAATACGTACTACAGTTCGAGGACATGAATGCGCATCAAGAAACGTGCATAAAAACTCTCGCTAGAGAGATACGCACATAAATAGGAGTACAAAAGCATGCACAGAAGTACTCACGCAAAAGTGCATTCGCAAAAAGGATCATGAAAACACAAACTACAATCCTAGGACATTAATACAAATCAACAAACATGCACAAGCACACTCGCTCAAATGGACATGCACAAACGTACATGTAAAAAAACATGCGCAAAAGTGCATTCGCAACAACGTTCTTCAAACACGAACTACAATACTAGGACTTTAATACGCATCAACAAACAACAGCAAAAACACTAGATAAAAAAGATACAGTGGAGTGTAGAAATAAAACTCTACGTTTACGTTTACTTGGATTTTTTTTTTTGGATTAATTTATATTTCAGTTTGAATTGGTGGATTTGGTATCTTATAGGTACAAATCGAAAATTAGGTGTCCTGGAAGCAAAAATGGTCAAAGAGTAAGAAAATAGTTGCAATTACGAAAATAAAATCAAATTAGAAGAGAGAATCCCTCAACATCTTTGGTAGTGTACGTCCACGAAGTCGAGCATAACTTTCTCATCCGGACTCCAAATCAACTGGTTCCGGCGGCATTAGAAAGCTATTTCAGCTGGCTACAATTCATGTCTAACGTCAAAAATCCAAATTCGGACTCGAACATGGTCAAAATTGGATTCCAAAAGCGATCATGAAAATACGTACTACAGTTCGAGGACATGAATGCGCATCAAGAAACGTGCACAAAAACTCTCGCTAGAAAGATACGCACATAAATAGAGTACAAAAGCATGCACAGAAGTACTCACGCAAAAGTGCATTCGCAAAAAGGATCATGAAAACACAAACTACAATCCTAGGACATTAATACAAATCAACAAACATGCACAAGCACACTCGCTCAAATGGACATGCACAAACGTACATGTAAAAAACATGCGCAAAAGTGCATTCGCAACAACGTTCTTAAAAACACGAACTACAATACTAGGACTTTAATACGCATCAACAAACAACAGCAAAAACACTAGATAAAAAAGATACAGTGGAGTGTAGAAATAAAACTGTACGTTTTAGTTTACGTGGATTTTTTTTTTTGGATAAATTTATATTTCAGTTTGAATTGGTGGATTTGGTATCTTATAGGTACAAATCGAAAACTAGGTGTCCAAGAAGAAAAATGATCAAAGAGTAAGAAAAGAGTTGCAAGTAAGAAAATAAAATCAAATTAGAAGAGAGAATCCCTCAAACATCTTTGGTAGTGTAGGTCCACGAAGTCGAGCATAACTTTCTCATCCGGACTCCAAGTCAACTGGTTCCGGCGGCATTAGAAAGCTATTTCAGCTGGATACATTTCATGTCTAACGTCAAAAATCCAAATTCGGACTCGAACATGGTCAAAATTGGATTCCAAAAGCGATCATTAAAATACGTACTACAGTTCGAGGACATGAATGCGCATCAAGAAACGTGCTTAAAAACTCTCGCTAGAGAGATACGCACATAAATAGGAGTACAAAAGCATGCACAGAAGTACTCACGCAAAAGTGCATTCGCAAAAAGGATCATGAAAACACAAACTACAATCCTAGGACATTAATACAAATCAACAAACATGCACAAGCACACTCGCTCAAATGGACATGCACAAACGTACATGTAAAAAAACATGCGCAAAAGTGCATTCGCAACAACGTTCTTAAAAACACGAACTACAATACTAGGACTTTAATACGCATCAACAAACAACAGCAAAAACACTAGATAAAAAAGATACAGAGGAGTGTAGAAATAAAACTCTACGTTTACGTTTACTTGGATTTTTTTTTGGATTAATTTATATTTCAATTTGAATTGGTGGATTTGGTATCTTATAGGTACAAATCGAAAATTAGGTGTCCTGGAAGCAAAAATGGTCAAAGAGTAAGAAAATAGTTGCAATTACGAACATAAAATCAAATTAGAAGAGAGAATCCCTCAACATCTTTGGTAGTGTACGTCCACGAAGTCGAGCATAACTTTCTCATCCGGACTCCAAATCAACTGGTTCCGGCGGCATTAGAAAGCTATTTCAGCTGGATACAATTCATGTCTAACGTCAAAAATCCAAATTCGGACTCGAACATGGTCAAAATTGGATTCCAAAAGCGATCATGAAAATACGTACTACAGTTCGAGGACATGAATGCGCATCAAGAAACGTGCACAAAAACTCTCGCTAGAAAGATACGCACATAAATAGGAGTACAAAAGCATGCACAGAAGTACTCACGCAAAAGTGCATTCGCAAAAAGGATCATGAAAACACAAACTACAATCCTAGGACATTAATACAAATCAACAAACATGCACAAGCACACTCGCTCAAATGGACATGCACAAACGTACATGTAAAAAACATGCGCAAAAGTGCATTCGCAACAACGTTCTTAAAAACACGAACTACAATACTAGGACTTTAATACGCATCAACAAACAACAGCAAAAACACTAGATAAAAAAGATACAGTGGAGTGTAGAAATAAAACTGTACGTTTTAGTTTACGTGGATTTTTTTTTTTGGATAAATTTATATTTCAGTTTGAATTGGTGGATTTGGTATCTTATAGGTACAAATCGAAAACTAGGTGTCCAAGAAGAAAAAATGATCAAAGAGTAAGAAAAGAGTTGCAAGTAAGAAAATAAAATCAAATTAGAAGAGAGAATCCCTCAAACATCTTTGGTAGTGTAGGTCCACGAAGTCGAGCATAACTTTCTCATCCGGACTCCAAGTCAACTGGTTCCGGCGGCATTAGAAAGCTATTTCAGCTGGATACAATTCATGGCTAACGTCAAAAATCCAAATTCGAACTCGAACATGGTCAAAATTGGATTCCAAAAGCGATCATTAAAATACGTACTACAGTTCGAGGACATGAATGCGCATCAAGAAACGTGCATAAAAACTCTCGCTAGAGTGATACGCACATAAATAGGAGTACAAAAGCATGCACAGAAGTACTCACGCAAAAGTGCATTCGCAAAAAGGATCATGAAAACACAAACTACAATCCTAGGACATTAATACAAATCAACAAACATGCACAAGCACACTCGCTCAAATGGACATGCACAAACGTACATGTAAAAAAACATGCCCAAAAGTGCATTCGCAACAACGTTCTTCAAAACACGAACTACAGTACTAGGACTTTAATACGCATTAACAAACAACAGCAAAAACACTAGATAAAAAAGATACAGAGGAGTGTAGAAATAAAACTCTACGTTTACGTTTACTTGGATTTTTTTTTTGGATTAATTTATATTTAAGTTTGAATTGGTGGATTTGGTATCTTATAGGTACAAATCGAAAATTAGGTGTCCTGGAAGCAAAAATGGTCAAAGAGTAAGAAAATAGTTGCAATTACGAACATAAAATCAAATTAGAAGAGAGAATCCCTCAACATCTTTGGTAGTGTACGTCCACGAAGTCGAGCATAACTTTCTCATCCGGACTCCAAATCAGTTGGTTCCAACGGCATTAGAAAGCTATTTCAGCCGGCTACAATTTCAGTCTAACGACAAAAATCCAAATTCGGACTCGAACATGGTCAAAATTTGATTCCAAAAGCGATCATGAAATTACGTACTACAATTCGAGGACATGAATGCGCATCAAGAAACGTGCACAAAAACTCTCGCTAGAAAGATACGCACATAAGTAAGAGTACAAAAGCATGCACACAAGTACTCACGCAAAAGTGCATTCGCAAAAAGGATCACGAAAGCACAAACTACAATCCTAGGACATTAATACAAATCAACAAACATGCACAAGCACACTCGCTCAAATGGACATGCACAAACGTACATGTAAAAAAACATGCGCAAAAGTGCATTCGCAACAACGTTCTTAAAAACACGAACTACAATACTAGGACTTTAATACGCATCAACAAACAACAGCAAAAACATTAGATAAAAAAGATACGGTGGAGTGTAGAAATAAAACTGTATGTATTAGTTTACGTGGATTTTTTTTTTTTTGGATAAATTTATATTTCAGTTTGAATTGGTGGATTTGGTATCTTATAGGTACAAATCGAAAACTAGGTGTCCAAGAAGAAAAATGATCAAAAGTAAGAAAAGAGTTGCAAGTAAGAAAATAAAATCAAATTAGAAGAGAGAATCCCTCAAACATCTTTGGTAGTGTAGGTCCACGAAGTCGAGCATAACTTTCTCATCCGGACTCCAAGTCAACAGGTTCCGGCTGCATTAGAAAGCTATTTCAGCTGGATACATTTCATGTATAACGTCAAAAATCCAAATTCGGACTCGAACATGGTCAAAATTGGATTCCAAAAGCGATCATTAAAATACGTACTACAGTTCGAGGACATGAATGCGCATCAAGAAACGTGCTTAAAAACTCTCGCTAGAGAGATACACACATAAATAGGAGTACAAAAGCATGCAGAGAAGTACTCACGCAAAAGTGCATTCGCAAAAAGGATCATGAAAACACAAACTACAATCCTAGGACATTAATACAAATCAACAAACATGCACAAGCACACTCGCTCAAATGGACATGCACAAACGTACATGTAAAAAAACATGCGCAAAAGTGCATTCGCAACAACGTTCTTCAAAACACGAACTACAATACTAGGACTTTAATACGCATCCACAAACAACAGCAAAAACACTAGATAAAAAAGATACAGAGGAGTGTAGAAATAAAACTCTACGTTTACGTTTACTTGGATTTTTTTTTTGGATTAATTTATATTTCAGTTTGAATTGGTGGATTTGGTATCTTATAGGTACAAATCGAAAATTAGGTGTCCTGGAAGCAAAAATGGTCAAAGAGTAAGAAAATAGTTGCAATTACGAACATAAAATCAAATTAGAAGAGAGAATCCCTCAATATCTTTGGTAGTGTACGTCCACGAAGTCGAGCATAACTTTCTCATCCGGACTCCAAATCAGTTGGTTCCAACGGCATTAGAAAGCTATTTCAGCTGGCTACAATTTCTGTCTAACGACAAAAATCCAAATTCGGACTCGAACATGGTCAAAATTTGATTCCAAAAGCGATCATGAAATTACGTACTACAGTTCGAGGACATGAATGCGCATCAAGAAACGTGCACAAAAACTCTCGCTAGAAAGATACGCACATAAGTATGAGTACAAAAGCATGCACACAAGTACTCACGCAAAACTGCATTCGCAAAAAGGATCACAAAAGCACAAACTACAATCCTAGGACATTAATACAAATCAACAAACATGCACAAGCACACTCGCTCAAATGGACATGCACAAACGTACATGTAAAAAACATGCGCGAAAGTGCATTCGCACAACGTTCTTAAAAACACAAACTACAATACTAGGACTTTAATACGCATGAACAAACAACAGCAAAAACACTAGATAAAAAAGATACAGTGGAGTGTAGAAATAAAACTGTACGTTTTAGTTTACGTGGATTTTTTTTTTTGGATAAATTTATATTTCAATTTGAATTGGTGGATTTGGTATCTTATAGGTACAAATCGAAAACTAGGTGTCCAAGAAGAAAAAATGATCAAAGAGTAAGAAAAGAGTTGCAAGTAAGAAAATAAAATCAAATTAGAAGAGAGAATCCCTCAAACATCTTTGGTAGTGTAGGTCCACGAAGTCGAGCTTAACTTTCTCATCCGGACTCCAAGTCAACTGGTTCCGGCGGCATTAGAAAGCTATTTCAGCTGGATACAATTCATGTCTAACGTCAAAAATCCAAATTCGGACTCGAACATGGTCAAAATTGGATTCCAAAAGCGATCATTAAAATACGTACTACAGTTCGAGGACATGAATGCGCATCAAGAAACGTGCATAAAAACTCTCGCTATAGAGATACGCACATAAATAGGAGTACAAAAGCATGCACAAAGTACTCACGCAAAAGTGCATTCGCAAAAAGGATCATGAAAACACAAACTACAATCCTAGGACATTAATACAAATCAACAAACATGCACAAGCACACTCGCTCAAATGGACATGCACAAACGTACATGTAAAAAAACATGCGCAAAAGTGCATTTGCAACAACGTTCTTAAAAACACGAACTACAATACTAGGACTTTAATACGCATCAACAAACAACAGCAAAAACACTAGATAAAAAAGATACAGTGGAGTGTAGAAATAAAACTGTACGTTTTAGTTTACGTGGATTTTTTTTTTTGGATAAATTTATATTTCAGTTTGAATTGGTGGACTTGGTATCTTATAGGTACAAATCGAAAACTAGGTGTCCAAGAAGAAAAATTGATCAAAGAGTAAGAAAAGAGTTGCAAGTAAGAAAATAAAATCAAATTAGAAGAGAGAATCCCTCAAACATCTTTGGTAGTGTAGGTCCACGAAGTCGAGCATAACTTTCTGATCCGGACTCCAAGTCAACTGGTTCCGGCGGCATTAGAAAGCTATTTCAGCTCGATACAATTCATGTCTAACGTCAAAAATCCAAATTCGGACTCGAACATGGTCAAAATTGGATTCCAAAAGCGATCATTAAAATACGTACTACAGTTCGAGGACATGAATGCGCATCAAGAAACGTGCATAAAAACTCTCGCTAGAGAGATACGCACATAAATAGGAGTACAAAAGCATGCACAGAAGTACTCACGCAAAAGTGCATTCGCAAAAAGGATCATGAAAACACAAACTACAATCCTAGGACATTAATACAAATCAACAAACATGCACAAGCACACTCGCTCAAATGGACATGCACAAACGTACATGTAAAAAAACATGCGCAAGTGCATTCGCAACAACGTTCTTAAAAACACGAACTACAATACTAGGACTTTAATACGCATCAACAAACAACAGCAAAAACACTAGATAAAAAAGATACAGTGGAGTGTAGAAATAAAACTCTACGTTTACGTTTACTTGGATTTTTTTTTTTGGATTAATTTATATTTCAGTTTGAATTGGTGGATTTGGTATCTTATAGGTACAAATCGAAAATTAGGTGTCCTGGAAGCAAAAATGGTCAAAGAGTAAGAAAATAATTGCAATTACGAATATAAAATCAAATTAGAAGAGAGAATCCCTCAACATCTTTGGTAGTGTACGTCCACGAAGTCGAGCATAACTTTCTCATCCGGACTCCAAATCAGTTGGTTCCAACGGCATTAGAAAGCTATTTCAGCTGGCTACAATTTCTGTCTAACGACAAAAATCCAAATTCGGACTCGAACATGGTCAAAATTTGATTCCAAAAGCGATCATGAAATTACGTACTACAGTTCGAGAACATGAATGCGCATCAAGAAACGTGCACAAAAACTCTCGCTAGAAAGATACGCACATAAGTAAGAGTACAAAAGCATGCACACAAGTAGTCACGCAAAAGTGCATTCGCAAAAAGGATCATGAAAGCACAAACTACAATCATAGGACATTAATACAAATCAACAAACATGCACAAGCACACTCGCTCAAACGGACATGCACAAACGTACATGTAAAAAAACATGTGCAAAAGTGCGTTCGCAACAACGTTCTTAAAAACACGAACTACAATACTAGGACTTTAATACGCATCGACAAACAACAGCAAAAACACTAGATAAAAAAGATACAGTGGAGTGAAGAAATAAAACTCTACGTTTACGTTTACTTGGATTTTTTTTTTGGATTAATTTATATTTCAGTTTGAATTGGTAGATTTGGTATCTTATAGGTACAAATCGAAAACTAGGTGTCCAAGAAGAAAAAATGATCAGAGAGTAAGAAAAGAGTTGCAAGTAAGAAAATAAAATCAAATTAGAAGAGAGAATCCCTCAAACATCTTTGGTAGTGTAGGTCCACGATGTCGAGCATAACTTTCTCATCCGGACTCAAAGTCAACTGGTTCCAACGGCATTAGAAAGCTATTTCAGCTGGCTACAATTTCTGTCTAACGACAAAAATCCAAATTCGGACTCGAACATGGTCAAAATTTGATTCCAAAAGCGATCATGAAATTACGTACTACAGTTCGAGGACATGAATGCGCATCAAGAAACGTGCACCAAAACTCTCGCTAGAAAGATACGCACATAAGTAAGAGTACAAAAGCATGCACACAAGTAGTCACGCAAAAGTGCATTCGCAAAAAGGATCATGAAAGCACAAACTACAATCCTAGGACATTAATACAAATCAACAAACATGCACAAGCACACTCGCTCAAATGGACATGCACAAACGTACATGTAAAAAAACATGCGCAAAAGTGCTTTCGCAACAACGTTCTTAAAAACACGAACTACAATACTAGGACTTTAATACGCATCGACAAACAACAGCAAAAACACTAGATAAAAAAGATACAGTGGAGTGTAGAAATAAAACTCTACGTTTACGTTTACTTGAATTTTTTTTTTGGATTAATTTATATTTCAGTTTGAATTGGTGGATTTGGTATCTTATAGGTACAAATCGAAAACTAGGTGTCCAAGAAGAAAAAATGATCAAAGAGTAAGAAAAGAGTTGCAAGTAAGAAAATAAAATCAAATTAGAAGAGAGAATCCCTCAAACATCTTTGGTAGTGTAGGTCCACGAAGTCGAGCATAACTTTCTCATCCGGACTCCAAGTCAACTGGTTCCGGCGGCATTAGAAAGCTATTTCAGCTGGATACAATTCATGTCTAACGTCAAAAATCCAAATTCGGACTCGAACATGGTCAAAATTGGATTCCAAAAGCGATCATTAAAATACGTACTACAGTTCGAGGACATGAATGCGCATCAAGAAACGTGCATAAAAACTCTCGCTAGAGAGATACGCACATAAATAGGAGTACAAAAGCATGCACAGAAGTACTCACGCAAAAGTGCATTCGCAAAAAGGATCATGAAAACACAAACTACAATCCTAGGACATTAATACAAATCAACAAACATGCACAAGCACACTCGCTCAAATGGACATGCACAAACGTGCATGTAAAAAAACATGCGCAAAAGTGCATTCGCAACAACGTTCTTAAAAACACGAACTACAATACTAGGACTTTAATACGCATCAACAAACAACAGCAAAAACACTAGATAAAAAAGATACAGTGGAGTGTAGAAATAAAACTCTACGTTTACGTTTACTTGGATTTTTTTTTTGGATTAATTTATATTTCAGTTTGAATTGGTGGATTTGGTATCTTATAGGTACAAATCGAAAATTAGGTGTCCTGGAAGCAAAAATGGTCAAAGAGTAAGAAAATAATTGCAATTACGAACATAAAATCAAATTAGAAGAGAGAATCCCTCAACATCTTTGGTAGTGTACGTCCACGAAGTCGAGCATAACTTTCTCATCCGGACTCCAAATCAGTTGGTTTCAACGGCATTAGAAAGCTATTTCAGCTGGCTACAATTTCTGTCTAACGACAAAAATCCAAATTCGGACTCGAACATGGTCAAAATTTGATTCCAAAAGCGATCATGAAATTACGTACTACAGTTCGAGGACATGAATGCGCATCAAGAAACGTGCACAAAAACTCTCGCTAGAAAGATACGCACATAAGTAAGAGTACAAAAGCATGCACACAAGTAGTCACGCAAAAGTGCATTCGCAAAAAGGATCATGAAAGCACAAACTACAATCCTAGGACATTAATACAAATCAACAAACATGCACAAGCACACTCGCTCAAATGGACATGCACAAACGTACATGTAAAAAAACATGCGCAAAAGTGCTTTCGCAACAACGTTCTTAAAAACACGAACTACAATACTAGGACTTTAATACGCATCGACAAACAACAGCAAAAACACTAGATAAAAAAGATACAGTGGAGTGTAGAAATAAAACTCTACGTTTACGTTTACTTGAATTTTTTTTTTGGATTAATTTATATTTCAGTTTGAATTGGTGGATTTGGTATCTTATAGGTACAAATCGAAAACTAGGTGTCCAAGAAGAAAAAATGATCAAAGAGTAAGAAAAGAGTTGCAAGTAAGAAAATAAAATCAAATTAGAAGAGAGAATCCCTCAAACATCTTTGGTAGTGTAGGTCCACGAAGTCGAGCATAACTTTCTCATCCGGACTCCAAGTCAACTGGTTCCGGCGGCATTAGAAAGCTATTTCAGCTGGATACAATTCATGTCTAACGTCAAAAATCCAAATTCGGACTCGAACATGGTCAAAATTGGATTCCAAAAGCGATCATTAAAATACGTACTACAGTTCGAGGACATGAATGCGCATCAAGAAACGTGCATAAAAACTCTCGCTAGAGAGATACGCACATAAATAGGAGTACAAAAGCATGCACAGAAGTACTCACGCAAAAGTGCATTCGCAAAAAGGATCATGAAAACACGAACTACAATCCTAGGACATTAATACAAATCAACAAACATGCACAAGCACACTCGCTCAAATGGACATGCACAAACGTACATGTAAAAAAACATGCGCAAGTGCATTCGCAACAACGTTCTTAAAAACACGAACTACAATACTAGGACTTTAATACGCATCAACAAACAACAGCAAAAACACTAGATAAAAAAGATACAGTGGAGTGTAGAAATAAAACTCTACGTTTACGTTTACTTGGATTTTTTTTTTTGGATTAATTTATATTTCAGTTTGAATTGGTGGATTTGGTATCTTATAGGTACAAATCGAAAATTAGGTGTCCTGGAAGCAAAAATGGTCAAAGAGTAAGAAAATAATTGCAATTACGAATATAAAATCAAATTAGAAGAGAGAATCCCTCAACATCTTTGGTAGTGTACGTCCACGAAGTCGAGCATAACTTTCTCATCCGGACTCCAAATCAGTTGGTTCCAACGGCATTAGAAAGCTATTTCAGCTGGCTACAATTTCTGTCTAACGACAAAAATCCAAATTCGGACTCGAACATGGTCAAAATTTGATTCCAAAAGCGATCATGAAATTACGTACTACAGTTCGAGAACATGAATGCGCATCAAGAAACGTGCACAAAAACTCTCGCTAGAAAGATACGCACATAAGTAAGAGTACAAAAGCATGCACACAAGTAGTCACGCAAAAGTGCATTCGCAAAAAGGATCATGAAAGCACAAACTACAATCATAGGACATTAATACAAATCAACAAACATGCACAAGCACACTCGCTCAAACGGACATGCACAAACGTACATGTAAAAAAACATGTGCAAAAGTGCGTTCGCAACAACGTTCTTAAAAACACGAACTACAATACTAGGACTTTAATACGCATCGACAAACAACAGCAAAAACACTAGATAAAAAAGATACAGTGGAGTGAAGAAATAAAACTCTACGTTTACGTTTACTTGGATTTTTTTTTTGGATTAATTTATATTTCAGTTTGAATTGGTGGATTTGGTATCTTATAGGTACAAATCGAAAACTAGGTGTCCAAGAAGAAAAAATGATCAGAGAGTAAGAAAAGAGTTGCAAGTAAGAAAATAAAATCAAATTAGAAGAGAGAATCCCTCAAACATCTTTGGTAGTGTAGGTCCACGATGTCGAGCATAACTTTCTCATCCGGACTCAAAGTCAACTGGTTCCAACGGCATTAGAAAGCTATTTCAGCTGGCTACAATTTCTGTCTAACGACAAAAATCCAAATTCGGACTCGAACATGGTCAAAATTTGATTCCAAAAGCGATCATGAAATTACGTACTACAGTTCGAGGACATGAATGCGCATCAAGAAACGTGCACAAAAACTCTCGCTAGAAAGATACGCACATAAGTAAGAGTACAAAAGCATGCACACAAGTAGTCACGCAAAAGTGCATTCGCAAAAAGGATCATGAAAGCACAAACTACAATCCTAGGACATTAATACAAATCAACAAACATGCACAAGCACACTCGCTCAAATGGACATGCACAAACGTACATGTAAAAAAACATGCGCAAAAGTGCTTTCGCAACAACGTTCTTAAAAACACGAACTACAATACTAGGACTTTAATACGCATCGACAAACAACAGCAAAAACACTAGATAAAAAAGATACAGTGGAGTGTAGAAATAAAACTCTACGTTTACGTTTACTTGAATTTTTTTTTTGGATTAATTTATATTTCAGTTTGAATTGGTGGATTTGGTATCTTATAGGTACAAATCGAAAACTAGGTGTCCAAGAAGAAAAAATGATCAAAGAGTAAGAAAAGAGTTGCAAGTAAGAAAATAAAATCAAATTAGAAGAGAGAATCCCTCAAACATCTTTGGTAGTGTAGGTCCACGAAGTCGAGCATAACTTTCTCATCCGGACTCCAAGTCAACTGGTTCCGGCGGCATTAGAAAGCTATTTCAGCTGGATACAATTCATGTCTAACGTCAAAAATCCAAATTCGGACTCGAACATGGTCAAAATTGGATTCCAAAAGCGATCATTAAAATACGTACTACAGTTCGAGGACATGAATGCGCATCAAGAAACATGCATAAAAACTCTCGCTAGAGAGATACGCACATAAATAGGAGTACAAAAGCATGCACAGAAGTACTCACGCAAAAGTGCATTCGCAAAAAGGATCATGAAAACACAAACTACAATCCTAGGACATTAATACAAATCAACAAACATGCACAAGCACACTCGCTCAAATGGACATGCACAAACGTGCATGTAAAAAAACATGCGCAAAAGTGCATTCGCAACAACGTTCTTAAAAACACGAACTACAATACTAGGACTTTAATACGCATCAACAAACAACAGCAAAAACACTAGATAAAAAAGATACAGTGGAGTGTAGAAATAAAACTCTACGTTTACGTTTACTTGGATTTTTTTTTTGGATTAATTTATATTTCAGTTTGAATTGGTGGATTTGGTATCTTATAGGTACAAATCGAAAATTAGGTGTCCTGGAAGCAAAAATGGTCAAAGAGTAAGAAAATAATTGCAATTACGAACATAAAATCAAATTAGAAGAGAGAATCCCTCAACATCTTTGGTAGTGTACGTCCACGAAGTCGAGCATAACTTTCTCATCCGGACTCCAAATCAGTTGGTTTCAACGGCATTAGAAAGCTATTTCAGCTGGCTACAATTTCTGTCTAACGACAAAAATCCAAATTCGGACTCGAACATGGTCAAAATTTGATTCCAAAAGCGATCATGAAATTACGTACTACAGTTCGAGGACATGAATGCGCATCAAGAAACGTGCACAAAAACTCTCGCTAGAAAGATACGCACATAAGTAAGAGTACAAAAGCATGCACACAAGTACTCACGCAAAAGTGCATTCGCAAAAAGGATCATGAAAGCACAAACTACAATCCTAGGACATTAATACAAATCAACAAACATGCACAAGCACACTCGCTCAAATGGACATGCACAAACGTACATGTAAAAAAACATGCGCAAAAGTGCTTTCGCAACAACGTTCTTAAAAACACGAACTACAATACTAGGACTTTAATACGCATCGACAAACAACAGCAAAAACACTAGATAAAAAAGATACAGTGGAGTGTAGAAATAAAACTCTACGTTTACGTTTACTTGGATTTTTTTTTTTGGATTAATTTATATTTCAGTTTGAATTGGTGGATTTGGTATCTTATAGGTACAAATCGAAAACTAGGTGTCCAAGAAGAAAAAATGATCAAAGAGTAAGAAAAAAGTTGCAAGTAAGAAAATAAAATCAAATTAGAAGAGAGAATCCCTCAAACATCTTTGGTAGTGTAGGTCCACGAAGTCGAGCATAACTTTCTCATCCGGACTCCAAGTCAACTGGTTCCGGGGGCATTAGAAAGCTATTTCAGTTGGATACAATTCATGTCTAACGTCAAAAATCCAAATTCGGACTCGAACATGGTCAAAATTGGATTCCAAAAGCGATCATTAAAATACGTACTACAGTTCGAGGACATGAATGCGCATCAAGAAACGTGCATAAAAACTCTCGCTAGAGAGATACGCACATAAATAG
Organism: Erythranthe guttata; assembly: GCF_056151865.1. NCBI lineage: Eukaryota > Viridiplantae > Streptophyta > Magnoliopsida > Lamiales > Phrymaceae > Erythranthe > Erythranthe guttata. The sequence continues at coordinate 8,661,279 of NC_142534.1, read as the reverse complement.
GAGTACAAAAGCATGCACAGAAGTACTCACGCAAAAGTGCATTCGCAAAAAGGATCATGAAAACACAAACTACAATCCTAGGACATTAATACAAATCAACAAACATGCACAAGCACACTCGCTCAAATGGACATGCACAAACGTACATGTAAAAAAACATGCGCAAAAGTGCATTCGCAACAACGTTCTCAAAAACACGAACTACAATACTAGGACTTTAATACGCATCAACAAACAACAGCAAAAACACTAGATAAAAAAGATAGAGTGGAGTGTAGAAATAAAACTCTACGTTTACGTTTACTTGGATTTTTTTTTGGATTAAATTATATTTCAGTTTGAATTGGTGGATTTGGTATCTTATAGGTACAAATCGAAAACTAGGTGTCCTGGAAGCAAAAATGGTCAAAGAGTAAGAAAATAGTTGCAATTACGAACATAAAATCAAATTAGAAGAGAGAATCCCTCAACATCTTTGGTAGTGTACGTCCACGAAGTCGATCATAACTTTCTCATCCGGACTCCAAATCAGTTGGTTCCAACGGCTATGGAAAGCTATTTCAGCTGGCTACAATTTCTGTCTAACGAACAAAATCCAAATTCGGACTCGAACATGGTCAAAATTTGATTCCAAAAGCGATCATGAAATTACGTACTACAGTTCGAGGACATGAATGCGCATCAAGAAACGTGCACAAAAACTCTCGCTAGAAAGATACGCACATAAGTAAGAGTACAAAAGCATGCACACAAGTACTCACGCAAAAGTGCATTCGCAAAAAGGATCATGAAAGCACAAACTACAATCCTAGGACATTAATACAAATCAACAAACATGCACAAGCACACTCGCTCAAATGGACATGCACAAACGTACATGTAAAAAAACATGCGCAAAAGTGCATTCGCAACAACGTTCTTAAAAACACGAACTACAATACTAGGACTTTAATACGCATCGACAAACAACAGCAAAAACACTAGATAAAAAAGATACAGTGGAGTGTAGAAATAAAACTCTACGTTTACGTTTACTTGGATTTTTTTTTTTGGATTAATTTATATTTCAGTTTGAATTGGTGGATTTGGTATCTTATAGGTACAAATCGAAAACTAGGTGTCCAAGAAGAAAAAATGATCAAAGAGTAAGAAAAGAGTTGCAAGTAAGAAAATAAAATCAAATTAGAAGAGAGAATCCCTCAAACATCTTTGGTAGTGTAGGTCCACGAAGTCGAGCATAACTTTCTCATCCGGACTCCAAGTCAACTGGTTCCGGCGGCATTAGAAAGCTATTTCAGTTGTATACAATTCATGTCTAACGTCAAAAATCCAAATTCGGACTCGAACATGGTCAAAATTGGATTCCAAAAGCGATCATTAAAATACGTACTACAGTTCGAGGACATGAATGCGCATCAAGAAACATGCATAAAAACTCTCTCTAGAGAGATACACACATAAATAGGAGTACAAAAAACATGAACAGAAGTACTCACGCAAAAGTGCATTCGCAAAAAGGATCATGAAAACACAAACTACAATCCTAGGACATTAATACAAATCAACAAACATGCACAAGCACACTCGCTCAAATGGACATGCACAAACGTACATGTAAAAAAACATGCGCAAAAGTGCATTCGCAACAACGTTCTTAAAAACACGAACTACAATACTAGGACTTTAATACGCATCAACAAACAACAGCAAAAACACTAGATGAAAAAGATACAGTGGAGTGTAGAAATAAAACTCTACGTTTACGTTTACTCGGATTTTTTTTTTGGATTAATTTATATTTCGGTTTGAATTGGTGGATTTGGTATCTTATAGGTACAAATCGAAAACTAGGTGTCCTGGAAGCAAAAATGGTCAAAGAGTAAAAAAATAGTTGCAATTACGAACATTAAATCAAATTAGAAGAGAGAATCCCTCAACATCTTTGGTAGTGTACGTCCACGAAGTCGAGCATAACTTTTTCATCCGGACTCCAAATCAGTTGGTTTCAACGGCATTAGAAAGCTATTTCAGCTGGCTACAATTTATGTCTAACGACAAAAATCCAAATTCGGACTCGAACATGGTCAAAATTTGATTCCAAAAGCGATCATGAAATTACGTACTACAGTTCGAGGACATGAATGCGCATCAAGAAACGTGCACAAAAACTCTCTCTAGAAAGATACGCACATAAGTAAGAGTACAAAAGCATGCACACAAGTAGTCACGCAAAAGTGCATTCGCAAAAAGGATCATGAAAGCACAAACTACAATCCTAGGACATTAATACAAATCAACAAACATGCACAAGCACACTCGCTCAAATGGACATGCACAAACGTACATGTAAAAAAACATGCGCAAAAGTGCTTTCACAACGACGTTCTTAAAAACACGAACTACAATACTAGGACTTTAATACGCATCGACAAACAACAGCAAAAACACTAGATAAAAAAGATACAGTGGAGTGTAGAAATAAAACTCTACGTTTACGTTTACTTGGATTTTTTTTTTGGATTAATTTATATTTCAGTTTGAATTGGTGGATTTGGTATCTTATAGGTACAAATCGAAAACTAGGTGTCCAAGAAGAAAAAATGATCAAAGAGTAAGAAAAGAGTTGCAAGTAAGAAAATAAAATCAAATTAGAAGAGAGAATCCCTCAAACATCTTTGGTAGTGTAGGTCCACGAAGTCGAGCATAACTTTCTCATCCAGACTCCAAATCAGTTGGTTCTGACGGCATTAGAAAGCTATTTCAGCTGGCTACAATTTCTGTCTAACGACAAAAATCCCAATTCGGACTCGAACATGGTCAAAATTTGATTCCAAAAGCGATCATGAAATTACGTACTACAGTTCGAGGACATGAATGCGCATCAAGAAACGTGCACAAAAACTCTCGCTAGAAAGATACGCACATAAGTAAGAGTACAAAAGCATGCACACAAGTAGTCACGCAAAAGTGCGTTCGCAAAAAGGATCATGAAAGCACAAACTACAATCCTAGGACATTAATACAAATCAACAAACATGCACAAGCACACTCGCTCAAATGGACATGCACAAACGTACATGTAAAAAAACATGCGCAAAAGTGTATTCGCAACAACGTTCTTAAAAACACGAACTACAATACTAGGACTTTAATACGCATCGACAAACAACAGCAAAAACACTAGATAAAAAAGATACAGTGGAGTGTAGAAATAAAACTCTACGTTTACGTTTACTTGGATTTTTTTTTTGGATTAATTTAAATTTCAGTTTGAATTGGTGGATTTGGTATCTTATAGGTACAAATCGAAAACTAGGTGTCCAAGAAGAAAAAATGATCAAAGAGTAAGAAAAGAGTTGCAAGTAAGAAAATAAAATCAAATTAGAAGAGAGAATTCCTCAAACATCTTTGGTAGTGTAGGTCCACGAAGTCGAGCATAACTTTCTCATCCGGACTCCAAGTCAACTGGTTCCGGCGGCATTAGAAAGCTATTTCAGCTGGATACATTTCATGACTAACGTCAAAAATCCAAATTCGGACTCGAACATGGTCAAAATTGGATTCCAAAAGCGATCATTAAAATATGTACTACAGTTCGAGGACATGAATGCGCATCAAGAAACGTGCATAAAAACTCTCGCTAGAGAGATACGCACATAAATAGGAGTACAAAAACATGCACAGAATTACTCACGCAAAAGTGCATTCACAAAAAGGATCATGAAAACACAAACTACAATCCTAGGACATTAATACAAATCAACAAACATACACAAGCACACTCGCTCAAATGGACATGCACAAACGTACATGTAAAAAAACATGCGCAAAAGTGCATTCGCAACAACGTTCTTAAAAACACGAACTACAATACTACGACTTTAATACGCATCGACAAACAACAGCAAAAACACTAGATAAAAAAGATACAGTGGAGTGTAGAAATAAAACTCTACGTTTACGTTTACTTGGATTTTTTTTTTGGATTAATTTATATTTCAGTTTGAATTGGTGGATTTGGTATCTTATAGGTACAAATCGAAAATTAGGAGTCCTGGAAGCAAAAATGGTCAAAGAGTAAGAAAATAGTTGCAATTACGAACATAAAATCAAATTAGAAGAAAGAATCCCTCAAAATCTTTGGTAGTGTACGTCCACGAAGTCGAGCATAACTTTCTCATCCGGGCTCCAAATCAGTTGGGTCCAACGGCATTAGAAAGCTATTTCAGCTGGCTACAATTTCTGTCTAACGACAAAAATCCAAATTCGGACTCGAACATGGTCAAAATTTGATTCCAAAAGTGATCATGAAATTACGTACTACAGTTCGAGGACATGAATGCGCACCAAGAAACGTGCACAAAAACTCTCGCTAGAAAGATACGCACATAAGTAAGAGTACAAAAGCATGCACACAAGTACTCACGCAAAAGTGCATTCGCAAAAAGGATCATGAAAGCACAAACTACAATCCTAGGACATTAATACAAATCAACAAACATGCACAAGCACACTCGCTCAAATGGACATGCACAAACGTACATGTAAAAAAACATGCGCAAAAGTGCATTCGCAACAACGTTCTTAAAAACACGAACTACAATACTAGGACTTTAATACGCATCAACAAACAACAGCAAAAACACTAGATAAAAAAGATACAGTGGAGTGTAGAAATAAAACTCTACGTTTACGTTTACTTGGATTTTTTTTTGGATTAATTTATATTTCAGTTTGAATTGGTGGATTTGGTATCTTATAGGTACAAATCGAAAACTTGGTGTCCTGGAAGCAAATATGGTCAAAGAGTAAGAAAATAGTTGCAATTACGAACATAAAATCAAATTAGAAGAGAGAATCCCTCAACATCTTTGGTAGTGTACGTCCACGAAGTCGAGCATAACTTTCTCATCCCGACTCCAAATCAGTTGGTTCCAACGGCATTAGAAAGCTATTTCAAGTGGCTACAATTTCTGTCTAACGACAAAAATCCAAATTCGGACTCCAACATGGTCAAAATTTGATTCCAAAAGCGATCATGAAATTACGTACTACAGTTCGAGGACATGAATGCGCATCAAGAAACGTGCACAAAAACTCTCGCTAGAAAGATACGCACATAAGTAAGAGTACAAAAGCATGCACACAAGTACTCACGCAAAAGTGCATTCGCAAAAAGGATCATGAAAGCACAAACTACAATCCTAGGAAATTAATACAAATCAACAAACATGCACAAACAAACTCGCTCAAATGGACATGCACAAACGTACATGTAAAAAAAATGCGCAAAAGTGCATTCGCAACAACGTTCTTAAAAACACGAACTACAATACTAGGACTTTAATACGCATCAACAAACAACAGCAAAAACACTAGATAAAAAAGATACAGTGGAGTGTAGAAATAAAACTCTACGTTTACGTTTACTTGGATTTTTTTTTGGGATTAATTTATATTTCAGTTTGAATTGGTGGATTTGGTATCTTATAGGTACAAATCGAAAACTAGGTGTCCTGGAAGCAAAAATGGTCAAAGAGTAAGAAAATAGTTGCAATTACGAACATAAAATCAAATTAGAAGAGAGAATCCCTCAACATCTTTGGTAGTGTACGTCCACGAAGTCGAGCATAACTTTCTCATCCGGACTCCAAATCAGTTGGTTCCAACGGCATTAAAAAGCTATTTCAGCTGGCTACAATTTCTGTCTAACGACAAAAATCCAAATTCGAACTCGAACATGGTCAAAATTTGATTCCAAAAGCGATCATGAAATTACGTACTACAGTTCGAGGACATGAATGCGCATCAAGAAACGTGCCCAAAAACTCTCGCTAGAAAGATACGCACATAAGTAAGAGTACAAAAGCATGCACACAAGTACTCACGCAAAAGTGCATTCGCAAAAAGGATCATGAAAGCACAAACTACAATCCTAGGACATTAATACAAATCAACAAACATGCACAAGCACACTCGCTCAAATGGACATGCACAAACGTACATGTAAAAAAACATGCGCAAAAGTGCATTCGCAACAACGTTCTTAAAAACACGAACTACAATACTAGGACTTTAATACGCATCAACAAACAACAGCAAAAACACTAGATAAAAAAGATACACTGGAGTGTAGAAATAAAACTCTACGTTTACGTTTACTTGGATTTTTTTTTGGATTAATTTATATTTCAGTTTGAATTGGTGGATTTGGTATCTTATAGGTACAAATCGAAAACTTGGTGTCCTGGAAGCAAAAATGGTCAAAGAGTAAGAAAATAGTTGCAATTACGAACATAAAATCAAATTAGAAGAGAGAATCCCTCAACATCTTTGGTAGTGTACGTCCACGAAGTCGAGCATAACTTTCTAATCCGGACTCCAAATCAGTTGGTTCCAACGGCATTAGAAAGCTATTTCAGCAGGCTACAATTTCTGTCTAACGACAAAAATCCAAATTCGGACTCGAACATGGTCAAAATTTGATTCCTAAAGCGATCATGAAATTACGTACTACAGTTCGAGGACATGAATGCCCATCAAGAAACGTGCACAAAAACTCTCGCTAGAAAGATACGCACATAAGTAAGAATACAAAAGCATGCACACAAGTACTCACGCAAAAGTGCATTCGCAAAAAGGATCATGAAAGCACAAACTACAATCCTAGGACATTAATACAAATCAACAAACATGCACAAGCACACTCGCTCAAATGGACATGCACAAACGTACATGTAAAAAAACATGCGCAAAAGTGCATTCGCAACAACGTTCATAAAAACACGAACTACAATACTAGGACTTTAATACGCATCAACAAACAAAAGCAAAAACACTATTAATTATTTGCCATCCAATTTGTGTTCCATTAATTAAACTAATTTAACGATTAAATTAAATAATTAATCCAACACTATTCTTTGAATTCAAATTAAATTAATGGATCAATTATCTAATTGGGTTTAATTGATAAATAATTTCAAAAATTAAAAATCAATTAATTTTAATATTAATCTCAGCAGAAAAACGAGTTTTAAAAATTTTATATTTTCTGAAATATTCAAAATATTTAATTAATATTAAACCACCCAATTTGATAACACCAAAAATTCAACAATTCAACAAATCGAAGCATGCTTTCGAAAGCGATAAACACGTTGACAAATAAACGATTAACCCGTGGCTCTGATACCACTGTTGGGGATCGTGCATGTATACGCAGCGGAATTTAAAAATTTTATATCGAACTAGTTTCGATTACATGCAAAACTAATCACATAGTCAACGTACCTTAACGCTTCCGCCATACATATGGTAATTATCGATTTAATTGAAAAACACGTAAAACCGAAAATCACGAAACATGCTTGTTCATCATTCAACGAAATCGAAACACGTAATCACATATTACTCACAATCATAAATTATAATTCATACAAACATGCTCGAATTTATTTACGAAAGTTTCGATTCATTTACCTCTTGTAGCGTGAGATTTCGACGAATCGAAACCTAGAACCAATCACGTACAAGCTGCAAATTACCAATCCTCGGGGCTGCAACTCACGGCTGGAACAAGCTGATCCAGCAAGCAACGAACGGCGACGAATGGCAGCAGCAGCGGCGGCGCGTGGCAGCAGCAGCGGCGGCGCGTGGCAGCAGCAGCGGCGGCGCGTGGCAGCAGCAGCGGCGGCGCGTGCGGCGGTGCGTGGATTCGTCGGGGCAGCAGCTCCTCTCCAATTAGGTTTCACATCGTATTTTCGACCCACTCGAACTACAGCACTAGATGTAAACGAGTTAGATAACAACAAGAATAAAACGAAGGAAACGAGAGAAGAAAACCGGCGGTTTTCCGGCGGTGGTCGGCGGTGGCGCGGCGGGGCAGCAACGGCCGAAGAGGAGAGCGGCTAGGGCTTGAGCGGCTAGGGTTTGGTGCTGAAAATCTGATCTCAAACTCTTGTTTGAGGTCTATTTATACCTAGGGTTTTCAACCCTAGCGGGCTTAAGTCATTGGGCTTGACCCACTGATGCATTAAACCCATTCCCTCGTCGGCCTCGTTTCTAATAAACGATCGTTCACAAAATTATAACAAAATTATATTTGTGACGAGCTCAAAGTCATCGTCGATACGAGTGCCTCTTCGAAATTTCCAATTTCCAAAATTGGAAACTTCCACTTCAGTGGACTTGATAAATCGGGAAACTTCCCAATTTAGAAAGTTCACCAAATTCCGCATTTCTCTCTTGCTCTACGTTTATTCCGATTCGCAATCCAAAATTACGAATCTTGGATTCAATCATATCGACATCCAATCGTTCAAAGATTAACACATTAATCTATGCTTTTTGTTATCAAGGATCTATATTACACGAGAAGTGTGACCCTCAATGGTTCAGGTGTATGCTAGCCGTGGGCTCACAACTCTTTGTGATTCGAACAACACATTGTTCTTATACGAACTCCTCCCAAGAGTCCCGATTAGAGTAAAACTCGTTTCACCTAATCCCCGATCAAATCGGTGCCCAACGAATCAAGATTGGCGTCTAGCAACTACGCATCATGATTCCCTAGATACAAATGAAGTGCCTGCAAGAACCTTATGATATAGTAAGCGTACAGTACGATCCCTTCGTAGCACATGTCCCGATTGAACTAGAGGCATTGGTTCACCGAGACCTCTTATAAAGTTCAATAACCGTGCGAACGTTCTAGGTATTATAAATCCGTTCGTGTGCGACTTAGGGAAACACATTTCCCTAATCACCCCACTATCAACTCTGGCCAGAGATTCCATGGATTATAAACCGTCAGAACACACAGGACATCCATGACTACTCAAGCGCTCGAATCCCCTACTACAATGCACAGACTTCACACTAGATTTCGGATTGCACGAACGTTGGCCCTTGGAGCGGTCCGCGGTGGGACTCAGGGACAGGTCACGATACAATCGGTCCTCTAGTGAAGTCACGGTGATGTCTGGGTCTTAAGGACTAATGGTGTACAACTATATCTTAGAAACCTATTACTCGATGAATGAGAACCACTTATAGATTTCTAGGGCGAGGGAGTTCAGTGAACTCATCCAGTATGAGCACCCACTCAAGTATGCCGATGTCACAACACCGAGGACTGATGAGACGCAGTACACATACACTAAGTGCTAGTCTCAAAAGGGAAAGGCCGGTATCCTCATTATTGGCGTAACCCATTGACTAGGAACAAGGTTTAACAGTTACATTACATTGCTGAGTTATCTCACGATTCTACTAGATCAACTCACAGTAATAGAGTAACTCGTTAGGACTATTTCTATGCTACTTGCATGGGATAACAGATATAGAATGCCAAATAAGATATATTATTATTACGAACGAAAAACGATTGTTTTATTACAAAGAAAAAGAGAAGGACCACAGCCACAAGTTGGCTTGCCGGTCACCTACTCTAACAATCTCCCACTTGACCTAAAGCCAACTACTCATAAATCTAAGTCCCATCGACTCTCGATGTTTCTCGTGGACTGATCCTGACAATGGCTTGGTGAAGGGATCTGCAATATTGTCCTCCGAGGTGACTCTGTCTAGCTTGACTTCACCTCTCTCTATGATCTCTCGGATCACATGGTATTTTCTCAACACGTGCTTCGACTTCTGATGAGCTCTTGGTTCCTTAGCTTGCGCTACGGCTCCGTTGTTATCGCAGTACTGCCGTACTGGATCGCTAGCGTTGGGAAATACACCAAACTCTTGGATGAATTTCCTAATCCATGACCCTTCCTTTGAAGCATCTGATGCTGCAATATATTCAGCCTCGGTGGTGGAATCAGCCGTCGTGCCTTGTTTGGAACTCTTCCAACACACGGCACCCCCGTTGACTTTGAATATATACCCCGAGTTTGACTTCGAGTCATCCACGTCCGATTGAAAACTAGAATCCGTGAAGCCTTCTAATTTCAACTCGGTATCCCTATAGACCAAAAACAAATCTCGTGTTCTTCGCAAGTGCTTGAGAATGTCCTTCACAGCCTTCCAATGGGCTGGGCCGGGGTCGGACTGATATCTGCTTCTGACGCTCACAGCATACGCAATATCAGGTCGTGTACACAGCATGCCATACATTATGCTTCCTGTAGCGGATGCATAAGGTGTCCTTTTCATCTCCTCGATTTCCATTTGCGTTTGAGGACGCATGGATTTCGAGAGACGAACCCCATGGGACATTGGCAAGAATCCCTTCTTGGATTCTTCCATGCTAAACTGTTTAAGAACGGTGTCTATGTACATGGATTGGGACAAGCCAAGCAATCTCCTCGATCTATCTCTATAGATCCGTATTCCTAATACGTAGGATGCTTCTCCCAAATCCTTCATCGAGAAACGTGTGGATAACCATACTTTAGTTGACTGCAACATCCCTACATCATTCCCAATGAGTAGTATGTCATCAACATAAAGTACAAGGAAAGTCACTGCACTCCCACTAACCTTCTTGTAGACACAAGGTTCCTCCGGGTTTTTCACAAATTCAAACTCTTTGATAGTTGTGTCGAACCTTTTGTTCCAACTACGGGATGCTTGTTTCAATCCATAAATGGATCGCTGGAGTTTGCAAACCTTTTGCTCATCTCCAGAAGATATGAAGCCTTTCGGTTGCGCCATGTAAATTTCTTCCTCAATGTCCCCATTAAGGAAAGCGGTCTTCACATCCATTTGCCATATCTCGTAGTAATACCACGCAGAAATGGCCAGCAAAATCCTAATGGACTTAAGCATAGCAACTGGAGAGAAGGTTTCCTCATAGTCAACTCCTTGCTTTTGAGTATAACCCTTCGCTACCAATCTAGCCTTGTAGGTCGATACCTTTCCATCTACTCCAATTTTCTTCTTATAGATCCACTTGCAGCCTATGGGAACAATTCCCTCGGGTGGATCTACCAAGGTCCATACCTTGTTGGAGTACATAGAGTCCATTTCGGATTTCATGGCATTAAGCCAATGTCCCTTGTCTGTATCCGATACAGCTTCGTTGAAAGTTCTAGGATCACATCCTTGGTCAACTTCATCAACGAGGAATAACCTATCGGGCGCTCTCCGAACTCTTTCGGATCTACGCAGCGACGGTTCAGGAGGTATATTAGTGGTTTGTTGAATTGGTTCATTATCTGATTGTTGTGCTTGAACTTCAGATTGTGGTTCTCGAACTTCTTCGAGATCAACTACACTGCCCTTTCTATCCGATAGAAATTCCTTCTCAAGGAACACGGCATTTCTCGAGACGAACACCTTTGCCTCGGAAACATAGTAGAATTCGTATCCCATGGAATCCTCGGGATACCCCACAAAATAGCATAGGTCGGATTTTCCATCCAACTTATCTCCCACTAGCCGCTTCACGTAAGCGGGACAACCCCATATCCTAATATGTTTAAACGTGGGTTTCTTGGAGTGCCAAAGTTCATAAGGTGTGGAGTTAACTGCTTTGGTATTAACCCTATTCAGCAAATACACGGCAGTTAGGAGTGCATGACCCCACAGGTATGCCGGTAACTCGGTGAACCCCATCATAGATCGAACCATGTCTAACAGTGTTCGATTCCGACGTTCGGAAACTCCATTAAGTTGAGGAGTTCCAGGAGGAGTCCATTGAGACAGAATCCCATTCTCTTTAAGATAGTCTATAAACTCAGTACTTAAGTATTCGCCACCACGATCGGATCGTAGTTTCTTAATACGTCTACCGAGTTGGTTTTCTAATTGGTGTCTAAAATCTTTGAACTTTTCAAAAGTTTCAGACTTATACTTCATTAAGTATACGAAACCATACCTAGAATAATCATCGGTAAAGGTAACGAAGTAGTTAAAACCACCCGTAGCACTAACGCTTAGTGGACCACACACGTCTGAATGGATCAAATCCAAAAGACCCTCGGCCCGTTCCATCTTCCCTTTGAAGGGAGTCTTGGTCATTTTTCCTTTAAGGCAGGATACACAAGTTTGAAGTGATTTAACGTCCTCCAAGGAGAACATTCCTTCACTAACAAACTTGTTCATCCTTCTCAAGGAAATGTGACCTAGTCGAGCGTGCCAAAGTTGTGCGGGGTTAAGACTTATATCTTTTCGTTTTGCTGATATAACATTAATAGGTATTTCACTTGGATTCAGTTCATATAAGTTGTTTATAAGTTGTCCCTTACAAATCATATTTTGTTCCTTTTGTATAATGCAAATCGAATTTCCAAAAACAAAAGTAAAACCTTCATTATCCAAAACAGGAATAGAAATAAGGTTTCGAATAAGTGACGGAACAAATAAACAATTGTTCAAAACAATGGAAAAACTAGAATCCAAAACAGAAAGATAAATTGTCCCAATGGCTTCAGCAGCAACCCTTGCTCCGTTGCCCATTCTTAGGTAGGTCTCACCCACATTAAGCTTCCTACTTCTTGTCATGAGCTGCAAATCATTACAAAGATGTGAGCCACAACCAGTATCCAATACCCAAGCAGAAGATTTAACGGACAAGTTAACTTCAACTAAATACGTACCCTTTTCAGAACGTTTCTGATCGAGGTAAGCCTTGCAGTTGCGTCGCCAATGGCCCTTCTTTCCACAATGATGGCAAGCGTCATCAACTTGCTTGGTGATCTTGTCATTCTTCACTCCGCTCGACTCGCCCTTCTCAAGTTTCTTGCTCGGGCCGAAACTTCTTTCTTTCCTTTTCTTCTGGAAAGAACCTTTCTTCACAGAAGGAGCAACTAGGAGAACAGATTTCTCCTTCTTGATCGTGGACTCATAGCTGACCAACATGTTCAACAACTCATCCAATGGTGGATCGAGCTTGTTCATGTTGAAGTTCACTATGAACGATTCATAAGAACTAGGAAGGGACAGTAGGATCAAATCCACCGAGAGCTCGGCCGGGAGGGTGACATCAAGGTTCACCAACTTCTCAAGGAGAGTGATCATCTTGAGACCGTGTTCGTGGACCGAAGCCCCTTCACGCAGCCTCATGGTGATCAACTCCTTGGTAGCTGAGTACCTCGATGCCCTAGTATTCTCACTGTACATGCTTTCAAGATGATGCTTGATATCATAAGCATGCACGTGAGACTCATACTTCCTCGCGAGCTCTGGCACCATGGATGCTAGCATGTAGCACCTCGCATGGAGGTCGTCCTTCTTCCATGCCTCGAAAGTGGCAGTCTCGTCAGCAGTAGCAGTCGCAGGAAGAGCAGCGGGGGAACGTTCATTGAGCAAATAGAGACGCTCCTCGACTTGGAGCACAAGTTTCAGATTGCGAAGCCAATCCAAATAGTTTGGACCGGTGAGTTTGTTTTGGTCGAGGATTGAGGAAAGGGGATGTTTGGACATTGTTGCTGAGAAAATTTTAAGAAGACAATAATTAGAGTTTAGTTCGTAATAATCGTTACAATTAAAATTTTGGACTTTTATGTTTTAATTGTTCTCCCACTAATTTTATCGAATTCCACCACCCTCTAGCAGACAATCGAGAAAACTTATTTTTCTTTAATGGGCTTTAGGTCCAATAGCGCTAATGTAACCCGTAGTTAATCTATCCCGATTACATAAGCCTAAAGGTAGAGTACTATCAATCACATCACTATGTGACCCTAAAGATCGATTTACCTCACACTTGATAATGACCTAAGTTAATCTAGCGAATATCAAAATCTTCGTGTGTCAAGTCTAGCCTACCAATATGAGATGTCATAGATCCAACTATATCAAACTAATGCAATCCCTAGTTAATCTAGCCGACCACATTAATCCAACATAATTTTATCTATGACCGTATCTCCATCTAATGTCAATTAAATTACAGCTTATCCCACAATAGCACTCCCCGCTAACACGGCTTACTGCACTATCATGAGAGGCTACACATAATTTAATTGTTGGTAGAAGGAAAGAAAAATTCAACAATTTGGTTTTTCTTTATAGCTTGATAATTATTCTTGATTAAGAATGAGGGATTTTGTTTTTAAATCTTATTAGCTCATCGGAAGTTTTAGGTTATGATCGTTTGTAATTCCTACAACTATGTTCTCTAGGTATGTGGAAACGCATATTGATCCTAAGAGAGACATACGATCATCATCGTACTTAATCACAATTATTCATCTCATGAATTAATTAATTAATACGATAAATTGCAAATATAATTAACGGACCTCCTTCATTCATAAATCATTCAAATAAGAATGAAGCCCATTAATTATTTGCCATCCAATTTGTGTTCCATTAATTAAACTAATTTAACGATTAAATTAAATAATTAATCCAACACTATTCTTTGAATTCAAATTAAATTAATGGATCAATTATCTAATTGGGTTTAATTGATAAATAATTTCAAAAATTAAAAATCAATTAATTTTAATATTAATCTCAGAAAATCAAATAATTTTTTTTTTTTTTTTGTTGTTGTTGCTGACCGGACCGGTCGGACTGGTCCGACCGGACCGGTTCGGTCAGCTGGGAAAAACAGCAGAAAAACGAGTTTTAAAAATTTTATATATTCTGAAATATTCAAAATATTTAATTAATATTAAACCACCCAATTTGATAACACCAAAAATTCAACAATTCAACAAATCGAAGCATGCTTTCGAAAGCGATAAACACGTTGACAAATAAACGATTAACCCGTGGCTCTGATACCACTGTTGGGGATCGTGCATGTATACGCAGCGGAATTTAAAAATTTTATATCGAACTAGTTTCGATTACATGCAAAACTAATCACATAGTCAACGTACCTTAACGCTTCCGCCATACATATGGTAATTATCGATTTAATTGAAAAACACGTAAAACCGAAAATCACGAAACATGCTTGTTCATCATTCAACGAAATCGAAACACGTAATCACATATTACTCACAATCATAAATTATAATTCATACAAACATGCTCGAATTTATTTACGAAAGTTTCGATTCATTTACCTCTTGTAGCGTGAGATTTCGACGAATCGAAACCTAGAACCAATCACGTACAAGCTGCAAATTACCAATCCTCGGGGCTGCAACTCACGGCTGGAACAAGCTGATCCAGCAAGCAACGAACGGCGACGACTGGCAGTAGCAGCGGCGGCGCGTGGCAGCAGCAGCGGCGGCGCGTGCGGCGGTGCGTGGATTCGTCGGGGCAGCAGCTCCTCTCCAATTAGGTTTCACATCGTATTTTCGACCCACTCGAACTACAGCACTAGATGTAAACGAGTTAGATAACAACAAGAATAAAACGAAGGAAACGAGAGAAGAAAACCGGCGGTTTTCCGGCGGTGGTCGGCGGTGGCGCGGCGGGGCAGCAACGGCCGAAGAGGAGAGCGGCTAGGGCTTGAGCGGCTAGGGTTTGGTGCTGAAAATCTGATCTCAAACTCTTGTTTGAGGTCTATTTATACCTAGGGTTTTCAACCCTAGCGGGCTTAAGTCATTGGGCTTGACCCACTGATGCATTAAACCCATTCCCTCGTCGGCCTCGTTTCTAATAAACGATCGTTCACAAAATTATAACAAAATTATATTTGTGACGAGCTCAAAGTCCTCGTCGATACGAGTGCCTCTTCGAAATTTCCAATTTCCAAAATTGGAAACTTCCACTTCAGTGGACTTGATAAATCGGGAAACTTCCCAATTTAGAAAGTTCACCAAATTCCGCATTTCTCTCTTTCTCTACGTTTATTCCGATTCGCAATCCAAAATTACGAATCTTGGATTCAATCATATCGACATCCAATCGTTCAAAGATTAACACATTAATCTATGCTTGTTGTTATCAAGGATCTATATTACACGAGAAGTGTGACCCTCAATGGTTCAGGTGTATGCTAGCCGTGGGCTCACAACTCTTTGTGATTCGAACAACACATTGTTCTTATACGAACTCCTCCCAAGAGTCCCGATTAGAGTAAAACTCGTTTCACCAAATCCCCGATCAAATCGGTGCCCAACGAATCAAGATTGGCGTCTAGCAACTACGCATCATGATTCCCTAGATACAAATGAAGTGCCTGCAAGAACCTTATGATATAGTTAGCGTACAGTACGATCCCTTCGTAGCACATGTCCCGATTGATCTAGAGGCATTGGTTCACCGAGACCTCTTATAAAGTTCAATAACCGTGCGAACGTTCTAGGTATTATAAATCCGTTCGTGTGCGACTTAGGGAAACACATTTCCCTAATCACCCCACTATCAACTCTGGCCAGAGATTCCATGGATTATAAACCGTCAGAACACACAGGACATCCATGACTACTCAAGCGCTCGAATCCCCTACTACAATGCACAGACTTCACACAAGATTTCGGATTACACGAACGTTGGCCCTTGGAGCGGTCCGCGGTGGGACTCAGGGACAGGTCACGATACAATCGGTCCTCTAGTGAAGTCACGGTGATGTCTGGGTCTTAAGGACTAATGGTGTACAACTATATCTTAGAAACCTATTACTCGATGAATGAGAACCACTTATAGATTTCTAGGGCGAGGGAGTTCAGTGAACTCATCCAGTATGAGCACCCACTCAAGTATGCCGATGTCACAACACCGAGGACTGATGAGACGCAGTACACATACACTAAGTGCTAGTCTCAAAAGGGAAAGGCCGGTATCCTCATTATTGGCGTAACCCATCGACTAGGAACAAGGTTTAACAGTTACATTACATTGCTGAGTTATCTCACGATTCTACTAGATCAACTCACAGTAATAGAGTAACTCGTTAGGACTATATCTATGCTACTTGCATGGGATAACAGATATAGAATGCCAAATAAGATATATCATTATTACGAACGAAAAACGATTGTTTTATTACAAAGAAAAAGAGAAGGACCACAGCCACAAGTTGGCTTGCCGGTCACCTACTCTAACAGATACGCAAAAAGGATCATGAAAGCACAAACTACAATCCTAGGACATTAATACAAATCAACAAACATGCACAAGCACACTCGCTCAAATGGACATGCACAAACGTACATGTAAAAAAACATGCGCAAAAGTGCATTCGCAACAACGTTCTTAAAAACACGAACTACAATACTGGGACTTTAATACGCATCATCAAACAACAACAAAAACACTAGATAAAAAAGATATAGTGGAGTGTAGAAATAAAACTCTACGTTATAGTTTACGTGGATTTTTTTTTTTTTTGATTAATTTATATTTCAGTTTGAATTGGTGGATTTGGTATCTTATAGGTACAAATCGAAAACTAGGTGTCCAAGAAGAAAAAATGATCAAAGAGTAAGAAAAGAGTTGCAAGTAAGAAAATAAAATCAAATTATAAGAGAGAATCCCTCAAACATCTTTGGTAGTGTAGGTCCACGAAGTCGAGCATAACTTTCTCATCCGGACTCCAAGTCAACTGGTTCCGGCGGCATTAGAAAGCTATTTCAGCTGGATACAATTCATGTCTAACGTCAAAAATCCAAATTCGGACTCGAACATGGTCAAAATTGGATTCCAAAAGCGATCATTAAAATACGTACTACAGTTCGAGGACATGAATGCGCATCAAGAAACGTGCATAAAAACTCTCGCTAGAGAGATACGCAAATAAATAGGAGTACAAAAGCATGCACAGAAGTACTCACGCAAAACTGCATTCGCAAAAAGGATCATGAAAACACAAACTACAATCCTAGGACATTAATACAAATCAACAAACATGCACAAGCACACTCGCTCAAATGGACATGCACAAACGTACATGTAAAAAAACATGCGCAAAAGTGCATTCGCAACAACGTTCTTAAAAACACGAACTACAATACTAGGACTTTAATACGCATCAACAAACAACAGCAAAAACACTAGATAAAAAAGATACAATGGAGTGTAGAAATAAAACTCTACGTTTACGTTTACTCGGATTTTTTTTTTGGATTAATTTATATTTCGGTTTGAATTGGTGGATTTGGTATCTTATAGGTACAAATCGAAAACTAGGTGTCCTGGAAGCAAAAATGGTCAAAGAGTAAGAAAATAGTTGCAATTACGAACATTAAATCAAATTAGAAGAGAGAATCCCTCAACATCTTTGGTAGTGTACGTCCACGAAGTCGAGCATAACTTTCTCATCCGGACTCCAAATCAGTTGGTTTCAACGGCATTAGAAAGCTATTTCAGCTGGCTACAATTTCTGTCTAACGACAAAAATCCAAATTCGGACTCGAACATGGTCAAAATTTGATTCCAAAAGCGATCATGAAATTACGTACTACAGTTCGAGGACATGAATGCGCATCAAGAAACGTGCACAAAAACTCTCGCTAGAAAGATACGCACATAAGTAAGAGTACAAAAGCATGCACACAAGTACTCACGCAAAAGTGCATTCGCAAAAAGGATCATGAAAGCACAAACTACAATCCTAGGACATTAATACAAATCAACAAACATGCACAAGCACACTCGCTCAAATGGACATGCACAAACGTACATGTAAAAAAACATGCGCAAAAGTGCATTCGCAACAACGTTCTTAAAAACACGAACTACAATACTGGGACTTTAATACGCATCAACAAACAACAGCAAAAACACTAGATAAAAAAGATACAGTGGAGTGTAGAAATAAAACTCTACGTTATAGTTTACGTGGATTTTTTTTTTTTGGATTAATTTATATTTCAGTTTGAATTGGTGGATTTGGAATCTTATAGGTACAAATCGAAAACTAGGTGTCCTGGAAGCAAAAATGGTCAAAGAGTAAGAAAATAGTTGCTATTACGAACATTAAATCAAATTAGAAGAGAGAATCCCTCAACATCTTTGGTAGTGTACGTCCACGAAGTCGAGCATAACTTTCTCATCCGGACTCCAAATCAGTTGGTTCCAACGGCATTAGAAAGCTATTTCAGCTGGCTACAATTTCTGTCTAACGACAAAAATCCAAATTCGGACTCGAACATGGTCAAAATTTGATTCCAAAAGCGATCATGAAATTACGTACTACAGTTCGAGGACATGAATGCGCATCAAGAAACGTGCACAAAAACTCTCGCTAGAAAGATACGCACATAAGTAAGAGTACAAAAGCATGCACACAAGTACTCACGCAAAAGTGCATTCGCAAAAAGGATCATGAAAGCACAAACTACAATCCTAGGACATTAATACAAATCAACAAACATGCACAAGCACACTCGCTCAAACGGACATGCACAAACGTACATGTAAAAAAACATGCGCAAAAGTGCTTTCGCAACAACGTTCTTAAAAACACGAACTACAATACTAGGACTTTAATACGCATCGACAAACAACAGCAAAAACACTAGATAAAAAAGATACAGTGGAGTGTAGAAATAAAACTCTACGTTTACGTTTACTTGGATTTTTTTTTTTGGATTAATTTATATTTCAGTTTGAATTGGTGGATTTGGTATCTTATAGGTACAAATCGAAAACTAGGTGTCCAAGAAGAAAAAATGATCAAAGAGTAAGAAAAGAGTTGCAAGTAAGAAAATAAAATCAAATTAGAAGAGAGAATCCCTCAAACATCTTTGGTAGTGTAGGTCCACGAAGTCGAGCATAACTTTCTCATCCGGACTCCAAGTCAACTGGTTCCGGCGGCATTAGAAAGCTATTTCAGCTGGATACAATTCATGTCTAACGTCAAAAATCCAAATTCGGACTCGAACATGGTCAAAATTGGATTCCAAAAGCGATCATTAAAATACGTACTACAGTTCGAGGACATGAATGCGCATCAAGAAACGTGCATAAAAACTCTCGCTAGAGAGATACGCAAATAAATAGGAGTACAAAAGCATGCACATAAGTACTCACGCAAAAGTGCATTCGCAAAAAGGATCCTGAAAACACAAACTACAATCCTAGGACATTAATACAAATCAACAAACATGCACAAGCACACTCGCTCAAATGGACATGCACAAACGTACATGTAAAAAAACATGCGCAAAAGTGCATTCGCAACAACGTTCTTAAAAACACGAACTACAATACTAGAACTTTAATACGCATCAACAAACAACAGCAAAAACACTAGATGAAAAAGATACAGTGGAGTGTAGAAATAAAACTCTACGTTTACGTTTACTCGGATTTTTTTTTTGGATTAATTTATATTTCGGTTTGAATTGGTGGATTTGGTATCTTATAGGTACAAATCGAAAACTAGGTGTCCTGGAAGCAAAAATGGTCAAAGAGTAAGAAAATAGTTGCAATTACGAACATTAAATCAAATTAGAAGAGAGAATCCCTCAACATCTTTGGTAGTGTACGTCCACGAAGTCGAGCATAACTTTCTCATCCGGACTCCAAATCAGTTGGTTCCAACGGCATTAGAAAGCTATTTCAGCTGGCTACAATTTCTGTCTAACGACAAAAATCCAAATTCGGACTCGAACATGGTCAAAATTTGATTCCAAAAGCGATCATGAAATTACGTACTACAGTTCGAGGACATGAATGCGCATCAAGAAACGTGCACAAAAACTCTCGCTAGAAAGATACGCACATAAGTAAGAGTACAAAAGCATGCACACAAGTACTCACGCAAAAGTGCATTCGCAAAAAGGATCATGAAAGCACAAACTACAATCCTAGGACATTAATACAAATCAACAAACATGCACAAGCACACTCGCTCAAACGGACATGCACAAACGTACATGTAAAAAAACATGCGCAAAAGTGCTTTCGCAACAACGTTCTTAAAAACACGAACTACAATACTAGGACTTTAATACGCATCGACAAACAACAGCAAAAACACTAGATAAAAAAGATACAGTGGAGTGTAGAAATAAAACTCTACGTTTTTTTTTTTTGGATTAATTTATATTTCAGTTTGAATTGGTGGATTTGGTATCTTATAGGTACAAATCGAAAACTAGGTGTCCAAGAAGAAAAAATGATCAAAGAGTAAGAAAAGAGTTGCAAGTAAGAAAATAAAATCAAATTAGAAGAGAGAATCCCTCAAACATCTTTGGTAGTGTAGGTCCACGAAGTCGGGCATAACTTTCTCATCCGGACTCCAAGTCAACTGGTTCTGGCGGCATTAGAAAGCTATTTCAGCTGGATACAATTCATGTCTAACGTCAAAAATCCAAATTCGGACTCGAACATGGTCAAAATTGGATTCCAAAAGCGATCATTAAAATACGTACTACAGTTCGAGGACATGAATGCGCATCAAGAAACGTGCATAAAAACTCTCGCTAGAGACATACGCAAATAAATAGGAGTACAAAAGCATGCACATAAGTACTCACGCAAAAGTGCATTCGCAAAAAGGATCCTGAAAACACAAACTACAATCCTAGGACATTAATACAAATCAACAAACATGCACAAGCACACTCGCTCAAATGGACATGCACAAACGTACATGTAAAAAAACATGCGCAAAAGTGCATTCGCAACAACGTTCTTAAAAACACGAACTACAATACTAGAACTTTAATACGCATCAACAAACAACAGCAAAAACACTAGATGAAAAAGATACAGTGGAGTGTAGAAATAAAACTCTACGTTTACGTTTACTCGGATTTTTTTTTTGGATTAATTTATATTTCGGTTTGAATTGGTGGATTTGGTATCTTATAGGTACAAATCGAAAACTAGGTGTCCTGGAAGCAAAAATGGTCAAAGAATAAGAAAATAGTTGCAATTACGAACATTAAATCAAATTAGAAGAGAGAATCCCTCAACATCTTTGGTAGTGTACGTCCACGAAGTCGAGCATAACTTTCTCATCCGGACTCCAAATCAGTTGGTTTCAACGGCATTAGAAAGCTATTTCAGCTGGCTACAATTTATGTCTAACGACAAAAATCCAAATTCGGACTCGAACATGGTCAAAATTTGATTCCAAAAGCGATCATGAAATTACGTACTACAGTTCGAGGACATGAATGCGCATCAAGAAACGTGCACAAAAACTCTCGCTAGAAAGATACGCACATAAGTAAGAGTACAAAAGCATGCACACAAGTACTCACGCAAAAGTGCATTCGCAAAAAGGATCATGAAAGCACAAACTACAATCCTAGGACATTAATACAAATCAACAAACATGCACAAGCACACTCGCTCAAATGGACATGCACAAATGTACATGTAAAAAAAACATGCGCAAAAGTGCATTCGCAACAACGTTCTTAAAAACACGAACTACAATACTGGGACTTTAATACGCATCAACAAACAACAGCAAAAACACTAGATAAAAAAGATACAGTGGAGTGTAGAAATAAAACTCTACGTTATAGTTTACGTGGATTTTTTTTTTTTTGGATTAATTTATATTTCAGTTTGAATTGGTGGATTTGGTATCTTATAGGTACAAATCGAAAAACTAGGTGTCCTGGAAGCAAAAATGGTCAAAGAGTAAGAAAATAGTTGCAATTACGAACATAAAATCAAATTAGAAGAGAGAATCCCTCAACATCTTTGGTAGTGTACGTCCACGAAGTCGAGCATAACTTTCTCATCCGGACTCCAAATCAGTTGGTTCCAACGGCATTAGAAAGCTATTTCAGCTGGCTAGAATTTCTGTCTAACGACAAAAATCCAAATTGGGACTCGAACATGGTCAAAATTTGATGCCAAAAGCGATCATGAAATTACGTACTACAGTTCGAGGACATGAATGCGCATCAAGAAACGTGCACAAAAACTCTCGCTAGAAAGATACGCACATAAGTAAGAGTACAAAAGCATGCACACAAGTACTCACGCGAAAGTGCATTCGCAAAAAGGATCATGAAAGCACAAACTACAATCCTAGGACATTAATACAAATCAACAAACATCAACAAGCACACTCGCTCAAATGGACATGCACAAATGTACATGTAAAAAAACATGCGCAAAAGTGCATTCGCAACAATGTTCTTAAAAACACGAACTACAATACTGGGACTTTAATACGCATCAACAAACAACAGCAAAAACACTAGATAAAAAAGATACAGTGGAGTGTAGAAATAAAACTCTACGTTATAGTTTACGTGGATTTTTTTTTTTGGATTAATTTATATTTCAGTTTGAATTGGTGGATTTGGTATCTTATAGGTACAAATCGAAAACTAGGTGTCCAAGAAGAAAAAATGATCAAAGAGTAAGAAAAGAGTTGCAAGTAAAAAAATAAAATCAAATTAGAAGAGAGAATCCCTCAAACATCTTTGGTAGTGTAGGTCCACGAAGTTGAGCATAACTTTGTCATACGGACTCCAAGTCAACTGGTTCAGGCGGCATTAGAAAGCTATTTCAGCTGGCTACAATTCCTGTCTAACTGCAAAAATCCAAGTTCAGACTCGAACATGGTCAAAATTGGATTCCAAAAGCGATCATGAAAATACGTACTACCGTTCGAGGACATGAATGCGCATCAAGAAACGTGCACAAAAACTATCGCTAGAAAGATACGCACATAAGTAAAAGTACAAAAGCATGCACAAAAGTATTTCACGCAAAAGTGCATTCGCAAAAAGGATCATGAAAACACAAACTACAATCCTAGGACATTAATACAAATCAACAAACATGCACAAGCACACTCGCTCAAATGGACATGCACAAACGTACATGTAAAAAAACATGCGCAAAAGTGCATTCGCAACAACGTTCTTAAAAACACGAACTACAATACTAGGACTTTAATACGCATCAACAAACAACTGCAAAAACACTAGATAAAAAAGATACAGTGGAGTGTAGAAATAAAACATTACGTTTACGTTTACGTGGATTTTTATTTGGTATCTTATAGGTACCGATCGAAAATTAGGTGTCCAGGAAGAAAAAATGATCAAAGAGTAAGAAAAGTGTTGCAATTAGGAAAATCAACTCAAATTAGAAGAGAGAATCCCTCAACATCTTTGGAAGTGTACGTCCACGAAGTGGAGCATAACTTTCTCATCCGGACTCTTAATCAACTGGTTCCGACGGCATTAGAAAGCTATTTCAGCTAGCTACAACTCTTGCCTAACGGAAAAAATCCAAATTCGGACTCGAACATGGTCAAAATTTGATTCCAAAAGCGATCATGAAAATACGTACTACAGTTCGAGGACATGAATGCGCATCGAGAAACGTGCACAAAAACTCTCGCTAGAAAGATACGCACATAAGTAAGAGTACAAAAGCATGCACAAAAGTACTCTCGCAAAAGTGCATTCGCAAAAAGGATCATGAAAACACAAACTACAATCCTAGGACATTAATACAAATCAACAAACATGCAAAAGCACACTCTCTCAAATGGACATGCACAAACGTACATGTAAAAAAACATGCGCAAAAGTGCATTCGCAACAACGTTCTTAAAAACACGAACTACAATACTAGGACTTTAATACGCATCAACAAACAACAACAAAAACACTAGATAAAAAAGATACAGTGGAGTGTAGAAATAAAGCTCTACGTTAACGTTTACGTGGATATTTTATTTTTTTTTTGGATTAATTTATATTTCTGTATGAATTGGTGGATTTGGTATCTTATAGATACAAATCGAAAATTAGGTGTCCAGGAAGCAAAAATGATCAAAGAGTAAGAAAAGAGTTGCACTTAGGAAAATAAAATAAAATTAGAAGAGAGAATCCCTCAACATCTTTGGTAGTGTACGTCCATGAAGTCGAGCATAACTTTCTCATCCGGAGTCCAAATCAACTGGTTCCGGCGGCATTAGAAAGCTATTTCAGCTGGCTAGAATTCCTGTCTAACTGCAAAAATCCAAATTCAGACTCGAACATGGTCAAAATTGGATTCCAAAAGCGATCATGAAAATACGTACTACAGTTCGAGGACATGAATGCGCATCAAGAACCGTGCACAAAAACTTTTGCTAGAAAGATACGCACATAAGTAAGAGTACAACAGCATGCACAAAAGTACTCACGCAAAAGTGCATTCGCAAAAAGGATCGTGAAAACACAAACTATAATCCTAGGACATTAATACAAATCAACAAACATGCACAAGCACACTCGCTCAAATGGACATGCACAAACGTACATGTAAAAAAACATGCGCAAAAGTGCATTCGCAACAACGTTCTTAAAAACACGAACTACAATACTTGGACTTTAATACGCATCAACAAACAACAACAAAAACACTAGATAAAAAAGATACAGTGGAGTGTAGAAATAAAACTCTACGTTAACGTTTACGTGGATATTTTTTTTTTTTTTTGGATTAATTCAAATTTCTGTATGAATTGGTGGATTTGGTATCTTATAGATACAAATCGAAAATTAGGTGTCCAGGAAGCAAAAATGATCAAAGAGTAAGAAAAGTGTAGCAATGAGGAACATAAAATCAAATTAGAAGAGAGAGCCCCTCAATATCTTTGGTAGTGTACGTCCACGAAGTCGAGCATAACTTTCTCATCCGGACTCCAAATCAACTGGTTCCAACGGCATTAGAAAGATATTTGAGCTGGCTACAATTTCTGTCTAACGACAAAAATCCAAATTCGGACTCGAACATGGTCAAAATTTGATTCCAAAACCGATCATGAAATTACGTAGTCTAGTTCGAGGACATAAATGTTAGAGTAGGTGACCAACAAGCCAACTTGTGGCTGTGGTCTTTCGTATTTATTATTGTAATAAGCGAACCTTTATTCGTATTAATGATAAAACATCTTGGCATTCTATATCTTTGTCCCTTTGTCACAAGCATAGATATAGTCCTTACAGTTATTACAAGTACCAGTAATTGATCGTTAGGATCGTGAGATATTTACTCAAGTATTATAACTGTTAAACGTGTTCCTAGTCGAGGGGTTACGCCACTAATGAGGATATCGGCCTTTCCCATTAAGACTAGCACTTAGTGTATGTGTACTGCATCTCATCAGTAAACGGTATTGTGATATCGGCATGCATAAGTGGGTGCTCGTAAGTTGACGAGTTCACTGAACTCCCTCACCCTAGAAATCTCTAAGTGGTTCCCAATAATCGAGTAGAGATATCTATGGTATAGTTGTACACCATTAGTCCTTATGACCTAGACATCACCGTGACTTCACTAGAGGACCAGCTGTATCGTGACCTGTCCCTGAGTTCCACCGAGGACCATCCCAAGGGCCAGTGTTCGTGCAGTCCGAAATCTAGTGGGAGGTCTGTGCATTGTAGTCGGGGATTCGATCGCTACAATAGTTTTGGATGTCCTGTGTGTTCTGAAAGTTTGTAATCATTCTAAGTCTCTGGCTAGAGCTGACTAAGTGATGATTAGAGAATTTGATTCTCTAAGTCATGCACGTAAGGATTACAACACCTAGAACGATCGCACCGTCATCGAACATATAAAGAGTTCTGGATGAACCAATGCCTCTAGTTCGATCGGGACATATGAATCGAAGGGACCGTACTGTACGTTAACTATATCTGAAGGTTCTTGCAGGCACTTCATTTGTATCTAGGGAATCATGACGCGTAGTTGCTAGACGCCAATCTTGATTCGTTGGGTGATTAAGGTGAAACGAGCTTCATCTTAATCGTAACTCTAAGGGACGAGTTTTGACCACAAAGAGTTGTGGGCCCACGGCTAGCTTATGTTAGAGTAGGTGACCGGCAAGCCAACTTGTGGTTGTGGTCCTTCTCTTTTTCTTTGTAATAAAACAATCATTTTTTCGTTCGTAATAATAAAATATCTTATTTGGCATTCTATATCTGTTATCCCATACAAGCAGCATAGATATAGTCCTAACGAGTTACTCTATTACTGTGAGTTGATCTAGTAGAATCGTGAGATAACTCAGCAATGTAATGTAACTGTTAAACCTTGTTCCTAGTCGATGGGTTACGCCAATAATGAGGATACCGGCCTTTCCCTTTTGAGACTAGCACTTAGTGTATGTGTACTGCGTCTCGTCAGTCCTCGGTGTTGTGACATCGGCATACTTGAGTGGGTGCTCATACTAGATGAGTTCACTGAACTCCCTCGCCCTAGAAATCTATAAGTGGTTCTCATTCATCGAGTAATAGGTTTCTAAGATATAGTTGTACACCATTAGTCCTTAAGACCCAGACATCACCGTGACTTCACTAGAGGACCGATTGTATCGTGACCTGTCCCTGAGTCCCACCGCGGACCGCTCCAAGGGCCAACGTTCGTGCAATCCGAAATCTAGTGTGAAGTCTGTGCATTGTAGTAGGGGATTCGAGCGCTTGAGTAGTCATGGATGTCCTGTGTGTTCTGACGGTTTATAATCCATGGAATCTCTGGCCAGAGTTGATAGTGGGGTGATTAGGGAAATGTGTTTCCCTAAGTCGCACACGAACGGATTTATAATACCTAGAACGTTCGCACGGTTATTGAACTTTATAAGAGGTCTCGGTGAACCAATGCCTCTAGTTCAATCGGGACATGTGCTACGAAGGGATCGTACTGTACGCTAACTATATCATAAGGTTCTTGCAGGCACTTCACTTGTATCTAGGGAATCATGATGCGTAGTTGCTAGACGCCAATCTTGATTCGTTGGGCACCGATTTGATCGGGATTAGGTAAAATGAGTTTTACTCTAATCGGGACTCTTGGGAGGAGTTCGTATAAGAACAATGTGTTGTTCGAATCACAAAGAGTTGTGAGCCCACGGCTAGCATACACCTGAACCATTGAGGGTCACACTTCTCGTGTAATATAGATCCTTGATAACAACAAGCATAGATTAATGTGTTAATCTTTGAACGATTGGATGTCGATATGATTGAATCCAAGATTCGTAATTGTGGATTGCGAATCGGAATAAACGTAGAGAAAGAGAGAAATGCGGAACTTAGTGAACTTTCTAAATTGGGAAGTTTCCCGATTTAGCAAGTCCACTGAAGTGGAAGTTTCCAATTTTGGAAATTGGAAATTTCGAAGAGGCACTCGTATCGACGAGGACTTTGAGCTCGTCACAAATATAATTTTGTTATAATTTTGTGGACGATCGTTTATTAGAAACGAGGCCGACGAGGGGATGGGCTTAATGCATCAGTGGGTCAAGCCCAATGACTTAAGCCCACTAGGGTTGAAAACCCTAGGTATAAATAGACCTCAAACAAGAGTTTGAGATCAGATTTTCAGCACCAAACCCTAGCCGCTCAAGCCCTAGCCGCTCCCCTCTTCGGCCGTTGCTCCACCGGCGCGCCACCGCCGACCACCGCCGGAAAACCGCCGGTTTTTCTTCTCTCGTTTCCTTCGTTTTATTCTTGTTGTTATCTAACTCGTTTACATCTAGTGCTGTAGTTCGAGTGGGTCGAAAATACGAGGTGAAACCTGATTGGAGAGGAGCTGCTGCCCCGACGAATCCACGCACCGCCGCACGCGCCGATACGCCGCTCACGCGCCGCCGCACGCGCCGATACGCCGCTCACGCGCCGCCGCTGCCGCTGCCACGCGCCGCCGCTGCTGCTGCCGTTCACTGCCGTTCGTCGCTTGCTGGATCAGCTTGGTCCAGCCGTGAGTTGCAGCCCCGTGGATTGGTAATTAGCAGCTTGTACGTGACTCGTTCTAGGATTTCGATTCGTCGAAATCGCACGCTACAAGAGGTAATTAAATCGGAACTTTCGTAATTCGATTCGAACATGTTTGTATGATTATTAATTTGCGAGCATGAGTAATACGTGATTACATGTTTCGATTTTGTGAAATGAAGTATAAGCATGTTTCGTAATTTTCGGTTTTACGCGTTTTTCAATTAAATCGATAATTACCATATGTATGGCGGAAGCGTTAAGGTACGTTGACTATGTGATTAGTTTATGCATGTAATCGAAACTAGTTCGATATAAAATTTTTAAATTCCGCTGCGTATACATGCACGATCCCCAACAGTGGTATCAGAGCCACGGGTTAATCGTTTATTTGTCAACGTGTTTATCGTTTTCGAAAGCATGCTTCGATTTGTTGAATTGTTGAATTATTGGTGTTATCTAATTGGGTGTTTTAATATTAATTAAATATTTTGAATATTTCAGAAAATATTAAAATTTTTAATTTTGAAAAAATTCGATTTTTGCTGCTGTTTTTCAGCTGACCGAACCGGTCCGGTCGGACCGGTCCGACCGGTCTGGTCAGCACAACAAAAAAAAAAAAATAAAAAAAAAAATAATTTGATTTTCTGAAATTAATATTAAAAATTAATTGATTTTTAATTTTTGAAATTATTTATCAATTAAACCCGAATTAGATAATTGATCCATTAATTTAATTTGAATTCAAAGAATAGTGTTGGATTAATTATTTAATTTAATCGTTAAATTAGTTTAATTAATGGAACACGAATTAGATGGCAAATAATTAATGGACTTCATTCTTATTTGATTGATTTATGAATGAAGGGGGTCCGTTAATTATATTTGCAATTTATCGTATTAATTAAATAATTCATGAGATGAATAATTGTGATTAAGTACGATGATGATCGTATGTCTCTCTTAGGATCAATATGCGTTTCCACATACCTAGAGAACATAGTTGTAGGAATCACAAACGATCATAACCGAAAACTTCCGATGAGCTAATAAGATTTAATAAATAAAATCCCTCATTCTTAATTAAAGAATAATTATCAAGCTATAAAGAAAAACCAAATTGTTGAATTTTTCTTTCCTTCTACCAACAATTAAATTATGTGTAGCCTCTCATAATAGTGCAGTAAGCCGTGTTAGCGGGGAGTGCTATTGTGGGATAAGCTGTAATTTAATTGACATTAGATGGAGATACGGTCATAGATAAAATTATGTTGGATTAATGTGGTCGGCTATATTAACTAGGGATTGCATTAGTTTGATATAGTTGGATCTATGACATCTCATATTGGTAGGCTAGACTTGACACACGAAGATTTTGATATTCGCTAGATTAACTTAGGTCATTATCAAGTGTGAGGTAAATCGATCTTTAGGGTCACATAGTGATGTGATTGATAGTACTCTACCTTTAGGCTTATGTAATCGGGATAGATTAACTACGGGTTATATTAGCGCTATTGGACCTAAAGCCCATTAAAGAAAAATAAGTTTTCTCGATTGTCTGCTAGAGGGTGGTGGAATTCGATAAAATTAGTGGGAGAACAATTAAAACATAAAAGTCCAAAATTTTAATTGTAACGATTATTACGAACTAAACTCTAAATATTGTCATCTTAAAATTTTCTCAGCAACAATGTCCAAACATCCCTTTTCCTCAATCCTCGACCAAAACAAACTCACCGGTCCAAACTATTTGGATTGGCTTCGCAATTTGAAACTTGTGCTCCAAGTAGAGGAAACGCAACTGCAAGGCTTACCTCGATCAGAAACGTTCTGAAAAGGGTACGTATTTAGTTGAAGTTAATTTGTCCGTTAAATCTTCTTCTTGGGTATTGGATACCGGTTGTGGCTCACATCTTTGTAATGATTTGCAGCTCATGACAAGAAGTAGGAGGCTTAATGTGGGTGAGACCTACCTAAGAATGGGCAACGGAGCAAGGGTTGCTGCTGAAGCCATTGGGACAATTTATCTTTCTGTTTTGGATTCTAGTTTTTCCATTGTTTTGAACAATTGTTTATTTGTTCCGTCACTTATTCGAAACCTTATTTCTATTCCTGTTTTGGATAATGAAGGTTTTACTTTTGTTTTTGGAAATTCGATTTGCATTATACAAAAGGAACAAAATATGATTTGTAAGGGACAACTTATAAACAACTTATATGAACTGAATCCAAGTGAAATACCAATTAACGTTATATCAGCAAAACGAAAAGATATAAGTCTTAACCCCGCACAACTTTGGCACGCTCAACTAGGTCACATTTCCTTGAGAAGGATGAACAAGTTTGTTAGTGAAGGAATGTTCTCCTTGGAGGACGTTAAATCACTTCAAACTTGTGTATCCTGCCTTAAAGGAAAAATGACCAAGACTCCCTTCAAAGGGAAGATGGAACGGGCAGAGGGTCTTTTGGATTTGATCCATTCAGACGTGTGTGGTCCACTAAGCGTTAGTGCTAGGGGTGGTTTTAACTACTTCGTTACCTTTACCGATGATTATTCTAGGTATGGTTTCGTGTACTTAATGAAGTATAAGTCTGAAACTTTTGAAAGGTTCAAAGATTTTAGACACCAAGTAGAAAACCAACTCGGTAGACGTATTAAGAAACTACGATCCGATCGTGGTGGCGAATACTTAAGTACTGAGTTTATAGACTATCTTAAAGAGAATGGGATTCTGTCTCAATGGACTCCTCCTGGAACTCCTCAACTTAATGGAGTTTCCGAACGTCGGAATCGAACACTGTTAGACATGGTTCGATCTATGATGGGGTTCACCAAGCTACCGGCATACCTGTGGGGTCATGCACTCCTAACTGCCGTGTATTTGCTGAATAGGGTTAATACCAAAGCAGTTAACTCCACACCTTATGAACTTTGGCACTCCAAGAAACCCACGTTTAAACATATTAGGATATGGGGTTGTCCCGCTTACG
This sequence comes from Erythranthe guttata, assembly GCF_056151865.1. Lineage (NCBI taxonomy): Eukaryota > Viridiplantae > Streptophyta > Magnoliopsida > Lamiales > Phrymaceae > Erythranthe > Erythranthe guttata. The sequence goes on along the minus strand of NC_142534.1, from coordinate 8,629,792 downwards.
TGAAGCGGCTAGTGGGAGATAAGTTGGATGGAAAATCCGACCTATGCTATTTTGTGGGGTATCCCGAGGATTCCATGGGATACGAATTCTACTATGTTTCCGAGGCAAAGGTGTTCGTCTCGAGAAATACCGTGTTCCTTGAGAAGGAATTTCTATCGGATAGAAAGGGCACTGTAGTTGATCTCGAAGAAGTTCGAGAACCACAATCTGAAGTTCAAGCACAACAATCAGATAATGAACCAATTCAAAAAACCACTAACATACCTCCTGAACCGTCGCTGCGTAGATCCGAAAGAGTTCGGAGAGCGCCCGATAGGTTATTCCTCGTTGATGAAGTTGACCAAGGATGTGATCCTAGAACTTTCAACGAAGCTGTATCGGATACAGACAAGGGACATTAGCTTAATGCCATGAAATCCGAAATGGACTCTATGTACTCCAACAAGGTATGGACCTTGGTAGATCCACCCGAGGGAATTGTTCCCATAGGCTGCAAGTGGATCTATAAGAAGAAAATTGGAGTAGATGGAAAGGTATCGACCTACAAGGCTAGATTGGTAGCGAAGGGTTATACTCAAAAGCAAGGAGTTGACTATGAGGAAACCTTCTCTCAGTTGCTATGCTTAAGTCCATTAGGATTTTGCTGGCCATCTCTGCGTGGTATGACTACGAGATATGGCAAATGGATGTGAAGACCGCTTTCCTTAATGGGGACATTGAGGAAGAAATTTACATGGCGCAGCCGGAAGGCTTCATATCTTCTGGAGATGAGCAAAAGGTTTGCAAACTCCAGCGATCCATTTATGGATTGAAACAAGCATCCCGTAGTTGGAACAAAAGGTTCGTCACAACTATCAAAGAGTTTGAATTTGTGAAAAACCCGGAGGAACCTTGTGTCTACAAGAAGGTTAGTGGGAGTGCAGTGACTTTTCTTGTACTTTATGTTGATGATATACTACTCATTGGGAATGATGTAGGGATGTTGCAGTCGACTAAAGTATGGTTATCCACACGTTTCTCGATGAAGGATTTGGGAGAAGCATCCTACGTATTGGGAATACGGATCTATAGAGATAGATCGAGGAGATTGCTTGGCTTGTCCCAATCCATGTTCATAGACACCGTTCTTAAAAGGTTTAGCATGGAAGAATCCAAGAAGGGATTCTTGCCAATGTCCCATGGGGTTCGTCTCTCGAAATCCATGCGTCCTCAAACGCAAATGGAAATCGAGGAGATGAAAAGGACACCTTATGCATCCGCTATAGGAAGCATAATGTATGGCATGCTGTGTACACGACCTGATATTGCGTATGCTGTGAGCGTCACAAGCAGATATCAGTCCGACCCCGGCCCAGCCCATTGGAAGGCTGTGAAGGACATTCTCAAGTACTTGCGAAGAACTCGAGATTTGTTTTTGGTCTATGGGGATACCGAGTTGAAATTAGAAGGCTTCACGGATTCTAGTTTTCAATCGGACGTGGATGACTCGAAGTCAAACTCGGGGTATATATTCAAAGTCAACGGGGGTGCCGTGTGTTGGAAGAGTTCCAAGCAAGGCACAACGGCTGATTCCACCACCGAGGCTGAATATATTGCAGCATCAGATGCTTCAAAGGAAGGGTCATGGATTAGGAAATTCATCCAAGAGTTGGGTGTATTTCCGAACGCTAGCGATCCAGTACGGCTGTACTGCGATAACAACGGAGCCGTAGCGCAAGCTAAGGAACCAAGAGCTCATCAAAAGTCGAAGCACGTGTTGAGAAAATACCATGTGATCCGAGAGATCATAGAGAGAGGTGAAGTCAAGCTAGACAGAGTCACCTCGGAGGACAATATTGCAGATCCCTTCACCAAGCCATTACAGGATCAGTCCACGAGAAACATCGAGAGTCGATGGGACTTAGATTTATGAGTAGTTGGCTTTAGGTCAAGTGGGAGATTGTTAGAGTAGGTGACCGGCAAGCCAACTTGTGGTTGTGGTCCTTCTCTTTTTCTTTGTAATAAAACAATCATTTTTTCGTTCGTAATAATAAAATATCTTATTTGGCATTCTATATCTGTTATCCCATACAAGCAGCATAGATATAGTCCTAACGAGTTACTCTATTACTGTGAGTTGATCTAGTAGAATCGTGAGATAACTCAGCAATGTAATGTAACTGTTAAACCTTGTTCCTAGTCGATGGGTTACGCCAATAATGAGGATACCGGCCTTTCCCTTTTGAGACTAGCACTTAGTGTATGTGTACTGCGTCTCGTCAGTCCTCGGTGTTGTGACATCGGCATACTTGAGTGGGTGCTCATACTAGATGAGTTCACTGAACTCCCTCGCCCTAGAAATCTATAAGTGGTTCTCATTCATCGAGTAATAGGTTTCTAAGATATAGTTGTACACCATTAGTCCTTAAGACCCAGACATCACCGTGACTTCACTAGAGGACCGATTGTATCGTGACCTGTCCCTGAGTCCCACCGCGGACCGCTCCAAGGGCCAACGTTCGTGCAATCCGAAATCTAGTGTGAAGTCTGTGCATTGTAGTAGGGGATTCGAGCGCTTGAGTAGTCATGGATGTCCTGTGTGTTCTGACGGTTTATAATCCATGGAATCTCTGGCCAGAGTTGATAGTGGGGTGATTAGGGAAATGTGTTTCCCTAAGTCGCACACGAACGGATTTATAATACCTAGAACGTTCGCACGGTTATTGAACTTTATAAGAGGTCTCGGTGAACCAATGCCTCTAGTTCAATCGGGACATGTGCTACGAAGGGATCGTACTGTACGCTAACTATATCATAAGGTTCTTGCAGGCACTTCACTTGTATCTAGGGAATCATGATGCGTAGTTGCTAGACGCCAATCTTGATTCGTTGGGCACCGATTTGATCGGGATTAGGTAAAATGAGTTTTACTCTAATCGGGACTCTTGGGAGGAGTTCGTATAAGAACAATGTGTTGTTCGAATCACAAAGAGTTGTGAGCCCACGGCTAGCATACACCTGAACCATTGAGGGTCACACTTCTCGTGTAATATAGATCCTTGATAACAACAAGCATAGATTAATGTGTTAATCTTTGAACGATTGGATGTCGATATGATTGAATCCAAGATTCGTAATTGTGGATTGCGAATCGGAATAAACGTAGAGAAAGAGAGAAATGCGGAACTTAGTGAACTTTCTAAATTGGGAAGTTTCCCGATTTAGCAAGTCCACTGAAGTGGAAGTTTCCAATTTTGGAAATTGGAAATTTCGAAGAGGCACTCGTATCGACGAGGACTTTGAGCTCGTCACAAATATAATTTTGTTATAATTTTGTGGACGATCGTTTATTAGAAACGAGGCCGACGAGGGGATGGGCTTAATGCATCAGTGGGTCAAGCCCAATGACTTAAGCGCACTAGGGTTGAAAACCCTAGGTATAAATAGACCTCAAACAAGAGTTTGAGATCAGATTTTCAGCACCAAACCCTAGCCGCTCAAGCCCTAGCCGCTCCCCTCTTCGGCCGTTGCTCCACCGGCGCGCCACCGCCGACCACCGCCGGAAAACCGCCGGTTTTTCTTCTCTCGTTTCCTTCGTTTTATTCTTGTTGTTATCTAACTCGTTTACATCTAGTGCTGTAGTTCGAGTGGGTCGAAAATACGAGGTGAAACCTGATTGGAGAGGAGCTGCTGCCCCGACGAATCCACGCACCGCCGCACGCGCCGATACGCCGCTCACGCACCGCCGCTGCCGCTGCCACGCGCCGCCGCTGCTGCTGCCGTTCACTGCCGTTCGTCGCTTGCTGGATCAGCTTGGTCCAGCCGTGAGTTGCAGCCCCGTGGATTGGTAATTAGCAGCTTGTACGTGACTCGTTCTAGGATTTCGATTCGTCGAAATCGCACGCTACAAGAGGTAATTAAATCGGAACTTTCGTAATTCGATTCGAACATGTTTGTATGATTATTAATTTGCGAGCATGAGTAATACGAGATTACATGTTTCGATTTTGTGAAATAAAGTATAAGCATGTTTCGTAATTTTCGGTTTTACGCGTTTTTCAATTAAATCGATAATTACCATATGTATGGCGGAAGCGTTAAGGTACGTTGACTATGTGATTAGTTTATGCATGTAATCGAAACTAGTTCGATTTAAAATTTTTAAATTCCGCTGCGTATACATGCACGATCCCCAACAGCTTACACCTGAACCATCGAGGGTCACACTGCTCGTGCACATGAGATCTTTGAATAAACGGTCAGAGATAAAATAGTTTATCTTTGCATGATTGGAAGTCAATATGATTGAGTCCAACATTCGTAATTTGGAATTATGAATGAGAATAAGAAAAGGAAAAGAATAGGCGAACGTATTAGTGAACTTTCTAAATCGGGAAGTTTCCAAATTTAGAAAGTGCACTGAACTAGGGTTTCCACTTTTGGAAAGTTGGAAAATGAGAGATGGCACTCGTAATGACTAGGAAGTTATAATGAATCCGAAAATGTAATCGTTGCAATTTTTCGGTCATTGAATTAAGAGAGACGAGCAAGTAAAGATACTAACGGACTTAAGCTGTTGGGCCCGGTCCAACTTAAGCCCGCTAGGGTTTTATGCAAGACATATAAATACTTGATTTATAGGTCTTGCACAAAACATAACAAAACCCTAACCCTAGCCGCTACACTCTCTCTCTCTCGGCCTCTCTCCCAGCAACCACCGCCGCGCCGCCGTTGCTCCGCCGTGACCGGAATCGGCCATCAATTGGCCGATCCTTTTCGGTACTCTTTTCTTCTTTCTTTTTCTTCCGTTAATTCTAACTACTTCGTGTCTAGTGCCACGTTTTAGTAGATCGAAGTATACGAGGTGAAATCCGAGAGGAGGAAGACCGGAGAATCGAAGAACAGCCATCAAGCCGACGACGCACGCGACCCACGCGCCGCCCCGAAGTCCGCGCGTGAGATACACGCGCCGCCGTGCTGATCTGCCGCTGCTGCCGCTGCATTGCTGCTGCCCCGATTGTACGGATTGGTTTCCGTAGCAATCTCGACTTGCTAAACGCTCCTACCTCACGCTTCAAGAGGTAAATACACGAAACCCTAGTTTCGGTTCGTTTAAGTTTAAACTATTTATTCATGTTTGCTTCCGTATGATTTTATGTGATTGTGTGTAATCGGTTTAATCTTTGCAAGCATGTTAATTGGTTTAAACGCGAGCATGTTAATTGATTTAAATTCAGTTAAATTATTTAGCATGTGTGTTGTTTTTAATTTCGCTGGAAGCGCAAAGGTACGCAATTAATTGATTTAATTTGTCGGGCATGTGCTTATGTGTTTTAAACTCGTTTAATTCGCATAAAATTTTTGTTTTCCGCTGCGTACGCGTGCCCGAAACCCAACAGTGGTATCAGAGCTCGTTGCGTAATTAATTGCGTTGTATAATATGCTATGATTTTATGCATGTTCGATTTATTAAAGTAGTGATTGTTGTATTATGTAATTGGGAGTTTTCGAAAGTTTAAAATATTTTTGAAATATTGTTTAGAATTTTTCCAGCTTTAAAATTGTTTAAAATTGGAAATCGGATCTGAAATTGTTTTAAAAATGTCGGTTTTTAATTGTTCGGATCGAACCGGTCGGACCGGCCGGTTCGATGGTTGTGCGTGATCCAATCGACCGAATCCTAGTAGATTCGGGTCGGTCAGACCGGTTCTCGGTCCGACTGACCTGGCCCACTGATTTGGGTCAATTGGACCGGGCAGAACCGGACCTTTTCGGTCCGAACCGGTCAGACCGGTCGGCCGAACCGGTTCACTGAAAAAAAAAAAAAAAAAAAAAAATTTATTTCAGATTTCTAAAATTAAACTTAAAACAAATTGATTTTAATTTTTGGAAAATTATTTTCAATTAATCCCAATTAGATAATTGGATCGACAATCATCTATTTTAGTAAATAGGTGTTAGATTAATTAATTAATTTAAATTGTTAAATTGATTTCAATTAATAGAACACATATATAATATTGATTATAGTTCAACTTAATTAATAGTACCTCAACATTATTTGAATGATTTATGCTAGTTGAGGTTCTATAATTATTTTGAAAAACCCGATAATTAATTAATGTAATTAATTATATAGTTAGGTCGTATGTTCCTCTTAGGACAATATGCGTTTCCATATACCTTTAGAGAACATAGATGTAGGAATCACATAGACCAATCCGAACCTTCTGATGAGATAAAACTTTAAATAAAACCCCTCATTCTTAATTTAATTGAGAATCATTTCAAGCTATAAAGAATGACCCAATCTGTTGAGTTATTTCTTTCCTTCTGCCAACGGTTGGATTATGTGTAGCCCTTTACTGTAGTGCAGTAAGCCGTGTTAGCGGGGAGTGCTATGGTAGAGTAAGCTGTAATTCAATTGACATAGTGATGAAGGTAGCCATAGAAAAGGGTTATGTTGAATTAACGTGGTGGGCTAGATTAACTAGGGACTGCATTAGTTTGGCATAATCAAGTTCTATGAGCATCTTTGATTGGTAGGTTAGACTTGACACACGACGATTTTGATATTCGCGAGATTAACTTAGGTCATTATCAAGTGTGAGGAAAATTAATTTAGGGTCATATTGTGGATATGATTGATTGTGATCTACCTTTGGGCAAATATAATCGGGCAAGATTAACTACGGGTTATATTTGTCTATTGGACCTAAAGCCCATTAAGAAAAATCAGTTTTCTCGTTTGTCTACTAGAGGGAAGTGGAACTCGATAAAATTAGTGGGAGAACAATTAAATAACATAAGTCCAAACATTTAATTGTAACAATCATTTAACGCGAATCTCTAATAATCCTCTTCTCTATATGTCTCAGATAATCATGTCTAAGAATCCCATAATGTCAATCCTCGACAATAAACTCAATGGCCCTAATTACCTAGATTGGTTGCGTAGTCTTAAGCTTGTGCTAACTGTTGAGGGGCGTCTCTATGTTTTGAACGAGAGGCTTCCCGCCACTATACCTGCCACAGCGACTGATGCTGAAAAGGAAACTTATGAAGTTTGGAAGAAAGATGACACTCATGCTAGGTGCTATATGATAGCCGCCATGGAGCCCGCACTTGCGAGGAAATATGAGTCTCACTTGCATGCTTTCGATATAAAGGCTCATCTCGATAGCATGTACATGAGAATATTACGGCATCGAGGTACGCTGCTACAAAGGAGTTGATCACAGCGAGACTGCGCGAAGGGACTTCGGTCCACGAGCACTGTCTCAAAATGATCACTCTCCTTGAAAAGCTAGTGAATCTTGATGTCACCCTCCCGGCCGAGCTCTCGTTGGATTTGATCCTGTTGTCTCTTCCTAGTTCCTATGAATCGATCATAGTGAACTTCAACATGAACAAACTAGATCCTCCCTTGGATGAGTTAATGAACATGTTGGTCAGCTTCGAGTCCACCATTAAGAAAGAGAAGTCTGTTCTCATTGCTGCTACTTCTGGAAAGAAGAGTTCTTTCCAAAAGAAGAGAAAGGAAAGAGTTCCCTTCCCAAACAGCAAGTTCGAAGTGGGTGAAGGTAGTGGGGGCCCCAAAGCAAAGGTTAGCAAGCAAGTTGATGATGCTTGCCATCACTGTGGAAAGAAATGACATTGGCGCCGCAACTGCAAGGCTTACCTAAAGCAGAAAGGTTCTGAAAAGGGTACGTATTTCATTGACGTAAATTTATCTGTCAACTCTTCTTCTTGGGTATTGGATACGGGCTGTGGCTCACATTTGTGCAATGATTTGCAGCTAATGACAAGAAGTCGAAGACTTAGAGCGGGTGAGACCTACCTAAGGATGGGGAATGGAGCAAGAGTTGCTGCTGAAGCCATTGGCACTATTTACTTAAATGTTTTGGATTCTAGTTTTCCTATTGTTTTGAACGATTGTTTATTTGTTCCGTCGCTCATTAGAAACCTTATTTCTATTCCTGTATTAGATATTGAAGGTTTTACTTTTGTTTTTGGAAATTCGATTTGCATTATACAAAAGAATGAGAATTTAATTTGCAAAGGACGACTATTAAAAAACTTGTATGAACTAAATCCAAATGAAATACCTATTAATGTTATATCAGCAAAACGTAAGGAGATAGATCAAAACCCCGCACAACTTTGGCACGCTAGATTAGGTCATGTCTCTTTAAGAAGGATGAACGATTTTGTTAGTGAAGGATTGTTCTCTTTGGAGGACGTGAAATCACTGCAAACTTGTGAATCTTGCCTTAAAGGGAAAATGACCAAATCACCCTACAAAGGGAAAATGGAACGAGCCGAGGGTCTTTTGGATTTGATCCATACAGACGTATGTGGTCCACTAAGTGTTAGTGCGAAGGGTGGATATAACTACTTCGCTACCTTTACCGACGATTATTCTAGGTATGGGTATGTGTACTTGATGAAGTACAAGTCTGAAACATTTGAAAAGTTCAAAGATTTTAGACACGAAGTGGAAAAGCAACTCGGACGAAGTATTAAGAAGCTGCGATCCGATCGTGGTGGAGAATACTTGAGCATCGAGTTTATTGACTATCTAAAAGAAAATGGGATACAATCCCAATGGACTCCACCGGGAACTCCTCAACTTAATGGATTCTCCGAACGTCGGAATCGAACCTTATTAGATATGGTTCGATCAATGATGGGGTTCACAAACTTACCGGCATACTTGTGGGGTCATGCACTTCGTAGTGCCGCGTATTTGCTAAATAGAGTTAACACCAAAGCAGTTAAATCCACACCTTATGAACTTTGGCATTCCCGGAAACCCAATTACAAACATATTAGGATATGGGGTTGTCCCGCTTATGTGAAGCGATTAGTGGGAGATAAGTTGGATAGTAAGTCCGACTTGTGCTATTTTGTGGGGTATCCCGAAGACTCAATGGGATACGAGTTCTACTATGTCAAAGAAGCAAAGACGTTTGTTTCGAGAAATGCCACCTTTTTGGAAAGGGAGTTTCTATCCGATAGAAAGGGCAGCATGATAGAACTTGAAGTAGTTCAAGAACCACAAAGTGAAGTTCAAACGCAAGAACAAGTAATTGAACCAATACAACAAACCACTGATATACCTCCTGAACCTGCGGTACGTAGATCCGAAAGAGTTCGGAAAATGCCGGATAGGTTATTCCTCCTCGAAAATGATGAAGATCATGTTGATCTTGGACGAGATCCAAGAACATACAATGAGGCCGTATCGGATGCGGACATGGGACATTGGCTAACTGCCATGAAATCCGAAATGGACTCCATGTACTCCAACAAGGTATGGACCTTGGTAGATCCACCCAAAGGAATTGTTCCTATAGGCTGCAAGTGGATCTATAAGAAGAAAATTGGAGTGGATGGAAAGGTGTCGACCTATAAAGCTAGATTGGTAGCAAAAGGATACACTCAAAGGCAAGGTGTTGACTATGAGGAAACCTTTTCGCCAGTCGCGATGCTGAAGTCCATTAGGATTTTGCTGGCCATAGCTGCGTGGTACGACTACGAGATATGGCAAATGGATGTGAAGACCGCCTTCCTTAATGGAGATATTGAGGAAGAAATTTACATGGCGCAGCCGGAAGGCTTCATATCTTCTGGAAGTGAGCAAAAGGTTTGCAAGCTCCAGCGATCCATTTATGGATTGAAGCAAGCATCCCGTAGTTGGAACATTAGGTTCGACTCAACTATCAAAGAGTTTGATTTTGAGAAGAATCCGGAGGAACCTTGTGTATACAAGAAGGTTAGTGGGAGGGCAGTAATATTTTTAGTGCTTTACGTTGATGACATTCTACTCATTGGGAATGACATAGGAATGTTGCAGCAAACGAAAGCATGGTTGTCCACACGTTTCTCAATGAAGGATTTGGGAGAAGCATCTTACGTATTAGGAATACGCATCTATAGAGATAGATCAAGAAAGATGCTTGGCTTATCCCAAAGCCTGTACATAGACACCGTTATGAAACGGTTTAGCATGGAAGAATCCAAGAAGGGATTCTTGCCAATGTCCCATGGGGTTCGTCTCTTGAAATCTATGTGTCCGCAAACACCTAGTGAAATCGAGGAGATGAAAAGGACGCCCTATGCTTCTGCCATAGGAAGCATAATGTATGGCATGCTATGTACGAGACCCGATATTGCGTATGCTGTGAGTGTCACAAGCAGATATCAGTCTAACCCCGGCCCGGCTCACTGGAAAGCCGTGAAAGATATCCTCAAATACTTGCGAAGAACTAAGGATATATTTTTGGTCTATGGGGGTGCCGAGTTGAAATTAGAGGGTTTTACTGACTCTAGTTTTCAATCGGATGTGGACGACTCAAAGTCGAATTCTGGATTTATATTTACGCTTAATGGTGGTGCCGTGTGTTGGAAGAGTTCCAAGCAAAGCACGACGGCCGATTCCACTACCGAAGCGGAATACATTGCAGCGTCCGAAGCTGCAAAAGAGGGGACTTGGATAAGGAAATTCATCCAAGAGTTGGGTGTCATTCCTGATGCTAGTGATCCAGGTGCGTTGTACTGCGATAACACCGGAGCCGTGGCGCAAGCTAAGGAGCCACGATCTCATCAGAAGTCGAAGCATATTCTGAGGAAGTATCACGTGATCCGAGAGATCATTGATAGAGGTGAAGTCAAGGTTGAACGAGTCACCTCAGAAGAGAACGTTGCAGACCCCTTCACGAAGCCTTTACCGAGATCGGTCCATGAGAAACATCGAGAGTCGATGGGATTGCGATTTATGGGTAGTTGGCTTTAGGTCAAGTGGGAGATTGTTAGAGTAGGTGACCAACAAGCCAACTTGTGGCTGTGGTCTTTCGTATTTATTATTGTAATAAGCGAACCTTTATTCGTATTAATGATAAAACATCTTGGCATTCTATATCTTTGTCCCTTTGTCACAAGCATAGATATAGTCCTTACAGTTATTACAAGTACCAGTAATTGATCGTTAGGATCGTGAGATATTTACTCAAGTATTATAACTGTTAAACGTGTTCCTAGTCGAGGGGTTACGCCACTAATGAGGATATCGGCCTTTCCCATTAAGACTAGCACTTAGTGTATGTGTACTGCATCTCATCAGTAAACGGTATTGTGATATCGGCATGCATAAGTGGGTGCTCGTAAGTTGACGAGTTCACTGAACTCCCTCACCCTAGAAATCTCTAAGTGGTTCCCAATAATCGAGTAGAGATATCTATGGTATAGTTGTACACCATTAGTCCTTATGACCTAGACATCACCGTGACTTCACTAGAGGACCAGCTGTATCGTGACCTGTCCCTGAGTTCCACCGAGGACCATCCCAAGGGCCAGTGTTCGTGCAGTCCGAAATCTAGTGGGAGGTCTGTGCATTGTAGTCGGGGATTCGATCGCTAGAATAGTCTTGGATGTCCTGTGTGTTCTGAAAGTTTGTAATCATTCTAAGTCTCTGGCCAGAGCTGACTAAGTGATGATTAGAGATTTGATTCTCTAAGTCATGCACGTAAGGATTACAACACCTAGAACGATCGCACCGTCATCGAACATATAAAGAGGTCTCGATGAACCAATGCCTCTAGTTCGATTGGGACATATGAATCGAAGGGACCGTACTGTATGTTAACTATATCTGAAGGTTCTTGCAGGCACTTCATTTGTATCTAGGGAATCATGACGCGTAGTCGCTAGACGCCAATCTTGATTCGTTGGGTGATTAAGGTGAAACGAGCTTCATCTTAATCGTAACTCTAAGGGACGAGTTTTGACCACAAAGAGTTGTGGGCCCACGGCTAGCTTACACCTGAACCATCGAGGGTCACACTGCTCGTGCACATGAGATCTTTGATTAAACGGTCAGAGATAAAATAGTTTATCTTTGCATGATTGGAAGTCAATATGATTGAGTCCAACATTCGTAATTTGGAATTATGAATGAGAATAAGAAAAGGAAAAGAATAGGCGAACGTATTAGTGAACTTTCTAACTCGGGAAGTTTCCAAATTTAGAAAGTGCACTGAACTAGGGTTTCCACTTTTGGAAAGTTGGAAAATGAGAGATGGCACTCGTAATGACGATGAAGTTATAATGAATCCGAAAATGTAATCGTTGCAATTTTTCGGTCATTGAATTAAGAGAGACGAGCAAGTAAAGATACTAACGGACTTAAGCTGTTGGGCCCGGTCCAACTTAAGCCCGCTAGGGTTTTATGCAAGACATATAAATACTTGATTTATAGGTCTTGCACAAAACATAACAAAACCCTAACCCTAGCCGCTACACTCTCTCTCTCTCGGCCTCTCTCCCAGCAACCACCGCCGCGCCGCCGTTGCTCCGCCGTGACCGGAATCGGCCATCAATTGGCCGATCCTTTTCAGTACTCTTTTCTTCTTTCTTTTTCTTCCGTTAATTCTAACTACTTCGTGTCTAGTGCCACGTTTTAGTAGATCGAAGTATACGAGGTGAAATCCGAGAGGAGGAAGACCGGAGAATCGAAGAACAGCCATCAAGCCGACGACGCACGCGACCCACGCGCCGCCCCGAAGTCCGCGCGTGAGATACACGCGCCGCCGTGCTGATCTGCCGCTGCTGCCACTGCATTGCTGCTGCCCCGATTGTACGGATTGGTTTCCGTAGCAATCTCGACTTGCTAAACGCTCCTACCTCACGCTTCAAGAGGTAAATACACGAAACCCTAGTTTCGGTTCGTTTAAGTTTAAACTATTTATTCATGTTTGCTTCCGTATGATTTTATGTGATTGTGTGTAATCGGTTTAATCTTTGCAAGCATGTTAATTGGTTTAAACGCGAGCATGTTAATTGATTTAAATTCAGTTAAATTATTTAGCATGTGTGTTGTTTTTAATTTCGCTGGAAGCGCAAAGGTACGCAATTAATTGATTTAATTTGTCGGGCATGTGCTTATGTGTTTTAAACTCGTTTAATTCGCATAAAATTTTTGTTTTCCGCTGCGTACGCGTGCCCGAAACCAAACAATAAATCCGCATCAAGAAACGTGCACAAAAACTCTCGCTAGAAAGATACGCACATAAGTAAGAGTACAAAAGCATGCACAAAAGTACTCACGCAAAAGTGCATTCGCAAAAAGGATCGTGAAAGCACAAACTACAATTCTAGGACATTAATACAAATCAACAAACATGCACAAGCACACTCGCCCAAATGGACAAGTACAAACATACATGTAAAAAAACATGCGCAAAAGTTCATTCGCAACAACGTTCTTAAAAACACGAACTACAATACTGGGACTTTAATATGCATCAACAAACAACAGCAAAAACACTAGATAAAAAAGATACAGTGGAGTGTAGAAATAAAACTCTACGTTTTAGTTTACGTGGATTTATTTTTTTTGGATTAATTTATATTTCAGCTTGAATTTTGTGATTTGGTATCTTACAGGTACAAATCGAAAACTAGGTGTCCAAGAAGGAAAAATGATCAAAGAGTAAGAAAAGAGTTGCAATTAAGAAAATAAAATCAAATTAGAAGAGAGAATCCCTCAACATCTTTGGTAGTGTAGGTCCAAGAAGTCGAGCATAAATTTCTCATCCAGACTCCAAGTCAACTGGTTCCGGCGTCATTAGAAAGCTCTTTCAGCTGGATACAATTCCTGTCTAACGTCAAAAATCCGAATTCGGACTCGAACATTGTCAAAATTGGATTCCAAAAGAGATCATGAAAATACGTACTACAGTTCGAGGACATGAATGCGCATCAAGAAACGTGCAAAAAAACTCTCGGTAGAGAGATACGCACATAAATAAGAGTACAAAAGCATGCATAGAAGTACTCACGCAAAAGTGTAGAAACAAAACTCTACGTTTATGTTTACGTTGATTTTTTTTTTTTGGATTAATTTATATTTCTGTATGAATTGGTGGATTTGGTATCTTATAGATACAAATCAAAAATTAGGTGTCCAGGAAGCAAAAATGATCAAAGAGTTAGAAAAAAGTTGCAATTACGAACATAAAATCAAATTAGAAGAGAGAATCCCTCAACATCTTTGGTAGTGTACGTCCACGAAGTCGAGCATAACTTTCTCATCCGGACTCCAAATCAGTTGGTTCCAACGGCATTAGAAAGCTATTTCAGCTGGCTACAATTTCTGTCTCACGACAAAAATCCAAATTCGGAGTCGAACATGGTCAAAATTTGATCCCAAAAGCGATCATGAAATTACGTACTACAGTTCGAGGACATGAATGCGCATCAAGAAACGTGCACAAAAACTCTCGCTAGAAAGATACGCACATAAGTAAGAGTACAAAAGCATGCACACAAGTACTCACGCAAAAGTGCATTCGCAAAAAGGATCATGAAAGCACAAACTTCAATCCTAGGACATTAATACAAGTCAACAAACATGCACAAGCACACTCGCTCAAATGGACATGCACAAACGTACATGTAAAAAAACACGGGCAAAAGTGCATTCGCAACAACGTTTTTAAAAACACGAACTACAGTACTAGGACTTTAATACGCATCAACAAACAACAACAAAAACACTAGATAAAAAAGATACAGTGGAGTGTAGAAATAAAACTCTACGTTTACGTTTACGTGGATATTATTTTTTTCTGGATTAATTCAAATTTCTGTATGAATTGGTGGATTGGGTATCTTATAGATACAAATCGAAAATTAGGTGTCCAGGAAGCAAAAATGATCAAAGAGTAAGAAAAGAGTTGCAATTAGGAAAATAAAATCAAATTAGAAGAGAGAATCCCTCAACATCTTTGGTAGTGTACGTCCATGAAGTCGAGCATAACTTTCTCATCCGGAGTCCAAATCAACTGGTTCCGGCGGCATTAGAAAGCTATTTCAGCTGGCTACAATTCCTGTCTAACTGCAAAAATCCAAATTCAGACTCGAACACGGTCAAAATTGGATTCCAAAAGCGATCATGAAAATACGTACTACAGTTCGAGGACATGAATGCGCATCAAGAACCGTGCACAAAAACTCTCGCTAGAAAGATACGCAAATAAGTAAGAGTACAAAAGCATGCACAAAAGTACTCACGCAAAAGTGCATTCGCAAAAAGGATCGTGAAAACACAAACTACAATCCTAGGACATTAATACAAATCAACAAACATGCACAAGCACACTCGCTCAAATGGACATGCACAAACGTACATGTAAAAAAACATGCGCAAAAGTGCATTCTCAACAACGTTCTTAAAAACACGAACTACAATACTAGGACTTTAATACGCATCAACAAACAACAGCAAAAACACTAGATAAAAAAGATACAAAGGAGTGTAGAAATAAAACTCTACGTTTACGTTTACGTGGATTTTTTTTTTTGGATTAATTTATATTTCTGTATGAATTGGTGGATTTGGTATCTTATAGATACAAATCGAAAATTAGGTGTCGAGGAAGCAAAAATGATCAAAGAGTAAGAAAAGAGTTGCAATTAGGAAAATAAAATCAAATTAGAAGAGAGAATCCCTCAACATCTTTGGTAGTGTACGTCCATGAAGTCGAACATAACTTTCTCATCCGGAGTCCAAATCAACTGGTTCCGGCGGCATTAGAAAGCTATTTCAGCTGGCTACAATTCCTGTCGAACTGCAAAAATCCAAATTCAGACTCGAACATGGTCAAAATTGGATTCCAAAAGCGATCATGAAAATACGTACTACAGTTCGAGGACATAAATGCGCATCAAGAACCGTGCACAAAAACTCTCGCTAGAAAGATACGCAAATAAGTAAGAGTACAAAAGCATGCACAAAAGTACTCACGCAAAAGTGCATTCGCAAAAAGGATCGTGAAAACACAAACTACAATCCTAGGACATTAATACAAATCAACAAACATGCACAAGCACACTCGCTGAAATGGCCATGCACAAACGTACATGTAAAAAAACATGCGCAAAAGTGCATTCTCAACAACGTCTTAAAAACACGAACTACAATACTAGGACTTTAATACGCATCAACAAACAACAGCAAAAACACTAGATAAAAAAGATACAGAGGAGTGTAGAAATAAAACTCTACGTTTACGTTTACGTGGATTTTTTTTTTGGATTAATTTATATTTAAGTTTGAAATGGTGGTATTGGTATCTTATAGGTACCGATCGAAAATTAGGTGTCCAGGAAGCAAAAATGATCAAAGAGTAACAAAAATGTTTCAATTAGGAAAATCAAATGAAATTAGAAGAGAGAATCCCTCAACATCTTTGGTAGTGTACGTCCACGAAGTGGAGGATAACTTTCTCATCCGGACTCCAAATCAACTGGTTCCGGCGGCAATAGAAAGCTATTCCAGCTGGCTACAACTCCTGGCGAACGGAAAAAATCCAAATTCGGACTCGAACATGGTCAAAATTTGATTTCAAAAGCGATCATGAAAATACGTACTACAGTTCGAGGACATGAATGCGCATCGAGAAATGTGCACAAAAACTCTCGCTAGAAAGGTACGCACAAAAGTAAGAGTACAAAAGCATGCATAAAAGTACTCTCGCAAAAGTGCATTCGCAAAAAGGATCTTGAAAACACAAACTACAATCCTAGGACATTAATACAAATCAACAAACATGCACAAGCACACTCGCTCAAATGGACATGCACAAACGTACATGTAAAAAAACATGCGCAAAAGTGCATTCGCAACAACGTTCTTAAAAACACGAACTACAATACTAGGACTTTAATACGCATCAACAAACAACAACAAAAACACTAGATAAAAAAGATACAGTGGAGTGTAGAAATAAAACTCTACGTTAACGTTTACGTGGATATTTTTTTATTTTTTTTGGATTAATTTATATTTCTGTATGAATTGGTGGATTTGGTATCTTACAGATACAAATCAAAAATTAGGTGTCCAGGAAGCAAAAATGATCAAAGAGTAAGAAAAGAGTTGCACTTAGGAAAATAAAATAAAATTAGAAGAGAGAATCCCTCAACATCTTTGGTAGTGTACGTCCATGAAGTCGAGCATAACTTTCTCATCCGGAGTCCAAATCAACTGGTTCCGGCGGCATTAGAAAGCTATTTCAGCTGGCTACAATTCCTGTCTAACTGCAAAAATCCAAATTCAGACTCGAACATGGTCAAAATTGGATTCCAAAAGCGATCATGAAAATACGTACTACAGTTCGAGGACATGAATGCGCATCAAGAACCGTGCACAAAAACTTTGGCTAGAAAGATACGCACATAAGTAAGAGTACAAAAGCATGCACAAAAGTACTAACGCAAAACTGTATTCGCAAAAAGGATCGTGAAAACACAAACTATAATCCTAGGACATTAATACAAATCAACAATCATGCACAAGCACACTCGCTCAAATGGACATGCACAAACGTACATGTAAAAAAACATGCGCAATAGTGCATTCGCAACAACGTTCTTAAAAACACGAACTACAATACTAGGACTTTAATACGCATCAACAAACAACACCAAAAACACTAGATAAAAAAGATACAGTGGAGTGTAGAAATAAAACTCTACGTTTACGTTTACGTGGATTTTTTTTTTTGGATTAATTAAGATTTCAGTTTGAAATGGTGGATTTGGTATCTTATAGGTACCGATCGAAAATTAGGTGTCCAGGAAGCAAAAATGATCAAAGAGTAAGAAAAATGTTGCAATTAGGAAAATCAAATCAAATTAGAAGAGAGAATCCCTCAACATCTTTGTCAGTGTACGTGCACGAAGTGGAGCATAACTTTCTCATCCGGACTCCAAATCAACTGGTTCCGGCGGCATTAAAAAGCTATTTCAGCTGGCTACAACTTCTGGCTAACGAAAAAAATCCAAATTCGGACTCGAACATGGTCAAAATTTGATTCGAAAAGCGATCATGAAAATACGTACTACAGTTCGAGGACATGAAGGCGCATCGAGAAACGTGCACAAAAACTCTCGCTAGAAAGATACGCACATAAGTAAGATTACAAAAGCATGCACAAAAGTACTCTCGCAAAAGTGCATTCGCAAAAAGGATCATGAAAACACAAATTACAATCCTAGGACATTAATACAAATCAACAAACATGCACAAGCACACTCGCTCGAATGGACATGCACAAACGTACATGTAAAAAAATATGCACAAAAGTGCATTCGCAACAACGTTCTTAAAAACACGAACTACAATACTAGGACTTTAATACGCATCAACAAACAAAAACAAAAACACTAGATAAAAAAGATACAGTGGAGTGTAGAAATAAAACTCTACGTTTACGTTCACGTGGATTTTTTTTTTTTTTGGATTAATTTATATTTGTGTATGAATTGGTGGATTTGGTATCTTATAGATACAAATCGAAAATTAGGAGTCCAGGAAGCAAAAATTATCAAAGAGAAAGAAAAGAGTTGCAATTAGGAAAATAAAATCAAATTAGAAGAGAGAATCCATCAACATCTTTGCTAGTGTACGTCCACCAAGTCGAGCATATCTTTCTCATCCGGAGTCCAAATCAACTGGTTCTGGCGGCATTAGAAAGCTATTTCAGCTGGCTACAATTCCTGTCTAACTGCAAAAATCCAAGTTCAGACTCGAACATGGTCAAAATTGGATTCCAAAAGCGATCATGAAAATACGTACTACCGTTCGAGGACATGAATGCGCATCAAGAAACGTGCACAAAAACTATCGCTAGAAAGATACTCACATAAGTAAAAGTACAAAAGCATGCACAAAAGTACTCACGCAAAAGTGCATTCGCAAAAAGGATCGTGAAAACACAAACTACAATCCTAGGACATTAATACAAATCAACAAACATGCACAAGCACACTCGCTCAAATGGACATGCACAAACGTACATGTAAAAAAACATGCGCAAAAGTGCATTCGCAACAACGTTCTTAAAAACACGAACTACGATACTAGGACTTTAATACGCATCAACAAACAACAGCAAAAACACTAGATAAATAAGATACTGTGGAGTGTAGAAATAAAACTCTACGTTTACGTTTACGTGGATTTTTTATTTGGTATCTTATAGGTACCGATCGAAAATTAGGTGTCCATGAAGCAAAAATGATCAAAGAGTAAGAAAAGTGTTGCAATTAGGAAAATCAAATCAAATTAGAAGAGAGAATCCTTCAACATCTTTGGTATTGTACGTCCACGAAGTGGAGCATAACTTTCTCATCCGGACTCCAAATCAACTGGTTCCGGCGGCATTATAAAGCTATTTCAGCTGGCTAAACCTCCAGGCTAACGGAAAAAATCCAAATTCGGATTCGAACATGGTCAAAATTTGATTCCAAAAGCGATCATGAAAATACGTACTACAGTTCGAGGACATGAATGCGCATCTAGAAACGTGCACAAAAACTCTCGCTAGAAAGATACGCACATATGTAAGACTACAAAATCATGCACAAAAGTACTCTCGCAAAAGTGCATTCGCAAAAAGGATCATGAAAACACAAACTACAATCCTAGGACATTAATACAAATAACCAAAAATGCACAAGCACACTCGCTCAAATGGACATGCACAAACGTACATGTAAAAAAACATGCGCAAAACTGCATTCGTAACAACGTTCTTAAAAACACGAACTACAATACTAGGACTTTAATACGCATCAACAAACAACAACAAAAACACTAGATAAAAAAGATACAGTGGAGTGTAGAAATAAAACTCTACGTTTACGGTTACGCGGAATTTTTTTTTTTTTCGATTAATTTATATTTCTGTATGAATTGGTGGATTTGGTATCTTATAGATACAAATCGAAAATTAGGTGTCGAGGAAGCAAAAATGATCAAAGAGTAAGAAAAGAGTTGCAATTAGGAAAATAAAATCAAATTAGAAGAGAGAATCCCTCAACATCTTTGGTAGTGTACGCCCATGAAATCGGGCATAACTTTCTCATCCGGAGTCCAAATCAACTGGTTCGGGCGGCATTAGAAAGCTATTTCAGCTGGCTACAATTCCCGTCTAACTGCAAAAATCCAATTTCAGACTCGAACATGGCCAAAATTGGATTCCAAAAGCGATCATGAAAATACGTACTACAGTTCGAAGATATGAATGCGCATCAAGAACCGTGCACAAAAACTCTCGCTAGAAAGATACGCACATAAGTACAAAAAAGTACTCGCGCAAAAGTGCATTCGCAAAAAGGATCGTGAAAACACAAACTACAATCCTAGGACATTAATACAAATCAACAAACATGCACAAGCACACTCGCTCAAATGGACATGCACAAACGTAGATGTAAAAAAACATGCGCAAAAGTGCATTCGCAACAACGTTCTTAAAAACACGAACTACAATACTAGGACTTTAATATACGCATCAACAAACAACAGCAAAAACACTAGATAAAAAAGATACAGTGGAGTGTAGAAATAAAACTCTACGTTTACGTTTACGTGGAGTTTTTTTTTTTTTGGATTAATTTATATTTCAGTTTGAAATGGTGGATTTGGTATCTTGTAGGTACCGATCGAAAATTAGGTGTCCAGGAACCAAAAATGATCAAAGAGTAAGAAAAGTGTTGCAATTAGGAAAATCAAATCAAATTAGAAGAGAGAATCCCTCAACATCTTTGGTAGTGTACGTCCACGAAGTGGAGTATGACTTTCTCATCCGGACTCCAAATCAACTGGTTCCGGCGGCATTAGAAAGCTATTTCAGCTAGCTACAACTCCTGCATAACGGAAAAAATCCAAATTCGGACTCGAACATGGTCAAAATTTGATTCCAAAAGCGATCATGAAAATACGTACTACAGTTCGTGGACATGAATGCGCATTGAGAAACGTGCACAAAAACTCTCGCTAGAAAGATACGCACATAAGTAAGAGTACAAAAGCATGCACAAAAGTACTCTCGCAAAAGTGCATTCGCAAAAAGGATCATGAAAACACAAACTACAATCCTAGGACATTAATACAAATCAACAAACATGCACAAGCACACTCGCTCAAATGGACATGCACAAACGTACATGTAAAAAAACATGCACAAAAGTGCATTCCCACAACGTTCTTAAAAACACGAACTACAATACTAGGACTTTAATACGCATCAACAAACAAAAACAAAAACACTAGATAAAAAAAGATACAGTGGAGTGTAGAAATATAACTCTACGTTTACGTTCACGTGGATTTTTTTTTTTTTTGGATTAATTTATATTTCTGTATGAATTGGTGGATTTGGTATCTTATAGATACAAATCGAAAATTAGAAGTCCAGGAAGCAAAAATTATCAAAGAGTAAGAAAAGAGTTGCAATTAGGAAAATAAAATCAAATTAGAAGAGAGAATCCATCAACATCTTTGCTAGTGTACGTCCACGAAGTCGAGCATATCTTTCTCATCTGGAGTCCAAATCAACTGGTTCTGGCGGCATTAGAAAGCTATTTCAGCTGGCTACAATTCCTGTCTAACGGCAAAACTCAAAATTCGGACTCGAACATGGTAAAAATTGGATTCCAAAAGCGATCATGAAAATACGTACTAACGTTCGAGGACATGAATGCGCATCAAGAACCGTGCACAAAAACTATCGCTAGAAACATACTCACATAAGTAAGAGTACAAAAGCATGCACAAAAGTACTCACGCAAAAGTGCATTCGCAAAAAGGATCGTGAAAACACAAACTACAATCCTAGGACATTAATACAAATCAACAAACATGCACAAGCACACTCGCTGAAATGGACATGCACAAACGTACAAGTAAAAAAACATGCGTAAAAGTGCATTCGCAACAACGTTCTTAAAAACACGAACTACGATACTAGGACTTTAATACGCATCAACAAACAACAGCAAAAACACTAGATAAAAAAGATACTGTGGAGTGTAGAAATAAAACTCTACGTTTACGTTTACGTGGATTTTTTATTTGGTATCTTATAGGTACCGATCGAAAATTAGGTGTCCATGAAGCAAAAATGATCAAAGAGTAAGAAAAGTGTTGCAATTAGGAAAATCAAATCAAATTAGAAGAGAGAATCCTTCAACATCTTTGGTAGTGTATGTCCACGAAGTGGAGCATAACTTTCTCATCCGGACTCCAAATCAACTGGTTCCGGCGGCATTATAAAGCTATTTCAGCGGCTACAACTCCAGGCTAACGGAAAAAATCCAAATTCGGATTCGAACATGGTCAAAATTTGATTCCAAAAGCGATCATGAAAATACGTACTACAGTTCGAGGACATGAATGCGCATCGAGAAACGTGCACAAAAACTCTCGCTAGAAAGATACGCACATATGTAAGAGTACAAAAGCATGCACAAAAGTACTCTCGCAAAAGTGCATTCGCAAAAAGGTTCATGAAAACACAAACTACAATCCTAGGACATTAATACAAACAACCAAAAATGCACAAGCACACTCGCTCAAATGGACATGCACAAACGTACATGTAAAAAAACATGCGTAAAAGTGCATTCGTAACAACGTTCTTAAAAACACGAACTACAATACTAGGACTTTAATACGCATCAACAAACAACAACAAAAACACTAGATAAAAAAGATACAGTGGAGTGTAGAAATAAAACTCTACGTTTACGGTTACGCGGAATTTTTTTTTTTTTGGACTAATTTATATTTCTGTATGAATTGGTGGATTTGGTATCTTATAGATACAAATCGAAAATTAGGTGTCGAGGAAGCAAAAATGATCAAAGAGTAAGAAAAGAGTTGCAATTAGGAAAATAAAATCAAATTAGAAGAGAGAATCCCTCAACATCTTTGGTAGTGTACGTCCATGAAGTCGGGCATAACTTTCTCATCCGGAGTCCAAATCAACTGGTTCGGGCGGCATTAGAAAGCTATTTCAGCTGGCTACAATTCCCGTCTAACTGCAAAAATCCAATTTCAGACTCGAACATGGCCAAAATTGGATTCCAAAAGCGATCATGAAAATACGTACTACAGTTCGAAGACATGAATGCGCATCAAGAACCGTGCACAAAAACTCTCGCTAGAAAGATACGCACATAAGTACACAAAAGTACTCGCGCAAAAGTGCATTCGCAAAAAGGATCGTGAAAACACAAACTACAATCCTAGGACATTAATACAAATCAACAAACATGCAAAAGCACACTCGCTCAAATGGACATGCACAAACGTAGATGTAAAAAAACATGCGCAAAAGTGCATTCGCAACAACGTTCTTAAAAACACGAACTACAATACTAGGACTTTAATATACGCATCAACAAACAACAGCAAAAACACTAGATAAAAAAGATACAGTGGAGTGTAGAAATAAAACTCTACGTTTACGTTTACGTGGAGTTTTTTTTTTTTGGATTAATTTATATTTCAGTTTGAAATGGTGGATTTGGTATCTTGTAGGTACCGATCGAAAATTAGGTGTCCAGGAACCAAAAATGATCAAAGAGTAAGAAAAGTGTTGCAATTAGGAAAATCAAATCAAATTAGAAGAGAGAATCCCTCAACATCTTTGGTAGTGTACGTCCACGAAGTGGAGTATGACTTTCTCATCCGGACTCCAAATCAACTGGTTCCGGCGGCATTAGAAAGCTATTTCAGCTGGCTACAACTCCTGCATAACGGAAAAAATCCAAATTCGGACTCGAACATGGTCAAAATTTGATTCCAAAAGCGATCATGAAAATACGTACTACAGTTCGAGGACATGAATGCGCATTGAGAAACGTGCACAAAAAATCTCGCTAGAAAGATACGCACATAAGTAAGAGTACAAAAGCATGCACAAAAGTACTCTCGCAAAAGTGCATTCGCAAAAAGGATCATGAAAACACAAACTACAATCCTAGGACATTAATACAAATCAACAAACATGCACAAGCACACTCGCTCAAATGGACATGCACAAACGTACATGTAAAAAAACATTCACAAAAGTGCATTCGCAACAACGTTCTTAAAAACACGAACTACAATACTGGGACTTTAATACGCATCAACAAACAACAGCAAAAACACTAGATAAAAAAGATACAGTGGAGTGTAGAAATATAACTCTACGTTTACGTTCACGTGGATTTTTTTTTTTTTTTTTGGATTAATTTATATTTCTGTATGAATTGGTGGATTTAGTATCTTATAGATACAAATCAAAAATTAGGAGTCCAGGAAGCAAAAATTATCAAAGAGTAAGAAAAGAGTTGCAATTAGGAAAATAAAATCAAATTAGAAGAGAGAATCCATCAACATCTTTGCTAGTGTACGTCCACGAAGTCGAGCATATCTTTCTCATCCGGAGTCTTAATCAACTGGTTCTGGCGGCATTAGAAAGCTATTTCAGCTGGCTACAATTCCTGTCTAACGGCAAAACTCAAAATTCGGACTCGAACATGGTCAAAATTGGATTCCAGAAGCGATCATGAAAATACGTACTACCGTTCGAGGACATGAATGCGCATCAAGAACCGTGCACAAAAACTATCGCTAGAAAGATACTCACATAAGTAAGAGTACAAAAGCATGCACAAAAGTACACACGCAAAAGTGCATTCGCAAAAAGGATCGTGAAAACACAAACTACAATCCTAGGACATTAATACAAATCAACAAACATGCACAAGCACACTCGCTCAAATGGACATGCACAAACGTACATGTAAAAAAACATGCGCAAAAGTGCATTCGCAACAACGTTCTTAAAAACACGAACTACGTTACTAGGACTTTAATACGCATCAACAAACAACAGCAAAAACACTAGATAAAAAAGATAATGTGGAGTGTAGAAATAAAACTCTACGTTTACGTTTACGTGGATTTTTTATTTGGTATCTTATAGGTACCGATCGAAAATTAGGTGTCCATGAAGCAAAAATGATCAAAGAGTAAGAAAAGTGTTGCAATTAGGAAAATCAAATCAAATTAGAAGAGAGAATCCTTCAACATCTTTGGTAGTGTACGTCCACGAAGTGGAGCATAACTTTCTCATCCTGACTCCAAATCAACTGGTTCCGGCGGCATTATAAAGCTATTTCAGCTGGCTACAACTCCAGGCTAACGGAAAAAATCCAAATTCGGATTCGAACATGGTCAAAATTTGATTCCAAAAGTGATCATGAAAATACGTACTACAGTTCGAGGACATGAATGCACATCTAGAAACGTGCACAAAAACTCTCGCTAGAAAGATACGCACATATGTAACAGTACAAAAGCATGCACAAAAGTACTCTCGGAAAAGTGCATTCGCAAAAAGGATCATGAAAACACAAACTACAATCCTAGGACATTAATACAAATCAACAAAAATGCACAAGCACACTCGCTCAAATGGACATGCACAAACGTACATGTAAAAAAACATGCGCAAAAGTGCATTCGTAACAACGTTCTTAAAAACACGAACTACAATACTAGGACTTTAATACGCATCAACAAACAACAACAAAAACACTAGATAAAAAAGATACAGTGGAGTGTAGAAATAAAACTCTACGTTTACGGTTTCGCGGAATTTATTTTTTTTTGGATTAATTTATATTTCTGTATGAATTGGTGGATTTGGTATCTTATAGATACAAATCGAAAATTAGGTGTCGAGGAAGCAAAAATGATCAAAGAGTAAGAAAAGAGTTGCAATTAGGAAAATAAAATCAAATTAGAAGAGAGAATCCCTCAACATCTTTGGTAGTGTACGTCCATGAAGTCGGGCATAACTTTCTCATCCGGAGTCCAAATCAACTGGTTCGGGCGGCATTAGAAAGCTATTTCAGCTGGCTACAATTCCCGTCTAACTGCAAAAATCCAATTTCAGACTCGAACATGGCCAAAATTGGATTCCAAAAGCGATCATGAAAATACGTACTACAGTTCGAAGACATGAATGCGCATCAAGAACCGTGCACAAAAACTCTCGCTAGAAAGATACGCACATAAGTACACAAAAGTACTCGCGCAAAAGTGCATTCGCAAAAAGGATCGTGAAAACACAAACTACAATCCTAGGACATTAATACAAATCAACAAACATGCAAAAGCAGACTCGCTCAAATGGACATGCACAAACGTAGATGTAAAAAAACATGCGCAAAAGTGCATTCGCAACAACGTTCTTAAAAACACGAACTACAATACTAGGACTTTAATATACGCATCAACAAACAACAGCAAAAACACTAGATAAAAAAGATACAGTGGAGTGTAGAAATAAAACTCTACGTTTACGTTTACGTGGAGTTTTTTTTTTTTGGATTAATTTATATTTCAGTTTGAAATGGTGGATTTGGTATCTTGTAGGTACCGATCGAAAATTAGGTGTCCAGGAACCAAAAATGATCAAAGAGTAAGAAAAGTGTTGCAATTAGGAAAATCAAATCAAATTAGAAGAGAGAATCCCTCAACATCTTTGGTAGTGTACGTCCACGAAGTGGAGTATGACTTTCTCATCCGGACTCCAAATCAACTGGTTCCGGCGGCATTAGAAAGCTATTTCAGCTGGCTACAACTCCTGCATAACGGAAAAAATCCAAATTCGGACTCGAACATGGTCAAAATTTGATTCCAAAAGCGATCATGAAAATACGTACTACAGTTTGAAGAAATGAATGTGCATTGAGAAACGTGCACAAAAACTCTCGCTAGAAAGATACGCACATAAGTAAGACTACAAAAGCATGCACAAAAGTACTCTCGCAAAAGTGCATTCGCAAAAAGGATCATGAAAACACAAACTACAATCCTAGGACATTAATACAAATCAACAAACATGCACAAGCACACTCGCTCAAATGGACATGCACAAACGTACATGTAAAAAAACATGCGCAAAAGTGCATTCGCAACAACGTTCTTAAAAACACGAACTACAATACTAGGACTTTAATACGCATCAACAAACAATAGCAAAAACACTAGATAAAAAAGATACAGTGGAGTGTAGAAATAAAACTCTACGTTTACGTTTACGTGGATAGTTTTTTTTTTTAGATTAATTTATATTTCTGTATGAATTGGTGGATTTGGTATCTTATAGATACAAATCGAAAATTAGGTGTCCAGGAAGCAAAAATGATCAAAGAGTAAGAAAAGAGTTGCAATTAGGAACATAAAATCAAATTAGAAGAGAGAATCCCTCAACATCTTTGGTAGTGTACGTCCACGAAGTCGAGCATAACTTTCTCATCCGGAGTCCAAATCAAATTGTTCCCGCAGCATTAGAAAGCTATTTCAGCTAGCTCCACTTCGAGTCTAACAGCAAAACTCAAAATTCGGACTCGAACATGGTCAAAATAGGATTCCAAAAGCGATCATGAAAATACGTACTACAGTTCGAGGACATGAATGCGCATCAAGAACCGTGCACAAAAACTCTCGCTAGAAAGATACGCAAATAAGTAAGAGTACAAAAGCATGCACAAAAGTACTCACGCAAAAGTGCATTCGTAAAAAGGATCGTGAAAACACAGACTACAATCCTAGGACATTAATATAAATCAACAAACATGCACAAGCACACTCGCTCAAATGGACATGCACAAACGTACATGTAAAAAAACATGCGCAAAAGTGCATTCGCAACAACGTTCTTAAAAACACGAACTTCAATACTAGGACTTTAATACGCATCAACAAACAACCGCAAAAACACTAGATAAAAAAGATACAGTGGAGTGTAGAAATAAAACTCTACGTTTACGTTTACGTGGATTTTTTTTTTTGGATTAATTTATATTTCAGTTCAAATTGGTGGATTTGGTATCTTGTAGGTACAAATCGAAAAGTAGGTGTCCAGGAAACAAAAATGATCTAAGAGTAAGAAAAGTGGTGCAATTAGGAAAATCAAATCAAATTAGAAGAGAGAATCCCTCAACATCTTTGGTAGTGTACGTCCACGAAGTCGAGCATAACTTTCTTATCCGGTGTCCAAATCAAATGGTTATGGCGGCATTAGAAAGCTATTTCAGCTGGCTCGAATTCCTGTCTAACGGCAAAAATCAAAATTCCAAAAGCGATCATGAAAATACGTACTATAGTTCGGGGACATGAATGCGCATCAAGAACCGTGCACAAAAACTCTCGCTAGAAAGATACGCACATAAGTAAGAGTACAAAAGCATGCACAAAAGTACTCACACAAAAGTGCATTCGCAAAAAGGATCGTGAAAACACAAACTACAATCCTATGACATTAATACAATCAACAAACATGCACAAGCACACTCGCTCAAATGGACATGCATAAACGTACATGTAAAAAAACATGAGCAAAAGTGCATTCGGAACAACGTTCTTAAAAACACGAATTACAGTACTAGGACTTTAATACGCATCAATAAACAACAGCAAAAACACTAGATAAAAAAGATACAGTGGAGTGTAGAAATAAAACTCTACGTTTACGTTTACGTGGATTTTTTTTTTTTTGGATTAATTTATATTTCGGTTTGAATTGGTGGATTTGGTATCTTATAGGTACAAATCGAAAATTAGGTGTCCTGGAAGCAAAAATGATCAAAGAGTAAGAAAAGTACAATCCTTGGACATTAATACAAATCAACAAAGATGCACAAGCACACTCGCTCAAATGGACATGCACAAACGTACATGTAAAAAAACATGCGCAAAAGTGCATTCGCAACAACGTTCTTAAAAACACGAACTACAATACTAGGACTTTAATACGCATCAACAAACAAGAGCAAAAACACAAGATAAAAAAGATACAGTCGAGTGTAGAAATAAAACTCTACGTTTACGTTTACGTGGATTTTTTTTTTTTGGATTAATTTATATTTCAGTTTGAATTGGTGGGTTTGGTATCTTATAGGTACAAATCAAAAATTAGGTTTCCAGGAAGCAAAAATGATCAAAGAGTAAGAAAAGTGTTGCAATTAGGAAAATCAAATCAAATTAGAAGAGAGAATCCCTCAACATCTTTGGTAGTGTCCACGAAGTCGAGCATAACTTTCTCATCCGGAGTCCAAATCAAATGGTTCCGGCAGCAGTAGAAAGCTATTTCAGCTAGCTCCAATTCGAGTCTAACGGCAAAAATCAAAATTCGGACTCGAACATGGTTAAAATAGGATTCCAAAAGCGATCATGAAAATACGTACTACAGTTCGAGGACATGCATGCGCATCAAGAACCGTGCACAAAAACTCTCGCTAGAAAGATACGCACATAAGTAAGAGTACAAAAGCATGCACAAAAGTACTCACACAAAAGTGCATTCGCAAAAAGGATCGTGAAAACATAAACTACAATCCTATGACATTAATACAATCAACAAACATGCACAAGCACACTCGCTCAAATGGACATGCACAAACGTACATGTAAAAAAACATACGCAAAAGTGCATTCGCAACAACGTTCTTAAAAACACGAACTACAATACTAGGACTTTACTACGCATCAACAAACAACAACAAAAACACTAGATAAAAAAGATACAGTGGAGTGTAGAAATAAAACTCTACGTTTACATTTATGTGGATTTTTTTTTTGGATTAATTTATATTTCGGTTTGAATTGGTGGATTTGGTATCTTATAGTTACAAATCGAAAATTAGGTGTCTAGGAAGCAAAAATGATCAAAGAGTAAGAAAAGAGTTGCAATTAGGAACATAAAATCAAATTAGAAGGGAGAATCCCTCAACATCTTTGGTAGTGTACGTCCACGAAGTCGAGCATAACTTTCTCATCCGGACTCCAAATCAACTGGTTCCAACGGCATTAGAAAGCTATTTCAGCTGGCTACAATTTTTGTCTAACGACAAATATCCAAATTCAGACTCGAACATGGTCAAAATTTGATTCCAAAAGCGATCATGAAATTACGTACTACAGTTCGAGGACATGAATGCGCATCAAGAAACTTGCACAAAAACTCTCGCTAGAAAGTTACGCACATAAGTAAGAGTACAAAAGCATGCACAAAAGTACTCACGCAAAAGTGCATTCGCAAAAAGGATCGTGAAAACAAATCACACTCGCTCAAATGGACATGCACAAACGTACATGTCAAAAAACATGCGCAAAAGTGCATTCGCAACAACGTTCTTAAAAACACGAACTACAATACTAGGACTTTAATACGCATCAACAAACAACAGCAAAAACACTAGATAAAAAAGATACAGTGGAGTGTAGAAATAAAACTCTACGTTTACGTTTACGTGGATTTTTTTTTTGGATTAATTTATATTTCAGTTTAAATTGGTGGATTTGGTATCTAATAGGTACAAATCGAAAACTAGGTGTCCAGGAAGAGAAAATGATCAAAGAGTAAGAAAATAATTGCAAATATGAAAATCAAATCAAATTAGAAGAGAGAATCCTTCAACATCTTTGGTAGTGTAGGTCCACGAAGTCGAGCATAACTTTCTCATCCGGACTCCAAATCAACTGGTTCCGGCGGCATTAGAAAGCTATTTCAGTTGGATACAATTCCTGTCTAACGGCAAAAATCCAAATTCGGACTCGAATAGTGTCAAAATTGGATTCCAAAAGCGATCATGAAAATACGTACTACAGTTCGAGGACATGAATGCGCATCAAGAAACGTGCACAAAAACTCTCGCTAGAGAGATACGCACATAAATAAGAGTACAAAAGCATGCACAGAAGTACTCACGCAAAAGTGCATTCGCAAAAAGGATCATGAAAACACAAACTACAATCCTAGGACATTAATACAAATCAACAAACATGCACAAGCACCCTCGCTCAAACGTACATGCACAAACGTACATGTAAATAAACATGCCCAAAAGTGCATTCGCAACAACGTTCTTAAAAAAACGAACTACAATACTAGGACTTTAATATGCATCAACACACAACACCAAAAACACTAGATGTAAAAGATTCAGTGGAGTGTAGAAATAAAACTCTACGTTTACGTTTACGTGGATTTTTTTTTTTTTTGGATTAATTTATATTTCTGTTTGAATTGGTGGATTTGGTATCTTACAAGTACAAATCTAAAATTAGGTGTCCAGGAAGCAAAAATGATCAAAGAGTTAGAAAAGAGTTGCAATTAAGAAAATCAAGTCAAATTAGAAGAGAATCCCTCAACATCTTTGGTAGTGTACGTCCACGAAGTCGAGCATAACTTTCTCATCCGGAGTGCAAATCAAATGGTTCTATCGACATTAGAAAGCTATTTCAGCTGGCTTCAATTGCTGTCTAACGGCAAAAATCCAAATTCGGACTCGAACATGGTCAAAAGTGGATTCCAAAAGCGATCATCAAAATACGTACTACAGTTCGAGGACATTAATGCGCATCAAGAAACGTGCACAAAAACTCTCGCTAGAAAGATACGCAGATAAGTAAGAGTACAAAAGCATGCACAAAAGTACTCACGCAAAAGTGCATTCGCAAAAAGGATCATGAAAACACAAACTACAATCATATAACATTAATACAAATCAACAAACATGCACAAACACACTCGCTCAAATGGACATGCACAAACGTACATGTAAAAAAACATACGCAAAAGTGCATTCGCAACAACGTTCTTAAAAACACGAACTAAAATACTAGGACTTTAATACGCATCAATAAACAACACAAAAAACACTAGATGTAAAAGATTCAGTGGAGTGTAGAAATAAAACTCTACGTTTACGTTTACGTGGTTTTTTTTTTTTTTGGATTAATTTATATTTCTGTTTGAATTGGTGGATTTGGTATCTTATAGGTACAAATCAAAAACTAGGTGTCCAGGAAGCAAAAATGATCAAAGAGTAAGAAAAGAGTTGCAATTAGGAAAATAAAATCAAATTAGAAGAGAGAATCCCTCAACATCTTTGGTAGTGTACGTCCACGAAGTCGAGCATAACTTTCTCATCCGGAGTCCAAATCAAATGGTTCCGGCGGCATTAGAAAGCTATTTCAGCTGGCTCCAATTCCTGTCTAACGTCAAAAATCAAAATTCGAACTCGAACATGGTCAAAATTGGATTCCAAAAGCGATCATGTAAATACGTACTACAGTTCGAGGACATGAATGCACATCAACAACCGTCCACAAAAACTCTCGCTAGAATGATACGCACATAAGTAAGAGTACAAAAGTACAAAAGTACTCACGCAAAAGTGCATTCGCAAAAAGTGTCATGAAAACACAAACTACAATCCTATGACATTAATACAATCAACAAACATGCACAGGCACACTCGCGCAAATGGACATGCACAAACATACATGTAAAAAAACATGCGCAAAAGTGCATTGGCAACAACGTTCTTAAAAACACGAACTACAATACTAGGACTTTAATACGCATCAACAAACAACAGCAAAAACACAAGATAAAAAAGATACAGTGGAGTGTAGAAATAAAACTCTACGTTAACGATTACGTGGATTTTTTTTTTGGATTAATTTATATTTTGGTTTGAATTGGTGGATTTGGTATGTTATAGGTACAAATAAAAAATAAGGTGTCCAGGAAGCAAAAATGATCAAAGAGTACGAAAAGAGTTGCAATTAGGAAAATAAAATCAAATTAGAAGAGAGAATCCATCAACATCTTTGGTAGTCTACGTCCAGGAAGTCGAGCATAATTTTCTCATCCGGACTCTAAATCAACTGGTTCCGGCGGTATTAGAAAACTATATCATCGGGCTACAATTCCAGTCTAATGGCAAAAATCCAAATTCGAACTCGAACATGGTCAAAATTTGATTCCAAAAGCGATCATGAAAATACGTACTACAGTTCGAGGACAGGAAAGCACATCGAGAAAAGTGCACAAAAACTCTCGCTAGAAAGATACGCACATAAGTAAGAGTACAAAAGCATGCACAAAAGTACTCACGCAAAAGTGCATTCGCAAAAAGGATCATGAAAACACAAACTACAAGCCTATGACATTAATACAATCAACAAACATGCACAAGCTCACTCGCGCAAATGGACATGCACAAACATACATGTAAAAAAACATGCGCAAAAGTGCATTGGCAACAACGTTCTTAAAAACACGAACTACAATACTAGGACTTTAATACGCATCAACAAACAACAGCAAAAACACAAGATAAAAAAGATACAGTGGAGTGTAGAAATAAAACTCTACGTTAACGTTTACGTGGATTTTTTTTTTTGATTAATTTATATTTTGGTTTGAATTGGTGGATTTGGTATGTTATAGGTACAAATCAAAAATAAGGTGTCCAGGAAGCAAAAATGATCAAAGAGTACGAAAAGAGTTGCAATTAGGAAACTAAAATCAAATTAGAAGAGAGAATCCCTCAACATCTTTGGTAGTGTACGTCCAGGAAGTCGAGCATAATTTTCTCATCCGGACTCCAAATCAACTGGTTCCGGCGGTATTAGAAAACTATATCATCGGGCTACAATTCCAGTCTAATGGCAAAAATCCAAATTCGAACTCGAACATGGTCAAAATTTGATTCCAAAAGCGATCATGAAAATACGTACTTCAGTTCGAGGACAGGAAAGCGCATCGAAAAAAGTGCACAAAAACTCTCGCTAGAAAGATACGCACATAAGTAAGAGTACAAAAGCATGCACAAAAGTACTCTCGCAAAAGTGCATTCGCAAAAAGGATCATGAAAACACAAACTACAATCCTAGGACATTAATACAAATCAACAAACATGCACAAGCACACTCGCTCAAATGGACATGCACAAACGTTCATGTAAAAAAACATGCGCAAAAGTGCATTCGCAACAACGTTCTTAAAAACACGAACTACAATACTAGGACTTTAATACGCATCAACAAATAACAGCAAAAACACTAGATAAAAAAGATACAGTGGAGTGTAGAAATAATACTCTACGTTTACGTTTACGTGGAATTTTTTTTTTTTTGGATTAATTTATATTTCAGTTTGAATTGGTGGGTTTGGTATCTTATAGGTACAAATCGAAAATTAGGTGCCCAGGAAGCAAAAATGATCAAAGAGTAAGAAAATAGTTGCAATTAGGAAAATAAAATCAAATTAGAAGAGAGAATCCCTCAACATCTTTGGTAGTGTACGTCCACGAAGTCGAGCATAACTTTCTCATCCGGAGTCCAAATCAAATGGTTCCGGCGGCATAAGAAAGCTATTTCAGCTGGCTCCAATTCCTGTCTAACGTCAAAAATCAAAATTCGAACTCGAACATGGTCAAAATTGGATTCCAAAAGCGATCATGTAAATACGTACTACAGTTCGAGGACATGAACGCGCATCAACAACCGTGCACAAAAACTCTCGCTAGAAAGATACGCACATAAGTAAGAGTGCAAAAGCATGCACAAAAGTACTCACGCAAAAGTGCATTCGCAAAAAGGATCATGAAAACACAAACTACAATCCTATGACATTAATACAATCAACAAACATGCACAAGCACACTCGCGCAAATGGACATGCACAAACGTACATGTAAAAAAACATGCGCAAAAGTGCATTGGCAACAACGTTCTTAAAAACACGAACTACAATACTAGGACTTTAATACGCATCAACAAACAACAGCAAAAACACTAGATAAAAAAGATACAGTGGAGTGTAGAAATAAAACTCTACGTTTACGTTTACGTGGATTTTTTTTTTGGATTAATTTATATTTTGGTTTGAATTGGTGGATTTGGTATGTTATAGGTACAAATCGAAAATTAGGTGTCCAGGAAGCAAAAATGATCAAAGAGTACGAAAAGAGTTGCAATTAGGAAAATAAAATCAAATTAGAAGAGAGAATCCCTCAACATCTTTGGTAGTGTACGTCCAGGAAGTCGAGCATAATTTTCTCATCCGGACTCCAAATCAACTGGTTCCGGCGGTATTAGAAAACTATATCATCGGGCTACAATTCCAGTCTAATGGCAAAAATCCAAATTCGAACTCGAACATGGTCAAAATTTGATTCCAAAAGCGATCATGAAAATACGTACTACAGTTCGAGGACAGGAAAGCGCATCGAGAAAAGTGCACAAAAACTCTCGCTAGAAAGATACGCACATAAGTAAGAGTACAAAAGCATGCACAAAAGTACTCTCGCAAAAGTGCATTCGCAAAAAAGGATCATGAAAACACAAACTACAATCCTAGGACATTAATACAAATCAACAAACATGCACAAGCACACTCGCTCAAATGGACATGCACAAACGTGTTGGGGATCGTGTATGTATACGCAGCGGAATTTAAAATTTTATATCGAACTAGTTTCGATTACATGCATAAACTAATCACATAGTCAACGTACCTTAACGCTTCCGCCATACATATGGTAATTATCGATTTAATTGAAAAACACGTAAAACCGAAAATTACGAAACATGCTTATTCTTCATTTCACAAAATCGAAACATGTAATCACGTATTACTCATGCTCGCAAATTAATAATCATACAAACATGTTCGAATCGAATTACGAAAGTTCCGATTTAATTACCTCTTGTAGCGTGAGATTTCGACGAATCGAAATCCTAGAACGAGTCACGTACAAGCTGCTAATTACCAATCCACGGGGCTGCAATTCACGGCTGGAACAAGCTGATCCAGCAAGCAACGAGCGGCGATGAACGGCAGCAGCAGCGGCGGCGCGTGGCAGCGGTAGCGACGGCGCGTGAGCGGCGGTGCGGCGCGTGCGGCGGTGCGTGGATTCGTCGGGGCAGCAGCTCCTCTCCAATTAGGTTTCACCTCGTATTTTCGACCCACTCGAACTACAGCACTAGATATAAACGAGTTAGATAACAACACGAATAAAACGAAGGAAAAAGAGGAGAAAACCGGCGGTGTTTCCGGCGGTGGTCGGCGGTGGCGCGTCGGGGCAGCAACGGCCGAAGGGGGCTGAGCGGCTAGGGTTTTTGGTGCTGAAAATCTGATCTCAAACTCTTGTTTGAGGTCTATTTATACCTAGGGTTTTCAACCCTAGTGGGCTTAAGTCATTGGGCTTGACCCACTGATGCATTAAGCCCATTCCCTCGTTGGCCTCGTTTCTAATAAACGATCGTCCACAAAATTATAACAAAATTATATTTGTGACGAGCTCAAAGTCCTCGTCGGTACGAGTGCCTCTTCGAAATTTCCAATTTCCAAAATTGGAAACTTCCACTTTAGTGGACTTGCTAAATCGGGAAACTTCCCAATTTAGAAAGTTCACTAAATTCCGCATGTCTCTTTTTCTCCACGTTTATTCCAATTCGCAATTCTCAATTACGAATCTTGGATTCAATCATATCGACATCCAATCGTTCAAAGATTAACACATTAATCTATGCTTGTTGTTATCAAGGATCTATATTACACGAGAAGTGTGACCCTCAATGGTTCAGGTGTATGCTAGCCGTGGGCTCACAACTCTTTGTGATTCGAACAACACATTGTTCTTATACGAACTCCTCCCAAGAGTCCCGATTAGAGTAAAACTCATTTTACCTAATCCCCGATCTAATCGGTGCCCAACGAATCAAGATTGGCGTCTAGCAACTACGCATCATGATTCCCTAGATACAAATGAAGTGCCTGCAAGAACCTTATGATATAGTTAGCGTACAGTACGATCCTTTCGTAGCACATGTCCCGATTGAACTAGAGGCATTGGTTCACCGAGACCTCTTATAAAGTTCAATAACCGTGCGAACGTTCTAGGTATTATAAATCCGTTCGTGTGCGACTTAGGGAAACACATTTCCCTAATCACCCCACTATCAACTCTGGCCAGAGATTCCATGGATTATAAACCGTCAGAACACACAGGACATGCATGACTACTCAAGCGCTCGAATCCCCTACTACAATGCACAGACTTCACACTAGATTTCGGATTGCACGAACGTTGGCCCTTGGAGTGGTCCGCGGTGGGACTCAGGGACAGGTCACGATACAATCGGTCCTCTAGTGAAGTCACGGTGATGTCTGGGTCTTAAGGACTAATGGTGTACAACTATATCTTAGAAACCTATTACTCGATGAATGAGAACCACTTATAGATTTCTAGGGCGAGGGAGTTCAGTGAACTCATCCAGTATGAGCACCCACTCAAGTATGCCGATGTCACAACACCGAGGACTGATGAGACGCAGTACACATACACTAAGTGCTAGTCTCAAAAGGGAAAGGCCGGTATCCTCATTATTGGCGTAACCCATCGACTAGGAACAAGGTTTAACAGTTACATTACATTGCTGAGTTATCTCACGATTCTACTAGATCAACTCACAGTAATAGAGTAACTCGTTAGGACTATATCTATGCTGCTTGCATGGGATAACAGATATAGAATGCCAAATAAGATATTTTATTATTACGAACGAAAAACGATTGTTTTATTACAAGATAAAAGGAAAGACCACAGCCACAAGTTGGCTTGTTGGTCACCTACTCCAACAATCTCCCACTTGACCTAAAGCCAACTACTCATAAATCTAAGTCCCATCGACTCTCGATGTTTCTCGTGGACTGATCCTGACAATGGCTTGGTGAAGGGATCTGCAATATTGTCCTCCGAGGTGACTCTGTCTAGCTTGACTTCACCTCTTTCTATGATCTCTCGGATCACATGGTATTTTCTCAACACGTGCTTCGACTTCTGATGAGCTCTTGGTTCCTTAGCTTGCGCTACGGCTCCGTTGTTATCGCAGTACAGCCGTACTGGATCGCTAGCGTTCGGAAATACACCCAACTCTTGGATGAATTTCCTAATCCATGACCCTTCCTTTGAAGCATCTGATGCTGCAATATATTCGGCCTCGGTGGTGGAATCAGCCGTCGTGCCTTGTTTGGAACTCTTCCAACACACGGCACCTCCGTTGACTTTGAATATATACCCCGAGTTTGACTTTGAGTCATCCACGTCCGATTGAAAAATAGAATCCGTGAAGCCTTCTAATTTCAACTCGGTATCCCCATAGACCAAAAACAAATCTCGAGTTCTTCGCAAGTACTTGAGAATGTCCTTCACAGCCTTCCAATGGGCTGGGCCGGGGTCGGACTGATATCTGCTTGTGACGCTCACAGCATACGCAATATCAGGTCGTGTACATAGCATGCCATACATTATGCTTCCTATAGCGGATGCATAAGGTGTCCTTTTCATCTCCTCAATTTCCATTTGCGTTTGAGGACGCATGGATTTCGAGAGACGAACCCCATGGGACATTGGCAAGAATCCCTTCTTGGATTCTTCCATGATAAACCGTTTGAGAACGGTGTCTATGTACATGGATTGGGACAAGCCAAGCAATCTCCTCGATCTATCTCTATAGATCCGTATTCCCAATACGTAGGATGCTTCTCCCAAATCCTTCATCGAGAAACGTGTGGATAACCATACTTTAGTTGACTGCAACATCCCTACATCATTCCCAATGAGTAGTATGTCATCAACATAAAGTACAAGGAAAGTCACTACACTCCCACTAACCTTCTTATAGACACAAGGTTCCTCCGGGTTTTCACAAATTCAAACTCTTTGATAGTTGTGTCGAACCTTTTGTTCCAACTACGGGATGCTTGTTTCAATCCATAAATGGATCGCTGGAGTTTGCAAACCTTTTGCTCATCTCCTGAAGATATGAAGCCTTCCGGCTGCGCCATGTAAATTTCTTCCTCAATGTCCCCATTAAGGAAAGCGGTCTTCACATCCATTTGCCATATCTCGTAGTCATACCACGCAGAAATGGCCAGCAAAATCCAAATGGACTTAAGCATAGCAACTGGAGAGAAGGTTTCCTCATAGTCAACTCCTTGCTTTTGAGTATAACCCTTCGCTACCAATCTAGCCTTGTAGGTCGATACCTTTCCATCTACTCCAATTTTCTTCTTATAGATCCACTTGCAGCCTATGGGAACGATTCCCTCGGGTGGATCTACCAAGGTCCATACCTTATTGGAATACATAGAGTCCATTTCGGATTTCATGGCATTTAGCCAATGTCCCTTGTCTGTATCCGATACAGCTTCGTTGAAAGTTCTAGGATCACATCCTTGGTCAACTTCATCAACGAGGAATAACCTATCGGGCGCTCTCCGAACTCTTTCGGATCTACGCAGCGACGGTTCAGGAGGTATGTTAGTGGTTTGTTGAATTGGTTCATTATCTGATTGTTGTGCTTGAACTTCAGATTGTGGTTCTCGAACTTCTTCGAGATCAACTACACTGCCCTTTCTATCCGATAGAAATTCCTTCTCAAGGAACACGGCATTTCTCGAGACAAACACCTTTGCCTCGGAAACATAGTAGAATTCGTATCCCATGGAATCCTCGGGATACCCCACAAAATAGCATAGGTCGGATTTTCCATCCAACTTATCTCCCACTAGCCGCTTCACGTAAGCGGGACAACCCCATATCCTAATATGTTTAAACGTGGGTTTCTTGGAGTGCCAAAGTTCATAAGGTGTGGAGTCAACTGCTTTGGTATTAACCCTATTCAGCAAATACACGGCAGTTAGGAGTGCATGACCCCATAGGTATGCCGGTAGCTCGGTGAACCCCATCATAGATCGAACCATGTCTAACAGTGTTCGATTCCGACGTTCGGAAACTCCATTAAGTTGAGGAGTTCCAGGAGGAGTCCATTGAGACAGAATCCCATTCTCTTTAAGATAGTCTATAAACTCAGTACTTAAGTATTCGCCACCACGATCGGATCGTAGTTTTTTAATACGTCTACCGAGTTGGTTTTCTACTTGGTGTCTAAAATCTTTGAACTTTTCAAAAGTTTCAAACTTATACTTCATTAAGTACACGAAACCATACCTAGAATAATCATCGGTAAAGGTAACGAAGTAGTTAAAACCACCCCTAGCACTAACGCTTAGTGGACCACACACGTCTGAATGGATCAAATCCAAAAGACCCTCGGCTCGTTCCATCTTCCCTTTGAAGGGAGTCTTGGTCATTTTTCCTTTAAGGCAGGATACACAAGTTTGTAGTGATTTCACGTCCTCCAAGGAGAACATTCCTTCACTTACAAACTTGTTCATCCTTCTCAAGGAAATGTGACCAAGTCGAGCATGCCAAAGTTGTGCGGGGTTAAGACTTATATCTTTTCGTTTTGCTGATATAACGTTAATAGGTATTTCACTTGGATTTAGTTCATATAAGTTGTTTATAAGTTGTCCCTTACAAATCATATTTTGTTCCTTTTGTATAATGCAAATCGAATTTCCAAAAACAAAAGTAAAACCTTCATTATCCAAAACAGGAATAGAAATAAGGTTTCGAATAAGTGACGGAACAAATAAACAATTGTTCAAAACAATGGAAAAACTAGAATCCAAAACAGAAAGATAAATTGTCCCAATGGCTTCAGCAGCAACTCTTGCTCCGTTGCCCATTCTTAGGTAGGTCTCACCCACATTAAGCTTCCTACTTCTTGTCATGAGCTGCAAATCATTACAAAGATGTGAGCCACAACCAGTATCCAATACCCAAGCAGAAGATTTAACGGACAAGTTAACTTCAACTAAATACGTACCCTTTTCAGAACGTTTCTGATCGAGGTAAGCCTTGCAGTTGCGTCGCCAATGGCCCTTCTTTCCATAATGATGGCAAGCGTCATCAACTTGCTTGGTGACCTTGTCATTCTTCACTCCGCTCGACTCGCCCTTCTCAAGTTTCTTGCTCGGGCCGAAACTCCTTTCTTTCCTTTTCTTCTGTAAAGAACCTTTCTTCGCAGAAGGAGCAACTAGGAGAACAGATTTCTCCTTCTTGATCGTGGACTCATAGCTGACCAACATGTTCAACAACTCATCCAATGGTGGATCGAGCTTGTTCATGTTGAAGTTCACTATGAACGATTCATAAGAACTAGGAAGGGACAGTAGGATCAAATCCACCGAGAGCTCGGCCGGGAGGGTGACATCGAGGCTCACCAGCTTCTCAAGGAGAGTGATCATCTTGAGACCGTGCTCGTGGACCGAAACCCCTTCACGCAGCCTCATGGTGATCAACTCCTTGGTAGCTGAGTACCTCGATGCCCTAGTATTCTCACTGTACATGCTTTCAAGATGATGCTTGATATTGTAAGCATGCACGTGAGACTCATACTTCCTCGCGAGCTCTGGCACCATGGATGCTAGCATGTAGCACCTCGCATGGAGGTCGTCCTTCTTCCATGCCTCGAAAGTGGCAGTCTCGTCAGCAGTAGCAGTCGCAGGAAGAGCAGCGGGGGGATGTTCATTGAGCACATAGAGACGCTCCTCGACTTGGAGCACAAGTTTCAGATTGCGAAGCCAATCCAAATAGTTTGGACCGGTGAGTTTGTTTTGGTCGAGGATTGAGGAAAGGGGATGTTTGGACATTGTTGCTGAGAAAATTTTAAGAAGACAATAATTAGAGTTTAGTTCGTAATAATCGTTACAATTAAAATTTTGGACTTTTATGTTTTAATTGTTCTCCCACTAATTTTATCGAATTCCACCACCCTCTAGCAGACAATCGAGAAAACTTATTTTTCTTTAATGGGCTTTAGGTCCAATAGCGCTAATGTAACCCGTAGTTAATCTATCCCGATTACATAAGCCTAAAGGTAGAGTACTATCAATCACATCACTATGTGACCCTAAAGATCGATTTACCTCACACTTGATAATGACCTAAGTTAATCTAGCGAATATCAAAATCTTCGTGTGTCAAGTCTAGCCTACCAATATGAGATGTCATAGATCCAACTATATCAAACTAATGCAATCCCTAGTTAATCTAGCCGACCACATTAATCCAACATAATTTTATCTATGACCGTATCTCCATCTAATGTCAATTAAATTACAGCTTATCCCACAATAGCACTCCCCGCTAACACGGCTTACTGCACTATTATGAGAGGCTACACATAATTTAATTGTTGGTAGAAGGAAAGAAAAATTCAACAATTTGGTTTTTCTTTATAGCTTGATAATTATTCTTGATTAAGAATGAGGGATTTTATTCATTAAATCTTATTAGCTCATCGGAAGTTTTAGGTTATGATCGTTTGTGATTCCTACAACTATGTTCTCTAGGTATGTGGAAACGCATATTGATCCTAAGAGAGACATACGATCATCATCGTACTTAATCACAATTATTCATCTCATGAATTAATTAATTAATACGATAAATTGCAAATATAATTAACGGACCTCCTTCATTCATAAATCATTCAAATAAGAATGAATCCCATTAATTATTTGCCATCTAATTTGTGTTCCATTAATTAAACTAATTTAACGATTAAATTAAATAATTAATCCAACACTATTCTTTGAATTCAAATTAAATTAATGGATCAATTATCTAATTGGGTTTAATTGATGAATAATTTCAAAAATTAAAAATCAATTAATTTTAATATTAATCTCAGAAAATCAATAAAACAAATTTTTTTTTTTTTTTTTTTTGTTGTTGTTGCTGACCGGACCGGTCAGACCGGTCCGACCGGACCGGTTCGGTCAGCTGAAAAACAGCAGCAAAAAATCGAATTTTTCAAAATTAAATTTTTTTATATTTTCTGAAATATTCAAAATATTTAATTAATATTAAACCACCCAATTAGATAACACCAATAATTCAACAATTCAACAAATCGAAGCATGCTTTCGAAAGCGATAAACACGTTGACAAATAAACGATTAACCTGTGGCTCTGATACCACTGTTGGGGATCGTGTATGTATACGCAGCGGAATTTAAAATTTTATATCGAACTAGTTTCGATTACATGCATAAACTAATCACATAGTCAACGTACCTTAACGCTTCCGCCATACATATGGTAATTATCGATTTAATTGAAAAACACGTAAAACCGAAAATTACGAAACATGCTTATTCTTCATTTCACAAAATCGAAACATGTAATCACGTATTACTCATGCTCGCAAATTAATAATCATACAAACATGTTCGAATCGAATTACGAAAGTTCCGATTTAATTACCTCTTGTAGCGTGAGATTTCGACGAATCGAAATCCTAGAACGAGTCACGTACAAGCTGCTAATTACCAATCCACGGGGCTGCAATTCACGGCTGGAACAAGCTGATCCAGCAAGCAACGAGCGGCGATGAACGGCAGCAGCAGCGGCGGCGCGTGGCAGCGGTAGCGACGGCGCGTGAGCGGCGGTGCGGCGCGTGCGGCGGTGCGTGGATTCGTCGGGGCAGCAGCTCCTCTCCAATTAGGTTTCACCTCGTATTTTCGACCCACTCGAACTACAGCACTAGATATAAACGAGTTAGATAACAACACGAATAAAACGAAGGAAAAAGAGGAGAAAACCGGCGGTGTTTCCGGCGGTGGTCGGCGGTGGCGCGTCGGGGCAGCAACGGCCGAAGGGGGCTGAGCGGCTAGGGTTTTTGGTGCTGAAAATCTGATCTCAAACTCTTGTTTGAGGTCTATTTATACCTAGGGTTTTCAACCCTAGTGGGCTTAAGTCATTGGGCTTGACCCACTGATGCATTAAGCCCATTCCCTCGTTGGCCTCGTTTCTAATAAACGATCGTCCACAAAATTATAACAAAATTATATTTGTGACGAGCTCAAAGTCCTCGTCGGTACGAGTGCCTCTTCGAAATTTCCAATTTCCAAAATTGGAAACTTCCACTTTAGTGGACTTGCTAAATCGGGAAACTTCCCAATTTAGAAAGTTCACTAAATTCCGCATGTCTCTTTTTCTCCACGTTTATTCCAATTCGCAATTCTCAATTACG
Organism: Erythranthe guttata; assembly: GCF_056151865.1. NCBI lineage: Eukaryota > Viridiplantae > Streptophyta > Magnoliopsida > Lamiales > Phrymaceae > Erythranthe > Erythranthe guttata. Next base: position 8,586,150 of record NC_142534.1, on the reverse strand, counting down.
AATCTTGGATTCAATCATATCGACATCCAATCGTTCAAAGATTAACACATTAATCTATGCTTGTTGTTATCAAGGATCTATATTACACGAGAAGTGTGACCCTCAATGGTTCAGGTGTATGCTAGCCGTGGGCTCACAACTCTTTGTGATTCGAACAACACATTGTTCTTATACGAACTCCTCCCAAGAGTCCCGATTAGAGTAAAACTCATTTTACCTAATCCCCGATCTAATCGGTGCCCAACGAATCAAGATTGGCGTCTAGCAACTACGCATCATGATTCCCTAGATACAAATGAAGTGCCTGCAAGAACCTTATGATATAGTTAGCGTACAGTACGATCCTTTCGTAGCACATGTCCCGATTGAACTAGAGGCATTGGTTCACCGAGACCTCTTATAAAGTTCAATAACCGTGCGAACGTTCTAGGTATTATAAATCCGTTCGTGTGCGACTTAGGGAAACACATTTCCCTAATCACCCCACTATCAACTCTGGCCAGAGATTCCATGGATTATAAACCGTCAGAACACACAGGACATCCATGACTACTCAAGCGCTCGAATCCCCTACTACAATGCACAGACTTCACACTAGATTTCGGATTGCACGAACGTTGGCCCTTGGAGTGGTCCGCGGTGGGACTCAGGGACAGGTCACGATACAATCGGTCCTCTAGTGAAGTCACGGTGATGTCTGGGTCTTAAGGACTAATGGTGTACAACTATATCTTAGAAACCTATTACTCGATGAATGAGAACCACTTATAGATTTCTAGGGCGAGGGAGTTCAGTGAACTCATCCAGTATGAGCACCCACTCAAGTATGCCGATGTCACAACACCGAGGACTGATGAGACGCAGTACACATACACTAAGTGCTAGTCTCAAAAGGGAAAGGCCGGTATCCTCATTATTGGCGTAACTCATCGACTAGGAACAAGGTTTAACAGTTACATTACATTGCTGAGTTATCTCACGATTCTACTAGATCAACTCACAGTAATAGAGTAACTCGTTAGGACTATATCTATGCTGCTTGCATGGGATAACAGATATAGAATGCCAAATAAGATATTTTATTATTACGAACGAAAAACGATTGTTTTATTACAAGATAAAAGGAAAGACCACAGCCACAAGTTGGCTTGTTGGTCACCTACTCCAACAAAACGTACATGTAAAAAAACATGCGCAAAAGTGCATTCGCAACAACGTTCTTAAAAACACGAACTACAATACTAGGACTTTAATACGCATCAACAAATAACAGCAAAAACACTAGATAAAAAAGATACAGTGGAGTGTAGAAATAATACTCTACGTTTACGTTTACGTGGATTTTTTTTTTTTTGGATTAATTTATATTTCAGTTTGAATTGGTGGGTTTGGTATCTTATAGGTACAAATCGAAAATTAGGTGCCCAAGAAGCAAAAATGATCAACGAGTAAGAAAAGTGTTGCAATTAGGAAAATCAAATCAAATTAGAAGAGAGAATCCCTCAACATCTTTGGTAGTGTACGTCCACGAAGTCGAGCATAACTTTCTCATCCAGAGTCCAAATCAAATGGTTCTAGCAGCATGAGAAAGCTATTTCAGCTGGCTCCAATTCATGTCTAACGGCAAAAATCAAAATTCAGACTCGAACATGGTCAAAATAGGATTCCAAAAGCGATCATGAAAATACGTACTACAGTTAGAGGACATGAATGCGCATCAACAGCCGTGCACAAAAACTCTCGCTAGAAAGATACGCACATAAGTAAGAGTACAAAAGCATGCACAAAAGTACTCACACAAAAGTGCATTCGCAAAAAGGATCGTGAAAACATAAACTACAATCCTATTACATTAATACAATCAACAAACATGCACAAGCACACTCGCTCAAATGGACATGCACAAACGTACATGTAAAAAAACATGCGCAAAAGTGCATTCGCAACAACGTTCTTACAAACACGAACTACAATACTAGGACTTTAATACGCATCACCAAACAACAGCAAAAACACTAGATAAAAAAGATACAGTGGAGTGTAGAAATAAAACTCTACGTTTACTTTTACGTGGATTTTGTTTTTTTTGGATTAATTTATATTTCAGTTTGAATTGGAGGATTTGGTATCTTATAGGTTAAAATCGAAAACTAGGTGTCCAGGAAGAAAAAATGATCAAAGAGTAAGAAAAGAGTTGCAATTAAGAAAATCAAGTCAAATTAGAAGAGAGAATCCCTCAACATCTTTGGTAGTGTAGGTCCACGAAGTCGAGCATAACTTTCTCATCCGGACTCCAAATTAACAGGTTTTGGCGGCATTAGAAAGCTATTTCAGCTTGATACACTTGTCTAACGGCAAAAATCCAAATTCGGACTCGAATATTGTCAAAATTGGATTCCAAAAGCGATCATGAAAATACGTACTACAGATCGAGGACAGGAATGCGCGTCGAGAAACGTGCACAAAAACTCTAGCTAGAAAGATACGCACATAAGTAAGAGTACAAAACCATGCACAAAAGTACTCTCCCAAAAGTGCATTCGCAAAAAGGATCATGAAAACACAAACTACAATCCTAGGACATTAATACAAATAACCAAACATGCATAAGCACACTCGCTCAAATGGACATGCACAAACGTACATGTAAAAAAACATGCGCAAAACTGCATTCGCAACAACGTTCTTAAAAACACGAACTACAATACTAGGACTTTAATACGCATCAACAAACAACAGCAAAAACACTAGATAAAAAAGATACAGTGGAGTGTAGAAATAATACTCTACGTTTACGTTTACGTGGATATTTTTTTTTTTTGGATTAATTTATATTTCAGTTTGAATTGGTGGGTTTGGTATCTTATAGGTACAAATCGAAAATTAGGTGTCCAGGAAGCAAAAATGATTAAAGAGTAAGAAAAGTGTTGCAATTAGGAAAATCAAATCAAATTAGAAGAGAGAATCCCTCAACATCTTTGGTAGTGTACGTCCACGAAGTCGAGCATAACTTTCTCATCCGAAGTCCAAATCAAATGGTTCCAGCGGCATAAGAAAGCTATTTCAGCTGGATATAATTCCTGTCTAACGGCAAAAATCCAAATTCGGACTCGAACATGGTCAAAATAGGATTCCAAAAGCGATCATGAAAATACGTATTACAGTTCGAGGACATGAATGCGCATCAAGAACCGTGCACAAAAACTCTCGCTAGAGAGATACTCACATAAATAAGAGTACAAAAGCATGCACAGAAGTACTCACGCAAAAGTGCATTCGCAAAAAGGATCATGAAAACAAAAACTAAAATCCTAGGACATTAATACAAATCAACAAACATGCACAAGCACACTCGCTCAAATGGACATCCACAAACGTACATGTAAATAAACATGCGCAAAAGTGCATTCGCAACAACGTTCTTAAAAACACGAACTACAATATTAGGACTTTAATACGCATCAACAAACAACACCAAAAACACTAGAAAAAAAAGATTCAGTGGAGTGTAGAAATAAAACTCTACGTTTACGTTTACGTGGATTTTTTTTGTTTTTGGATTAATTTATATTTCTGTTTGAATTGGTGGATTTGGTATCTTACAGGTACAAATCTAAAATTAGGTGTCCAGGAAGAGAAAACGATCAAAGAGTTAGAAAAGAGTTGCAATTAAGAAAATCAAGTCAAATTAGAAGAGAATCCCTCAACATCTTTGGTAGTGTACGTCCACGAAGTCGAGCATAACTTTCTCATCCGGAGTCCAAATCAAATGGTTATAGCGACATTAGAAAGCTATTTCAGCTGGCTTCAATTCCTTTCTAACGGCATAAATCCAAATTCGGACTCGAACATGGTCAAAATTGGATTCCAAAAGCGATCATGAAAATACGTACTACAGTTCGAGGACATTAATGCGCATCAAGAAACGTGCACAAAAACTCTCGCTAGAAAGATACGCAGATAAGTAAGAGTAAAAAAGCATGCACAAAAGTACTCACGCAAAAGTGCATTCGCAAAAAGGATCATGAAAACACAAACTACAATCCTATGACATTAATACAAACCAACAAACATGCACAAGCACACTCGCTCAAATGGACATGCACAAACGTACATGTAAAAAAACATGCGCAAAAGTGCATTCGCAACAACGTTCTTAAAAACACGAACTACAATACTAGGACTTTAATACGCATCAACAAACAACAGCAAAAACACTAGATAAAAAAGATTCAGTGGAGTGTAGAAATAAAACTCTACGTTTACGTTTACGTGGATTTTTTTTTTGGATTAATTTATATTTTTGTTTCAATTGGTGGATTTGGTATCTTATAGGTACAAATCGAAAACTAGGTGTCCAGGAAGCAAAAATGATCAAAGAGTAAGAAAAGAGTTGCAATTAGGAAAATAAAATCAAATTAGAAGAGAGAATCCCTCAACATCTTTGGTAGTGTACGTCCACAAAGTCGAGCATAAGTTTCTCATCCGGAGTCTAAATCAAATGGTTTCAGCGGCATTAGAAAGCTATTTCAGCTGGCTACAGTTCTTGTCTAACGGCAAAAATCCCAATTCGGACTCGAACATGGTCAAAATTGGATTCCAAAAGCGATCATGAAAATACGTACTACAGTTCGAGGACCTGAACGCTGATGATGCTAAAATATACCTCACCGGAGTAATATAGAAAACGAGCTGGGAGAGCAAAGCTGATTAGTAGCTAGTCAACTCGATGATCCTGAGGTCCCTGCGAAATGAGTACACGTGAACTAAGCCGGGGGTTGATCCGGCGGAAACCCCTCCGACGCTCAAGTCATATGTATGGATCGTAGAGATAGTAGAGAGAATAAAACTCGAGATTCTTTGTGAATAATTAGAACGTACCTTTATAAATGAGTATAAACGTCTATTTATATATCGGTGGTTGGATTGGGCTTACTTTGTTGGGCCCAAGCCTTACTTTGAAGGAGTTTGGGCTTTCGTGTAGTGGGCCTAATTAGTAGATAAATTTGAAGGCCCATTTATGTATATCATTAAGCCCCCCAACTCTCAATTCGAGACGGGGACTTGCGTAGAGGGGTCTGGGTCGTGTCGAGAGTTAATTGCGTCTTGGATTGAATAGTTTCCGTTGGCGGTGAAATAATTCCTTACTTTAAATAAGGGATAATTGTTTTATTTGGCAGCAAGGTATATATTTAAGGGTTTTAAATAATATACCAGTGCCAGATAAATAGACTCCTTTTGCGGTGGAAAGATTTAAACTGCATCTCGTGCGTAATAAATATGGGTATGTACTTTTAACTTTAGGTCTTCTTGTGTTCTCTTCTTCTTTTGTCCTATAACGGTAGAGTCGAGAATTTTTTGTTTCTTGATTATTTGTGCGGTGAAAAATTTTAGTCATGTCGGATCCGGGTAAGTCGAAATCTTTACGAATTAAACTTCGAGATCCGGTTGAAGGGGGCGAGAAAACTTTTGGTACGGTGGGTATGGAACGCGAGAAACTTTCGGTATCCGGTGCTAAAATCGGATCTGCGTCCCAAGATGCACGAGTCGGCGGGAGGGAGGTGGAGTTTAGCAGGGCCGATGGCTTGGCTAGAGGAGCTGGCTTGGACCAAGCCGGCTCCAACTCCATGGTTTGTGAGGGTGCGCAGCCTGAGGGAGCTGGTGGCGCGGCTGGAGAGGGTGGCGCGCGCGCGTCAGGCACGGTGGCCGAGGGACGCGCGCGCGCGTCTGCTAGGGTTGGGGAGTTTGCGACGCGCGCGTCGGTTGGTGGTCGAGAAAACGGCACGCGCGCGGTTGATTGGTTGACGAGGGGACGCGCGCGCGCGTTTGGGGACGGTGCCGGGGAGGACGCGCGCACGTCATTTGGCAGGGGTGACGTGTCCGCGCGTGCGCGCGCGTCTGGACTGTCCTTTTCGGCGCGTGCGCGCGCGTCTGGGAGTAGGGGGGCTGCCGCGCGTGGCGGCGCGTCCGGGAGCGGGGGTCAGGCGTTCGGCAGCGCGTCCGAGGCTCGTTTTCGTTGCGATTCGCGCGAACGGGTCGGGTGAAATGAGGAACGAATTTTTGTTGAAGATGATGTGAATGTTAGGGGTTCCGTAAGGCGAGAGATTATTGAATCGTGGAGTGATGATGTAGAGGCGAGTAATAATGTTAATTTTTGCCATACTGTTGATGAAGAGGATTCTAGTAGACGTCGCTATGGGCTTCAAGTCGTGGATTTTGGAAGTGATAGCGATGATTCTAGTCAATCTCATTCATCGAGTGAGCATGTGGTGTCGAGTAGTGAAGTTGATCCGGTGGTCGAAGAGGAGGAGGAAGATGATATTTCACCGTGTGATGTTGAGATTGATACGAGGAGGCAAAAGAAAATTAAGCCAATTAATTTGGACTTAATTGATTTTGATAGTGCATTGACGGAATAGCATTTGAATTCGATTCGTCGTTTATCTGGAGCGCCAAGTAATGTCGAGTTGTTGTTGCCTCAGAAGGGTGACCGTTTGTACTCGCCACCCGATGGGTTTCATACGGTATTTTTGGGGTACTTGACGTGTACATCTCAGATTACTCCGCATCCGACCTTGTTGAAGGTTTGCGAGGAATTCAAGATAGGGTATAGTCAGCTCACTCCCACTGCTGTTCTGATGTTCGAGGCGTTTCACTATAGGGTGGTTCGAGTAGGTCTTCCAGTTACTGTGAGTTTGGTTAAGGCGTTATTTACGTTATATCGGCCTACTAAGATGCCTTTCTTTTGTTTTCATCCTCGCGTTCCCTACCAATTCGTGAAGAGTGTGAAGTTATCCTTGGGGGAATGGAAGACCCATTTCTTTTATGTGAGGGCTCCCACTTTTGACGTCCCCGTAGTTTGGAACCCTACATGCGAGAGTTTCAAGATTACCGCCAATATAGCGAAGAGGATTGAAGAATCTGGGTTGTGTGATATGGAGTTTGATCCGAGGTGTTTGATACCGAAGGCGAAGGGTCAGCACTGTATATCCTTTTGATGAATTGTGGGGTCTTTTTTTTTTTTTGTAGTTCTTTGTTTGTATATATCTCATGTCTCTTATGTGGTTGTTTTCTTATGCAGATGGAGGTATCACCTTTGCGGCACTTCGAGCTAAGGCGAATGGGACGTCGAAGAAGGCATCGAAGAAGGTTCCCTCTACGTTGGGAGGTTCTTCGGGTGGTTTGCCTCGTGAGGCGGTCCATGTAGAAATTCCTCGAGTGATCGAAGATGACCGGAGCAGTGCTGGTGAAGTGGAGGGGCGTCCACCAACGAGGGACCGTGGCAAGGGAAAGAGGGTGGATACCGAGTATGTGGCTGTGCCTAACCGTCCACGGGTAGAACCCGAGGATACCTATGCTTTCCATGGTGGGGGAGGGAAACAATTGTTTACCTATGGCGTGAATCGCGACGGTAAGGAGTCATATTGGGATGTGTCGGACCGTGATCTGCCTATGTTGAGTACCGAGGGATTCGTTCGGGAGTATGACCGTGCTCGGATGTCTGGTAAGGGCCCTTCTCACATGTTGGAGTTAGCCGGTGGGGATATATGTCGGGTGAGTCCTTGTTTATTTAAAACCAGGTTAAATGTTACTTCCTCTCTTCCTTGCGTAAAAAATATTTTATTATATATATATATTTTTTTTTTTTTTTTTAGTTGGTAGCGACTTGGAGGTATCTCATGGAGCACGGTAGGAATGCGGAAGCTAGGAAGGAAGAGGAGCGAGTTCGAAGTCAGACGCGTGAGGATGAACTTCTAAGCCAGTTGGAGATAGCGCGGTGCGATCTCGCTCAGCGGACGGAAGCACTTGCTCGGAGGACAGAGGAGCTTGCTCAAAGGACAGAAGAGCTCGAAGTTATCCGAGGTGACGCGAAGGCGTATAAGGATGATGTTCATAAGTTGAACGAGTGCTATGACCAGCTGAAGGAGAAATACGAAGTCGAAAAGGCGAGGGGAAAGAGGTTCCTCGCGACGTCTGGTGGTGTGGCTTATAGGGAGTCCATTGTGGAGGAAACCAAGCTTAACTTCCAAGGTAGTGATGAGTGTGCTGCTATGATTGAGGAGCATGCTTTGGCTGTGGTCTATAAGCCATTGGTGCGTGCGTGTCGCAAATATTTTCGCGAGGTGGGTGGTATTAGTGAGAAGGTTATTCGCGGGATGGAGGCTGGTATATCTGATGAAGAGGAGGATGAGGTCGATGGCAACGAAACGGGCACAGAGCTCGTGGATGACATGGTTGCTGATGATTCCACTGTGAGGGCGTCTTCCGCCCGTGGTGGTGGAGTTTAGATATTTTTGCTAGGATAGTTAAACTCTTTTTTTATTTATTATTGCTATGGATTTCTTAATTTATTTTTATCGCTGATGTAGATGGGTATGTCCACTACCGTTTCGTTTGAGTTTCTTCCTTTTGTGACATTTGAAGTTTTGATACTTAGTTATTTATTTTGACATTGTCAAGATTTTTTGCGTCGCTTATGTGTATGAACATTTAGCGTTGTACACGATGTACTTGAGGAGGGGATCAGTCTCCCAAGGTTTTTGTTAAGGGTCGTGCCCTTTGTCTGGACCACTTGGGTCTAAAATATATTTGTCCGTGGCCACGTTTTAAAAGTAGCACCTCGTGAAACAGCTAAAGGGACTTAGGTAATCCAGCTGGCCAGGCTATACGGATTATCTAAATCTCTCTAAGTGTTTGTAGGGTGGTATTGAATTGAACTCATGGTAAGAGGTAATTTTGTATAGACGTAAAGGCGTAGATAGTAAAGCGAAAAGTATGATTTATTCAACGATAGCAAAGGAGAATTGTTACATGCCTATGTGAGGCGAATGTAATTAAATGGCTAATGCGATAGGCCTAAGAGACGCAAAGGTAAATAACTACTGGTAAAGCAAAAAAAAAAATTGACTTGATAAAAAAATTTCTAAGTGATTGTACTACACTTGTTCTTCTTCCACGTCTTCCTTGTACTCGTTCGTTTTGCTGTGCTGATGGTAACATGAATTCCTTTGGTGTCTCTATGCCTGTCAAATATAATTGAGAAAAAGGAATTTTGTCTAAGCATTTGTTTGAAGGCTTAGTAATTGAATCTAAGGGGATGTGCATTGCCGATCTACGTACCCTACTACGGGGATGTTTTTTCTTCCTCGCACTTCGAGATATGAAATCAACTCGTGATTTGTTGTGTTTTGTTGTGTGATCATGCCTATTAGATGGGATGATTTTTTCACGTTAGTAAGAGTAAACAAGAGCATGCGTGTGTTGTAGTCTAGTGGAAGTATTATTACCCTTGGCGATGTGGTATGGAGGATCCTCGCTCTTTGGGCCATTGATTGAGTCGTATGCATCCTCTCGTAATTGGTTCTCAATCTGTAATAAAATGGTGAGGTGTGATTATGAATTGCTGATGTAAATAAATACGCTAGCCCCCCAGTCTAGGTAAGATGTTAACGCACCTAGTTATATAGTAGAAAATTTCCAAGCATGTAGACACAGTTTTGCGAGACGAGTGACGTGGAAGGTCGCGGAGCCTGCAGTGGTAATGATTTGTAAGTAATTTTTATATATGAAGGGTATAGGTGACGACTTCAACTGATCTTAATTGATGTGGATGTGTACCTTACGCGTAGAACCGTTTGAGGTTTCCTATATTCCATGTTCTGGGTATAGGGCGTCCGTCAGTGTTCTCGAGGCGATATGCTCCAGTGTTGACCACTTTGGTGATTATATATGGTCCTTCCCACTTTGGGTCGAGCTTGCCGATGGGGTGAGAGGCTTCAGCTTTTCGGAGGACTAAATCTCCAACTTGAAAGAAGCGAGGGCGGACCTTTGAGTTATAGGCCTTGGCCATGCGTGATTTATACATATGTTGTCGGATGTATGCAATCTCACGTAATTCATCTACGAGGTCTAGGCTTCCCCGCATAGCCTCTTCGTTAGCCGCTAGGTCATAGTTGGTGATTCGCCAAGATGGTTCTCCGATTTCGACGGGTGCGATAGCCTCTGTTCCGAAAGCTAGATTGAAAGGTGACTCTCCGGTTGTTGCTCGTGGGGTTGTGCGATAAGCCCATAGTGCGTTAGGCAATTCGTCCACCCACTTCCCTTTGGCACTTCCAAGCCTTGTCTTAAGGTGTTGGAGTATGGTGCGATTTGTGACCTCCATCTGGCCGTTAGCCTGTGGATTGGCTACGGATGTGAAGAACTGTTTGATGTCCAAGCCGAGGCACCAATTCTTTACTTTGTCACCAAAAAATTGGGTTCCGTTATCTGAGATAATGGAGCGTGGGATCCCAAAGCGACACACGATGTTCTTCCATAGGAATTGGATGACTTCTTCTTCTCGGATGCGTGCTAAGGGTTCAGCTTCCACCCATTTGGTGAAGTAGTCCACTGCTACAATGAGGTATTTACGTCCTCCTGTGGCGGGTGGGAATGGTCCAACTAAATCCATTCCCCATTGAGCGAAAGGGATGGGGCTGTCAATTGGTTGCATTAATGCCGCTGGCATGTGAGGAATATTTGCATGCTCTTGGCAGGGCTTACACTTTCGGACTAACTTCTTCGCGTCTTCATGCATCGTTGGCCAATAGTAGCCTTGCCTCAGTAGTTTAAGAGCTAAGGTTCTCCCGCTCAAGTGATTGCCGCAGATGCCTCCGTGTACTTCTCTAAGTACGTAATCCGCTGTGGTCGGGTCGAGGCACTTGAGATAGGGGAATGAGAACCCTCGTGTGTACAACTCTTCTCCCAATATGACGAAGCGAGCAGCTCTCGTTTTTAACTTTCGTTCTTCTGTGGGATCCGCTGGAAGTTCTCCCTTCTTGAGATACGTCAGGATTGGAGTGAACCAGCATGGTTCATCCTCCTCGGTGTACTGTACTTCAGTGGGTGAAGTTATCTCCGGCTGAGGTGAGGTGAGGAGCGTCACCTTCCGACTTCCGATGCTAGCCATGGAGCTTCCAAGCCTAGCTAATTTGTCAGCATGGACGTTATTGGAGCGAGGTACTTGTCTTATCTCGTAGCTCTCGAATTTGGATAAGAGAGTGTGCGCGAGAGCTAAGTATTTGGCCATGGTGTCTTCTTTAGCCTCGTAAGCTCCTAGTACTTGGTTGACGACGAGCTGAGAGTCGCTTTGGATTAGGAGCTTGCGCGCTCCGGCTGCTAGGGCGAGGCGGATTCCCGCTATCAGTGCTTCGTATTCAGCTATGTTGTTTGAGGCTGTGAATTCGAATCGTTGAGCATATTCGAATTCGTCTCCGTCGGGGTTCGTTAGGACGATACCCGCTCCACCTCCTGTGGTAGTGGAAGATGTTGGGTTTCGGGCACGCATACGCAGCGGAAAAGAAAAATTTAATGTGATTTAAACGACTTTAAAGCACACAAGTACATGCCCGACAAATTAAAATCAATTAATTGCGTACCTTTGCGCTTCCAGCGAAATTAAAAACAACACACATGCTAAATAATTTAACCGAATTTAAATCAATTAACATGCTCGCGTTTAAACCAATTAACATGCTTGCAAAGATTAAAACGATTACACATAATCACATAAAATCATACGATAGCAAACATGAATTCATAGTTTAAACGTAAAACGAATCGAAACTAGGGTTTCGTGTATTTACCTCTTGAAGCGTGAGGTAGGAGCGTTTAGCAAGTCGAGATTGCTACGGAAACCAATCCGTACAATCGGGGCAGCAGCGGTGCAGCGGCAGCAGCGGCAGCAGCGGCGAATCGGCCACGACGGCGCGTGAGGTACACGCGCGGTCTTCTGGGGCGGCGCGTGGGGCAGCGTGCGGCTTCGGCTCGTGCGCTGCTCTTCGATTCCTCGATCTTTGATCTTCCTCCTCTCGGATTTCACCTCGTATACTTCGATCTACTAAAACGTGGCACTAGACACGAAGTAGTTAGAATAAAACGGAAGAAACGAAAAGAGGAAAAGATTACCAAAGCAATCGGCCAATGGATGGCCGATTCCGGCGAATTTCCGGCGACGGCGCGGTGGTGGCCGCGGGAGGAGTTCGGCCGTGAGAGTGGGGTGAGCGGCTAGGGTTTTGATTAGGTCTTGTGTGTGTGTGCAAGGCCTATAAATCAAGTATTTATAGTCCCTTGCATAAAACCCTAACGGGCTTAAGTTGGACCGGGCCCAACAGCTTAAGCTCGTTAGTTCTTTTACTTGCTCGTCTCTCTCAATTCAATGATCGGAAAATTGCAACAATTACATTTTCGGAATCATTATAATATCCTCGTCATTACGAGTGCCAACTCTCATTTTCCAACTTTCCAAAAGTGGAAACCCTAGTTCAGTGCACTTTCTAAATTTGGAAACTTCCCGATTTAGAAAGTTCACTAATACGTTCGCCTATTCTTTTCCTTTTCTTATTCTCATTCATAATTCCAAATTACGAATGTTGGACTCAATCATATTGACTTCCAATCATGCAAAGATAAACTATTTTATCTCTGACCGTTTATTCAAAGATCTCATGTGCACGAGCAGTGTGACCCTCGATGGTTCAGGTGTAAGCTAGCCGTGGGCCCACAACTCTTTGGGGTCAAAACTCGTCCCTTAGAGTTACGATTAAGATGAAGCTCGTTTCACCTTAATCACCCAACGAATCAAGATTGGCGTCTAGCAACTACGCGTCATGATTCCCTAGATACAAATGAAGTGCCTGCAAGAACCTTCAGATATAGTTAACGTACAGTACGGTCCCTTCGATACATATGTCCCGATCGAACTAGAGGCATTGGTTCATCGAGACCTCTTTATATGTTCGATGACGGTGCGATCGTTCCAAGTGTTGTAATCCTTACGTGCATGACTTAGAGAAGTCACGGTGATGTCTAGGTCATAAGGACTAATGGTGTACAACTATACCATAGATATCTCTACTCGATTATTGGGAACCACTTAGAGATTTCTAGGGTGAGGGAGTTCAGTCAACTCGTCAACTTACGAGCACCCACTTATGCATGCCGATATCACAATACCGTTTACTGATGAGATGCAGTACACATACACTAAGTGCTAGTCTTAATGGGAAAGGCCGATATCCTCATTAGTGGCGTAACCCTTCGACTAGGAACACGTTTAACAGTTATAATACTTGAGTAAATATCTCACGATCCTAACGATCAATTACTAGTACTTGTAATAACTGTAAGGACTATATCTATGCTTTTGACAAAGGGACAAAGATATAGAATGCCAAGGTGTTTTATCATTAATACGAATAAAGGTTCGTTTATTACAATAATAAATACGAAAGACCACAGCCACATGTTGGCTTGTTGGTCACCTACTCTAACAGAAGATCCATCGACGCTGACGGACCAAGTTGGTAAAGAGGTGCTTTGTTCCACTGAGGTCATTTCGACCAGAAAGTCAGCCAATATTTGCGCTTTGATAGGTGGGCGGGGATTGAATTCCACTCCATATTCGCTTAGCTCTATTGCCCATTTTGCTAATCGCCCGGATGTCTCGGGACTTCTCAGTATCTGCTTCAGAGGATAATTAGTGAGAACCACCACTTGATGCGACTAGAAGTAGGGTCGAAGCTTCCGAGCTGCGTTGATGAGGGCGAGAGCGAGCTTCTCCATATTGGTATAGCGTTGTTCGGCTCCTTGGAGGGCGCGACTTATGTAGTATATGGGTTGATGACCTTTTTCTCCATCTCGGATGAGGACTGCGCTGATGGCATCAGCCGAGGTAGCTAAGTACAGCATGAGGGTGTCTCCCGGCTGAGGTTTTGTAAGCAAGGGTGGTGATGCGAGGTATGACTTTAGCTCAGTGAAGGCTTTTTGACATGCCTCATCCCACTCGAACTTTTTTCCTCCCCTTAAAATCTTGAAAAATGGGAGAGCCTTGTCCGCTGATCTTGAAATGAATCTGTTCAGGGATGCCAAACAGCCGTTGAGCTGTTGAACTTTCTTGATCGATGTTGGTGGAGCCATGGAGGTGATTGCATCGATTTTCGCGGGATTAGCTTCGATTCCTCGCTGCGAAATCATATAACCCAAAAATTTGCCTCCCCGAACTCCGAATGAACATTTGAGGGGGTTGAGCTTCATCTTATATTTTCGCAGGGTGGCGAAACACTGATCCAGATCAGTTAGGTGGTCCGAGACCTTGACACTTTTGACGAGCATGTCGTCGATGTACACCTCCATATTTTTACCGATCTGATCTGCGAACATTTTTTTCACTAGACGTTGGTAGGTGGCTCCTGCGTTTTTTAACCCTAAAGGCATGACTTCATAGCAGTAGATGCCTTGGTCAGTGATGGCCTAAATGGCCTTGTTTGATCTGGCTATACCCTTGGTATGCATCGAGGAAGCTGAGGAGCTCGCATCCCGAGGTCGAATCGATGAGTTGATCGATTCTAGGTAGAGGAAAAGGGTCCTTAGGACAAGCTTTGTTGAGGTCGGTGAAGTCTACGCATAGTCTCCACTTGCCACCTGGCTTGGGAACGAGTACCACGTTTGACAGCCATTCAGGATACTGAACTGGTCGTATGTGGCCTGCTCCAAGGAGTTTTGCCACTTCTGCTTTGATATGCTTGTTGCGTTCGGGACCAAATGTCCGTTTTCTTTGTTTGATTGGCTTCAACCGTTTGTCGACGTTGAGCCGGTGTAGAGCTACCTGTGGAGGAATGCCCGATAAATCTTGGGCTTTCCATGCGAACACATCTCCATTGTGCCGCAGGAAGTTGATTAGTTGTCGCTCCGTGGTTGGATTTAGATCGGATCCTATTCGTATGAGCTTGGACGTATCTCCGGGAGTGAGCTCTATGAGCTTAAGCTCTTCGACAGCCGCTAGCTTGACGCTATCGTCTGGTACACTTATGAGGATTTCTTTATTGTCCTCAATGATCGCATTGACCCACTTCCGCTTGTCGGATTTTTGGGTGTCGTCTCCCCTTCCGAATGGTTTAGGCTTCTTGGAAGGTTCTCGTAAGGCCCTTGCATAGCACTCTCGGGCGAGACGTCTATCTCCAAGTACTCCCCCCATTCCGTAGGGAGTAGGGAATTTCCACTTCTGATGGTAGGAGGAAGGTACTGATTTGATGGTATGGATTGCTGGCCTCCCTAGAATGATGTTGTAGGGGGATGGCTTGTCGACGATGAGGAATTTGATTAGTTTTGTGATTCGACAAGGGTCTTCCCCTAGAGAAACGGGCAGCTCCACTTCTCCCATGGACAAAATGCCTTCTCCTGTGAATCCTTTCAGGGGTGTGGAGATGGGATTAAACCGGGCATTATCTATGCCTAGCTGCTTAAAACTGTGGAGGTACATGATGTCAGCTGAGCTCCCACCGTCCACTAATATCTTCTTGGCCAAGAAGTTGGCCACCGTTGTTGTTACTACCAACGCATCGACATGATCTTCATCTGGACCTCCAAAGTCGGAGGAATTGAAGACTATGCTATGATCTGGTCTTTGTATTTGATAGATGCGTGCGGATGGAGAAGCACGTTCTTGATTCATGCGTGCTGATCAAGCGAGGGTGCGTCTTGCATTTTGTGAATCGCCACCCGCTGGTCCTCCGGAGATAAAGGAGATGATTCCCCGGGTGGGTTGGCTATCGTTGTTATCTGGGTCACGTCGATGACCCCCATCCTCTTGCCTTTGCTGTTGATCTCGATCATTATATCGGCGTGGAGGATCATCACGGCGCTTAGTTCGAGGCTTATCAATGTATTCGCCTAAATGGCCTTGTTTGATCAGCCTCTCGATCGCCACTTTGAGTTGTGCACATTCCTCCGTAGTATGCCCTCTGTCCTTGTGGAATCGACAATAACGATCCGACTTTTCTCACTTTGCGTTTGGCTGCATAGGACGTGGAGGCTCTGCTAAACCTTTCTGTTCTATCACGTGAAGGATTTCCGTGAGGCGAGTGTTTAGCGGAGTGAACCTATTGTAGGAGGAAGAGGGTTGGCCTTGAGGTGGAAGTGGTGGACGTCTATCATCGCGCCTCCTATTGTCTTGACGGTCATCTTCCCTTTTCCTTTTAGGAGGAGCATGGGTAGAGGCTTCCTCTATCCAGACGTATTTTTCGGCTCGATTCAGCAACTCCTCTAGGTTGCCTGGAAGTCTTCCGGCATAGATTCTTTGAATCTACCCGGTTTCAAGTTCTGCTGCATAATCTCGGAGAGCATGTCTTGTCCTACACTGGGGACTTCATGGACGGCTTCTACGAAATGCTTAATGTAATTGCGGAGCGTTTCGGTATCTCTCTGTACTACAGAGAAAAGATGAGCCGGGGTCTTGGCGTATTGTTTGTTGATGGCGAATTGGTTGGCGAACCAGGTTGACAACCGAGCGAAGGTGTCAATCGACCCTATGGGTAGAGAGTTGAACCAATTCATTGCCCTCTTGGAGAGAGTGGTGCGGAACATTTTGCACATCGCAGCATCCGTCGGGCCATGTAAATCCGCCATGGCATTGAATTTCTCTATATGCTTCTATGGGTCGGTGGTCCCTTCAAATTGAGGTAACCCCGAGATCTTTACTCCTTGAGGTAATACCTCATTGAGAATGTCTACGGTGAAGGGACTGCGTCTTGTTGGGACAGGCACTCTTTCACCCATTAGATTATTTGGTTGGGGGAAAAGGTTTTGGCGACACATTCTGCTGTTTACCTCGCCTTCTCCCTCATTAAAGAGAGGGACTCTTTGTGGTGACGCATTCCCCCGTGGGGGTGAGCGCTGATGCTGCTGTCTGGGTTGTGCCCCTCTGTGATTAGTAGATAGCTGCACTCGGGACAGTGGGTCCGAGTTAGAAGAGGAGACACTTATTTGATTCTGGATTGGCGGTGGGGCCACAGGTTGCGCTATAGGTGGAGTTGGTGCTGGTATCGCACCAACTCTGTGGCGGCGCGAGTTGAGGCTTCTGCTATCATGCATTGAAGCGCGTCCTCGGTTATTTGAACCGTTCGAGGAGCAGGGAGTTGTGGATCCGCGAGTGGTGGGTCCCGAGGAGGGATCACCTGAACCTCGCGAGGTGGATCTGTAGCATGTGGAGGAAGTGGCTCCGCGGCACGTGGAGGAGGTGGCATGCCAGATCGTCCACGGACGGGGAGGTTATTAGCCGTGTCATTTTCTCTCTGAGCTGACGCCTCAGGAGGATCTTGTTGGCTACGTGATCTGGTTTGCATCGTTCCCACAGACGGCGCCAAAATGATGATGCTAAAATATAGCTCACCGGAGTAATATAGAAAACGAGCTGGGAGAGCAAAGCTGATCAGTAGCTAGTCAACTCGATGATCCTGAGGTCCCTGTGAAATGAGCACACGTGAACTAAGCCGGGGGTTGATCCGGCGGAAACCCCTCCGACGCTCAAGTCAGATGTATGGATCGTAGAGATAGTAGAGAGAATAAAACTCGAGATTCTTTGTGAATAATTAGAACGTACCTTTATAAATGAGTATAAACGTCTATTTATATATCGGTGGTTGGATTGGGCTTACTTTGTTGGGCCCAAGCCTTACTTTGAAGGAGTTTGGGCTTTCGTGTAGTGGGCCTAATTAGTAGATAAATTTGAAGGCCCATTGGGCTGGCCAATTTATGTATATCAAATGCGCATCAAGAAACGTGCACAAAAACTCTCGCTAGAGAGATACGCACATAATAATAAGTGTACAAAAGCATGCACAAAAGTACTCACGCAAAACTGAATTCGCAAAAAGGATCATGAAAACACAAACTACAATCCTATGACATTAATACAAATCAACAAATATGCAGAAGCACACTCGCTCAAATGGACATGCACAAACGTACATGTAAAAAAACATGCGCAAAAGTGCATTCGCAACAACGTTCTTAAAAACACGAACTACAATACTAGGACTTTAATACGCATCAATAAACAACACAAAAAACACTAGATAAAAAAGATATACAGTGGAGTGTAGAAATAAAACTCTACGTTTACGTTTACGTGGATTTTTTTTTTTTGGATTAATTTATATTTCTGTTTGAATTGGTGGATTTAGTATCTTATAGGTACAAATCGAAAATTAGGTGTCCAGGAAGCAAAAATGATCAAAGAGTTAGAAAAGAGTTGCAATTAAGAAAATCAAAGAAGAGAATCCCTCAACATCTTTGGTAGTGTACGTCCACGAACTCGAGCATAACTTCCTCATCCGGAGTCCAAATCAAATGGTTCCGGCGGCATAAGAAAGCTATTTCAGCTGGCTCCAATTCCTGTCTAACGGCAAAAATCAAAATTCGGACTCGAACATGGTCAAAATTGGATTCCAAAAGCGATCATGAAAATACGTACAACAATTCGAGGACATGAATGCGCATCAAGAACCGTGCACAAAAACTCTCGCTAGAAAGATACGCACATAAGTTAGAGTACAAAAGCATGCACAAAAGTACTCACGCAAAAGTGCATTCGCAAAAAGGATCATGAAAACACAAACTACAATCCTATGACATTAATACAATCAACAAACATGCACAGGCACACTCGCTCAAATGGACATGCACAAACGTACATGTAAAAAAACATGCAGAAAAGTGCATTCGCAACAAGGTTCTTAAAAAACGAACTACAATACTAGGACTTTAATACGCATCAACAAACAACAACAAAAACACTAGATACAAAAGATACAGTGGAGTGTAGAAATAAAACT